>NW_008334135.1:137094-161101 GCF_000622305.1 Nannospalax galili | reverse complement strand
TTTCCCTGGCTCATTCCTTTCTCCTTGCCTCCTCCGTCTCTCCTCATTGTCTTCTACTTCACTGCAGCCTGTCTTCCCATTTTCCTATTTCACTATTCTGAGATACTAGATTCTGGTAGGGACATGGACATGTCAAAAAGCCTTGCAGAAAAGAAGACAAACTGATTCAGGAAACAGCCCGAGGAAGATAGCAGCAGTGTCAGTGGAGGTCTGAATGGTGTCTTCCATTTCATTCATGGAAAAATACATCATCTGCTTTTGGACATGAAAGTGCTTCAGACTGGCTCCTGATTGACCCACAAACTAGATTACTTATTATCTTCATATCCCACCAAGAAAAATTCTTCAGTTTCACAAAGTCTTTGTGGCCATCTTTGTGGAAGTTTTGCTATCTTCATAGCCAGTCACACTCCAGGTCTGTCCAGGTAACTAATTTTTACAAGCCACATGTTCATTTTGTAATTGCTAGAAATAAAATTTACATTTTCCCAGATAAATTTTGGGCTTAAGTTTTTGAGAGGGTGTAGAGAATAAAATAATATTTATGTTATAATGAAATTGCAATATTGGAACTTGAAAGGAATGATTGGCTACTGAAAATTGCTGTTTCAATGTTGAAGCTTCTCACTTAATGCATAAACAGAATGCAATTCTAAGAATCACTGAAATTTTGTACAACAATGGTACAATAAATAACATGCATATTTAGTGACAGAGCTATTTCAATTATATATGAGTCTTAAATTTTCTTCCCACCTCATTAGGAGCTACTTTACATGTAATATATGATATGAAAATCAAAGTGCGACAGACGGATTCATTTTTCTCATCGTTCCCTTGGTGTAGGTCCTGAGTACTGGACTTTGATGGATAGTGGAGACTGGAGTAGACTTTAAAATTGAGAATTAAAATGATTAAGTAAAAACATTAAAGATAGTCCATGGGAAAATAGGGACTTTTATAATGGACAGAGAACATTCTAGAAAATGCAGTATTGTAGTATGTTCAATGTATCTACAGGATTCCTGTAGGAGAACTGTAATTTATTGTTGAAGTCTAGGGTCTGTAAACTATGACACTACAGGTAATCAATACAGCCAAGATTTAGGACCCAATTGCCAGCCCTTGGGAGCTTCACACACACAGGCGTCCAATTGCAATCTATTGCCTGCATGTGATCCTGGATAGCTATGACTGACTACACTAGACCGGATGAAATTTCACTGAGAAACATATGGGAACAGAAGCTTGGCATGATAGGCCTTAACTTATATGAGAGAATGCATTAAATCTGGTTGGGGGGGCCTTATACTGTGTGCGTAAGGGGAAGGGGGGTCTAAATATGATTAAGATTTATAGTATGAAATACACAAAAATTTAAATAAAAATGTGCCCCAACACAAAATAATAACGCAGTTCTCCAGCATGAACTTTGTATACGACAACAACGCCATCACAAGTCACATAAAATAACCCTGGGTGTATGATCTCCTAATTTGCAGAGTACAAGTTGGACACCCACTGGGCAAGACTATGCTTGCTTTCTTCTTTTAGGAATCTCCCTTCTTTGCTGGAGCATTCCAACATGTTTTAGTTTCAATCTTGAATCTTCTCTCTGCTCTGTCTGTCTATTTTTTCACATTTCTCTGTCCTTTATTGTTTGAGAAATACATTGATTCTCAGCTTTATTGGAGCAAAGTTGCTTAATTCCCCATCTTAAAGGTGCTAGCCTCCAATGATGGCATTCCCTTTGCTCTTCATCCTAATTATAAATAATTTACTGGCCATCAATAACAAAACATTTTCTTCAATGATACTTGGATTGTACAGCTATAATACCACAATAATAATATAGCTATAATGTCTCAGAGTCTTACTGAACAATCATTTCCTTCTCATTTGTGGAAGACTTTGGCACAGGCATAAGTCTTTCTCCCAGTTCTTTGTCTCACACCATATAATTGGTGTGGATAGTCACAATGTGGAGAGCCATTGCTCAATGCATCCTGACCTCCTCACAAGAATCAGTGCCTTTCACAGCCTGAGATCCACACTAGTGTTTTAGTTTGAATGCAGCTACAAACAGCGCTTTCTATCACTGTTGATTTTATACATTAGATGTCATTTAAAGTGCTCTAGCTCATTTTTAATAGCATTGGAATTGTTGTTTTACATATTGGGAGTATTAATTATAACACCATCTAGTTTTTAATTTTTTTCTCCAAAATGCAAAGAACTTCTTGGCAGGTTTTTCTACAGTTTTATGGTGTAGTAAAATGTCTGTTTCTTTTGGGGTTCTTGTGTTAGTTTATTTATTCATTTCAGTTATATGTCCATATTTGTTTGGATAGAGTTTCACAAAATACTTTCTTAAAATTCTCCACATTGTGTTCATTCCTCCATTTCAACTATTAATGTATGTGCTTGTGCCTTGTTCGTTTTTGCTGTAATGATATTTTTACTTTCCTCTCTGTTTTTTACTCTCTGTGTTTCTTTTCCTATTTAGTATTTTTTTCCTGTTTCACAAACACAGATGTTATGAAAACATAGTGTTTCAAAACATGCTTTGTTATGTCTACTATGTACACGCATACATTTTCTGTTTCTATACATGTGCATATAAATATGTGATAGCATTTTAGTATTTTTAAAATCCTATCTAGTTTTGTAGCAAAAAAAGAAAAATCATGGGAGTAAAATGTACCAGGCAATTGGACATTAATTGCTTTGAACACTGCCACAATTTTTGTTGGAAGTAGACCATTTCCCCACATTTATTTAACAAAACTATATAAACTTTTCAAATGTCCTAAGCTCTTTTGTTTAACATTTGAAGGAAAACTCTACTTAGATGACTCAGCTCTTTCCTCAGGGCTGTCTGCATTTCTCTGTTTCTGAGACTGAAACTGATGGGGTTAAGCACAGGTGCCGGAATGGTGAAGGACACCGGCCATCAGAGCATCTTCACTGAATGAAGATGGGCCTCAAACACACAAAGTAAGCAAACCCACAATGTATGAACACCATGGTGCAGTGAGAAGAGCTCAAGTTGAAAAGGTTTTACACCTTCCGTTGGCAGAGGGTGTCTTCACAACTACAGACACAGTGAAGACGTAAGGAATCATAATTAAAATAAAGCTGCCCACTAGCACAAAGGCAGTGAATGCAAGGAGAACCACTTTCTGGAAAAAGGTGCAATTGCAGGCAAGGGAGACCACAGGTGCAATGTCACAGAAAGAGTGCTGAATGAGGTTAGAGTTACAGAAGGACAAGGTGAATGTTATGGTGACAATGCATAGGGAAACCCAAGTCAACCATACTGGAGACTGTCATGACCTGAAAGCAGATCTTTCTTGTCATAAGAATTGGATACTGCAGGGGGTTGTAGATGACAGTGTAGTGATCATAGGCCACGGCAGATAGTATGAAGCAGTTATTGGCTGTCAAACCATAGAAGAAAAACATCTGTGTGGCATACTTGGGGAGAGAAACGGTCTTTCTCTCCGACAGCAAACCCACTAACATGCGGGGGATGATTATCATGGCAGTTCAGGTTTCGGAAAGGGACAGGATAAAGAAAGAAGTACATGGGGGTGTGAAGGCTGTGACTGAGCCTGATGGTCACCATGATGGACATGTGGCTAATAGGATAGTCACATGGGAAACGACAGTTACAGCAAAGAGGAAATTCTGCAGTTCTTGGAAACTAGAAAACCCCCGCGTAGGAATGTGGTGACTGTGGTTGCCCATCCTCATGGTGGCAGCAGTTTTACCCCAGAGGTGAATGCTCGAGGTCAGACTGAGTTTAGTGTGAAAATACTCTGACATCAGCTGTCTTTCAGTCATGGGCCCCTGCCCCTGAGAGAATCTGAAAGAGGGAAATTAAATGCACTTGGCTGAATTTAGTGCCAAGACTAAGTGTGTTGAGGAGAATGGGTCTAGTGTGTGAACTTATAAACGACACATAACTTCACATACCTTCTGGAAGTCCTCTCCTTTGTATCCCACCCTGCCTTTCTCTCCTTGTCAGTCAAAATTTCACAAGAGGGTATCAAAAAATTGCTTATGTTCTCACCTGTTGGATATAAGAATAACATTAACATCTGTGAAATATTTATGAGTCACCTAATGTAATCCTGATACACTCAGGGCTTTACGCTGTTGACTGAGTTTACAATTGAAAATAGTACATACATTTTTCTATAGACTTTACAAAATTTCTCCCAGGGTTATCCTATCTTTCTTGTGCTTCCAGCATGCAGGGGCTGTGTGACTATCCATTGTACCATTGAGTAGATCTAGTAAATCAATTGTATCCTGTATTCTAACCCACAACAATGAGATAAGGCTGGAAGGCATTCAATAGCTGTCTCTGAAGCAGGTACACCATTGGGTCAAGAGAGTTGTGAAGACATTGGCCCAGGTCTAGATGGTATGCATGTATCATGATCATGATGTCCTGGTCCATTTCTGAGTTTTCATCAAAGCTCCCAAGATGTTTTCTAACTGATGTTTTTGTGGAAAATCATGTTTTGAAACACAGTCATGATGAGAATTAGCACACATTCTTCAGGTCATTTTACCCTGTCACATTTCTATTTCCAATGGATCTTAAAATATTCACTCTGCATGTAATTACTGCATGAACATAACTGGTATGTTTTAATACAACACAGGGTTCAATTACAGACAATTGTCAGGAAAGGAAAGTAGTGGTAAGACATGGGTGGGGGGCATAAAGCTTGGGAAAAGGTTCACTGTAAGGTCTTCCATTAGGATCCACAAACCTTTGGAGTACAAATGACAATAAGCCTTTTAGTGCACATACTGACATGCAACTGTAATCCCATTTACTCTATAAACTAAAGCAACTTGAGTAAAGGAATTCAGGGTTGGCTTGGACAGCTCGGACTTTGTCTCATATGAGAAGGAAAACAAAAGGAAGCAAAAAGAAAGTTTCTTTTAATTGAAAAAATATTTTGTTATGCCCTGAATTTCTGGAGATAAAATATAAAATGAGACACCCCAATAGCCAGTATTTAATGTACTATTCAAACGCTGTATGTTAGATTTTCTTCATTTAGTTTTCCCAACATTTTTATGTGATGTCAATTTTGATACTACAAAAATGGAAACTAGAGGACAGGGTGAATAAGTAACTTTAAAAATCAATTAATTAATTCCACTAATAATTTGTCTAATGTCTGTTACTTGTCAGACCTGTCTATGGTAGGAAAGGTACCATGGAATTAGACAAAGATAAGTTATCCTATCTCTTATAGAGAAAAACACTATTAAAAGAAACCTATGAAGTGATGGGAACATGGGTGGCTACCTTCCGCTGTGGAGTCAGGAATTCCATTTCCATGGAGCTGACATTCATGCCGTAATAGAAATCCATTAGCTGGTCACCTCTTAAATGGGAGACGCATGCCAGATAGAAAAAAAAAAGAGTGTACATCCCCATGCTGGGAAAAAACTGCACAGATTCAAAGACTATCAAACACTTGATGTGATCAGAACACTCTGTATCCTCTTAAACACCTCCTGAGAATTGTAGTATTGGGCCCATGCTTGAGGTAATACAGCAATAATTTGGGAAAGGAGGTAGCTTATTAAATGTGAACCTGGTGTTTACACCCAGGTGATATGCTTGTAGGCGGGAATGGTGACCACAGTAACCTGTCCCCATAAATACAAACGCCTCAGAGTTGCATTCAAGTTTCCTAGGTCCCCATTTTCTGCTCAAAACAACTTCATCTCTGGGGGAGAACAGTCCAATACCTACCAAGCATACCACTTCTGTCTGCTCTTCCAAACATTGCTGCTCTAACTTGCAATACTCCCCTCTCCAATTCTTCTCTGAATCTTAAATCACTTTTTGCTTCAAATCCAATTCAGGTATCATCTCTCCAGGAAGTCTGCTATCTACTGGGATTAATTTTTATTTAATTTTTCTGCACTGACACCTGACTTTATTTCAATGAGATTATACATGTCCAAGGTCAGGGCAAAGGATGGATTTATCATTTTGTAGCTTGTCCCCGCAGTTCAATAAACACAGCACTTTATCAAAATGCACATATAGGCCAATAGTTATAATTGAAAACTGTCTTCTAGATGTGGAGATATAACAAGGAGCCCTTTCTTCATCCACCCTCTTCTCCCTCACTCAACTCCAACATACTTCAGTTCAGCCTGACGTTAATGGGAGGATTAACCAAAGTCATTCCCAGAAGGCAGTCCTTCCTAATAACTGAAAGCCTTTATAGAGATTATTTTCCCACTTCGAACAGACTTTGGGCATTAGGACTTAACCGTTTAATACGGATCAGTATTAACTAGACTACATGGTAACAGTAAGCAACTGCTCCAACACAGCAAGATTAATTCCACTCCCTGAATACAACCATTCCTATGAAATAACAAAAACAATCCTTTGAAAGTGTTGCTAGGCCTCTATTTTGACCATGTTATGCACTTGATTTATTGGTGCATGTATTTGGATGTATGTATGCTATTGCACATGTGTGGTGGTCAAAGGACAATTTACGAGTGTCAGTATTTTCTTATTTTGTGGGTCCCAGAGACTAAACTCAGATTATCAGCTTTGCAGTAAGCCATCTTACCAGTCCATTATGCACTTTTTTTGAGACAGGATCTTACTATGCAACCCTGGCTGGCCTGGAACTCTGTATGTAGACCAGACTGGACTGTAACTCACAAGACATCTGCCTGCATCTGTCTCTTAGGTACTAGAATTATAGGCATGAGCCACCACACCTGGCCCATTATGCACTTTTTATTAAACAGTTAATGAAAATACTTTTATGCCACGATAGTTCAAAAACTTTCTCTAGATATTCATGTCCTTTTAATCAGTTGTATTTCCAGTTAGGTAAGATAATTAAAGTACAAACATGAGTTACACTACACACACACACACACACACAACACAACACAACACAACACAGAGTTCTCTGTTCCTCAAGTTTAGTTAGTTGAGTTTCAGAACAGGATTTTCCATTAACTTGCAGTGAATGAGATGGGCCAAGATTATAGAGATTGTAATGAATTTCTTTTGTTCTGGTATCACAGTTTTAAAATATTTATTGATATTTATTTTCTCAAAATAAACAGAGTCTTCCAGAAAGCTGGTCATTTACTCATATGAACTCATACAATGGTGACAACATACACAAGATCTATGCAACCTCAAATCAGACAAAACTCCACCAAAGATATGGGGAAGTAGGTAAGCAATCCCCACCCAACCTAAGGAAATTTTGACAACTGATGGTTGCTAGGAAAGAAAAAGGCAATGTCTTGCTGGGTTGGGAGTCTCAGTGGTCCCATTATATGGAGAAAAACTTAAGGACATTGGAGGACATAAATCATACTCTGTAGTCTATTATATACACACGTATATGTTAAATTGGGTTAGGGGAGTCTGGGCAGGTGCAGAGAGGGGAGAAGACGGACCTAAATGCCCTTCTCCAAATTTTAACACAAAGCATACAAAATGTGTTAGTTTACTGTCTCTGCTTTTGTCATACGTTGACAACTTCTTTAACACCTAGAGACTAGATAGCATAAAATGAGGGCTTGTTTGTCCAGTATGTGTAAAGTATACGGTGCAGCAAAGTTCAGTGGAAAGTATACAACACACAAGGCTTTGGATAAGCTAAACATCTCACACGCCAATGAAATTTTTTGCAGTTTCTCCCCTTTCACTGCCCTCAGTCTACTGCACAATGACATCCAGTACATGGTTCTCTCGTCAAAACTTATTCAAATAAAAGATGGATTTCATTCATATTTATACAGTTTTGGGGAGAATTACTAATACTTAAATTGTTTCAAAAATAAAGGAATATGTTTTATTGAGTTGAAAATTATGGGAAATATAAAAATATAAACAGATTCATGAATTTCATTTTCTTTTCTTTCTCTAATTGGAGTTGGAGGTCCAGGTTTCATATAAATGCTTGTTGATTTTAAAAATTACAGTCACATGATAATTAACCAAAATGGTTTTGAGGAAATATGAAGAAACACAGTAAGAAACTAGTTGCTAATGATTTAGAGCATAATTAAACCATGGGTGAATATATGTAAATTGAAGAACCATTTTATCCATAAATATATGAAAATATATATACATGCATATGAATGTTATATATATTGTATATTTGTATGTATATGAAATACATTCATTTATGTGTATATTTATCTTTCCTGTTTAGTTCTTTTGATATAATGAAATAGTCTAATTAGATTGGAAATTAAAGCTTGAGTTTCACTGGAGTCTATTTTTAATAGGGTAAAGAATTGAACAGACACAGAAAGGCTTGTATTCAAATGCAATTTCCACTACATACTTATATTAAATAATTTCCTATTCCTATAACTATTTTCCTCCTTGTAACTACATATACTTTTCTGCAGTATTAACACACTGTGCATACAGAATTACAAAACAGTTTCTGTTTAATAATTGATAGTTACATTCCCATTTGCTAAGACAGCACATAGTTAATAGGCAACTTTTTCTTGCCAGTGCTTATCAATATTTTCATGTTCACAGAATACCTGCTGTATTGTTCTAGATTCTGTTCAGGTGTCCAAGTCAGTCTTCTTCGGCATACTCCACATTAGGTGTTTCCAGTTTTATTTTCGGTTTATGGTTTTCTAAGCCCTTGTACCCTTAGGATCCTCAGTACATTCTCTCTGTTAATACCCAAAAGCACCTGGTCGCTAGTGGATGTGAAAAATATTCATGACAATTAGAAATACAAAAATAAATTCCTACTTCATACCAAAGAGGAATAACTTCCAATTACTTTAAAATAAGAAAAAATACACTGTTAAAAAGAACTTACATCAAATGCACAGTTTTCTGCAATTCTCACTGCTATGTAATTTGTGGATATACTATTTAAGCCATTTCCCCCTCTGCATGTCCGTGATGAGTTCACTTTCTTTCTAAAGTGAATTATCTTATGACAATAAGGCAGTGTCTTTTCTGTTCATTGTGGCTGGGACTGAGTTTTGATGCATACCAAATGAGAGTTCCAAGGCCACCTGAGATCTGTGAACATGACCCCTCATTTTTTATACCAGGAGGACTGTCTTCTGCAGAACTTGAAGGCTTTATGATGTCCCCAAGACATTGTTGTGATTCTTACATTACATTCTGATTTCTTTTATTTTTGCTATCTGAAAATGGTTAAAATAATTATAATTTACCTTGTTCAAACAAGTTTAGAGCAAAAGTGATTTTTAAAATTTTACTTCTTATTCAATATACTCCTAGTAGTTCTGAAAACTTGCTAAGGCTCTGAGTCTTATGTCCTATGTAGATGGCTAGGAAAAGTTCCTATCATATAAAGCTGTTACCCAGTAGAAGAAAGTTACTGTGACCATTAATATTTACCACCTAGATTCTTCCACATGATAGTACATAATGAACTACCACAAAATTTATTGCTCTTAAACTATTACAATGTATTCATAAATGTAAGGCTCAGAATGAATAAAAAATTAAGTCTCCTGTTCACTCTTGTGCCTGGTTGCAGATGCTGATGATGCTTGACACCTGAAATGAAGATTCAGCCTCCCTAATGGGGAAGTGGGGAGTAGATTCCACAACAGAACATCCATGAGAGTCTAGCAAATGCCGCAGTCTTTTATGTCCTACCTGCTTGTACTGAGCTTTTCAATTAAGGTGTACTGAAGTTATTCCCAGCCTAAAGGAGATGAAACCACATTTCTTCACAGGGAATTGACAAAATTCTAGGAAAGTATATGGGACTAGAATTACTACTGTCAAACTTTCTGTAAAATGCATTACACATCTCCAAACATTTTACAATATTTTATCATTTACTTCTTTGTTTTTTTATGTAGGCATTGGATTATCATGTTTTAAGTATTTGTCAAAGAAAGTTGAAGTTGTCAGTATATTACCATACAAATACTTCTGCACATAAATGAATATCAGTAGTCCATTATTTACCTGATTTATTCTATGCAGTTTGGCTCATATTTACATGAAATAAAATGTGCAAAACATCCATTTATAATCATTATATATTGGTAAATGCATAAGCATTATTGTAAGAACATGGTAACCCATGTGGTAGCTCTGAGAATGTCATGTGCCATGCAGTCTCTACTCTTTTCATAAAATTTCTTTCAGTTAGCACAATGTTTTCCAAATGCTGGTTGTAACCATAGTTCTTATTCCTTTATGGACTAATATCATTCCTTTGTGTGAGCATGCTAGTTTGAGAAATTATTCTTCTACTCATGGGAAACTGGAGTGTTTCTAGTTTGTGAATAGAAAGAACACAGTGGCGTTAGAGTAGAAATTAAAATCATAAAGAATAGAAAGATAACAAACAAGTCTGCTTCTTTGAAAAGTCTATTAACATTGACAAAACTTCATCTAGATTGTTGAAGAAAACAGAGGACCCAGAAGCTGTAATCATAAATAATAGAGGATATTTGTAACATCCACCTGAAATTTTAAAAGATTCAAACGCATCACATGAACAATTTTATGCAAAAAGATAGCTGAAAAGTGTGAATTCTAAAAAACCACGTTATAAAAAGTGACTTACAGGTTGTCTTGTGAAAATGAATGCAAAACAAAGAAACACTAGCATTGAATTTAATCCATCAGCATATAAAAAGGATTATACACATGGCTGAATGTGACTTACCTCATAAAAGCAAGATTGGTTTATCATTAGAAAAGCAGTTATTGTTATGTACAAATCTGTGTTAGATATGCTACCTATATGGTATAAATATATATGAAGCATTATATACATATAACAAAAATATGTCATAATTTCAATGAAGGCAAGTAAAAGCAAGACTTAAGACAACATCACACCTAGTGGCCAATACTGGATGTTTTCACCCAAGGATGCCTACTTTTGCTGCTTCTGTTCAGCATTGCAATGGAAGTATCTGGGAAAATGAGCAGGAACAAGAAATAGAAGCCATCTACTATGTAGAGGAAGATGTAAATCTTATCTATTTGCATAGGATATAATTTCATGGGTAGCAAACACACACACACACACACATACACACACACACATATATATATATGAAAATTCAGAAATGTATTAAAATGGTAGGGACTAATAAACAAATCCAGGAAGTTTGTAGGAGACAAGCAGAAAATCAAAGACATTTCCTTTGTACTAACAATGAGCAAACTGGATTTTAATGCTGCTGGGCCAAGTGAAAATCTACAAACAAAAGGTAAGGCTGGACACTTACCCCATTCTATATACAAAATTAATCCAAATGATTGCATATCCAGATGCAATGTCTAAATATATAAAATTTTAAGGACAGCAAGCAGAAATTTTCACAATCCAATACTAAGGAATGGCTTCCTAGTCATTACACTCAAAATAAGAGAAAAATAGAAAAAATATATGGGACCATGTTAAAAACAAAAACTTCTGGAGAGATGGCTCAGTGGTTAAGAACACTGGTTGTTCTCGCAGGAGACCCAGGTTTGAATCCAAGCACCCACGTGGCAGCTAACAACTGTCCATAACTCCAGTTCCAGGGGATCCAACAGCCTCTTCTGTCCTCCATGGGCATTGCATGACACAGGTGCACTTACCTACATGTAGGCAATACACTCATGCACATAAAATAAAAATAATTTTAAAAATACCCCAAAAACCTCTACATTTCAAGAGAAACTAGGAATAAAGCAAAGAAATCATAGAAACATGGGAGGAAGTGTTTATACACTATATATGTGTTTACGGATGGGTATTTATGTCAATAAAAACACTTAAAACTCAACACAAATACCTCAATGAAACGTGAGGCAAACAGAGCTGGAGTGATGGCTCAGCAGATAAGAACACTTGCTGCTCTTGTAGAGGACCTAGGTTCCATTCCCAGCACCCTCATGGCAGCTCACAACCATCTAATATTCTGGGTCTAGGGGATCCAATGTCCTCTTCTTGCCTCCTCAGGTACCAGGAACACACATGGTGTGCTTACATACATGCAGGCAAATGCACATGCACGTACGTCTCCAAAATAAAAATAGAAGTTAAGGAAAAATTTGAAAATTATTTTCTCTAATTAGTTACACAAATAGCCAATAAGATAACAAAATTAACTTTGATACCATTACTTGTGAGGGAATCTGATTTCAAACATCATGTGGATATTTTATTGAGCCACTCTAATGACATGGACAACGTAAGTTCAGTATTTCTTGCCAACACAGTGTCATCTGGTCTCATACAAGCAGAACCTCATTACCATAGCCAATCAGACCGCAGAATACACAGCAATTTCCACCACTGTGAGGTTCATAAGTGGGAAGCTATCTTTGTAGTCCAAACCATTCAAATACTATTAATATATTTCCTTGAATACTTAATCCAATTAATTAGTACGCCATGATTTCTTCTTGGCCTTTTGACTAAGAGAAGGGTAATTACTAAGCCATCAGACATATCTGAGGAAGGAGGAAACAAGAAGAGTACCTTGACAGATTTTCAGAAATGTCCATGAAAATTAACGTGATAAATTTTCTGTTGAGGGACTGGAGAGATGACTGGAGAGATGGGTTAAGAGCACTGACAGCTCTTCCAGAGGACCCAGGTTTGGTTCCTAGCACCCACCTGACAGCTAACAACCATCTATAACTCCAGTTCCTGGGGATCTGACACCCTCTCCTAATCTTAGCAGACATTGCATGCACACATGGTGTACTTATATACATGTAACCAAATCACTGATACACATAAAAATAGAAATAATTTTTAAGTGTCCGTTGATTTGGAAATTATGTTTTTCAGTTTATCTTTTGCACAAATCCACGTGTTATATTCTAAGTTCTGATTTTTGATAGACATTAATCATTTAGATATGAATTAAGCTGACTTTTTCTCAGTATTGTGATCACACCTTATCCTCAATTCTATATCAGTCTTCTTTCTCCTTTGTCAACCAATTGCACCACTGGTTCTTGTTTTCCACTCTCTTCCCCCCATCTCCCTCTCGCTTTTGCTCTTCCTTTTCTAGTTCTCTCTTCCTTTTTTGAGTTCTTTTTCTTTTTAATATCCTCTCTTCAATATGATAATTTTCTCTCCCACCAAAGCAACTGTGACTATGAAAATACAATGTGTCACCATATTTTAATGTTTGCTGGCTCATTAAGTGTACATATATGCATTGCATTCTACTTGTAGTAGGGAAATGGGGAGAACAGGACTTATCAGATTGTTAGACAACACTTCAATTACTTTGCACATTAAGCAGTAACTTTTACTGTAAATACCTTTTCCATTTCTGCTTGTCAATGCTTAGTAGCTTTGATTACAGGTTCAGAGTTTTTTTATTTGTTAACCAAGGCAAAATTTTAATTATACCGTCTAGTACTTTCCTCAGAGCTGTCTGCATTTCCTTGTTTCTCAGGCTATAAACAATGGGGTTAAGCAGAGGTGTCAGTACTGTATATGTTACAGCCATCAGCATGTCTTCACGGAAAGAGTCGCTGCTCTTTGGTCTCAAGTAGACAAAGCAGGCAAATCCATAGTGTATAGACACAACCGTGAGGTGGGAGGAACAAGTTGAAAAGGCCTTATATCTCCCCTGTGCAGAAGGCATCTCTGCAACGAGGGATGCTATGAAGACGTAGGAAACCATAATTAAAACAAAACTTCCCACAAGGACAAATGCAGAGAGCAGAAAAATAAGCATTGCATGACGAGAAGTGAAATCACAGGCAAGGTAAACCACAGGTGAAATGTCACAGAAGAAATGTTGGATTATGTTGGAATCACAGAAAGACAAATTGAATATGGTGATGGTAATGCCCAGGGAACACAGGAATCCAATCACAAAAGCACCCATAATGAGCTGGAAACAAATCCTCTGCGTCATGAGGGTGTGATACTGCAGTGGGTTGTGGATGGCGGTGTAACGGTCATAAGACATGGCAGCCATGATGAAACAGTTGTTGGCTGCCAAACCAAAGAAGAAAAGCATCTGTGTGGCGCATTCAGGGAGAGAGATGGTCTTGCTCTCTGACAGCAAGTCCACTAACATGCGGGGGATGATTACCATAGTGGTGCAGGTTTCTGAAAGGGACAGAGCAAAGAGGAAGATATACATGGGGGTGTGAAGGCTGTGACTGAGCTTGATGGCCACCATGATGGACACATTTGCTAGTAGGATGGTCACATGGAAGAGGAAAATCACAGCAAAGAGTAGATTCTGCAGTTTTGGGAAACTGGAAAATCCCCACAGCAGGAATGTGGTCACTGTTGTGTGGTTGACCATCCTTATGGTAATTGCAGCAGTTTTACCCCAGAGGCGAACACATGTCAAGATTCTGAGATGACTGTGTAGAGATTCTTTCCTGATGTCATTAGGATGTCTATGATCATCCGAGCAAATATAGAACAGTAAAAAAGGAGCCTGTATAAAGGGAGTTAAGGTCAGGAGAGATCACACAGGTAAAGGCACTTGCTGCCAAGCCTCATGACCTAGGTTGAATCTCAGGTGCCCACATGGTAGAAGGAGAGAGCTCACACCCATAAATTGTCCTCTGATCTCTAAGTATATATTGTGGCATGTGGAGGTGCACAGACACACACAAGTACATACACACATCAATCAATCACTGTAAAAAAATGAAGTTAAATGGACCTAGCTGAAGTCCAGATGGGAGACTAGAAGTGCAGGGAAATGAATCTCGTGTGAGAATCTGTATAAACTTCACAGAGTAGCTCCAGATTTCTTTTTGCATTCTGTGCATGAAAGCATTTCTCATTGTTCTTGCTCCATTCTGGACCTGTAAGGAAGAAGCATAGGACATACGAGTGTCTCGTCCTTTGTTTATGATATGTGTCACTTTTCAAATCACGCTTTTCATCCAATGGTCCCCTAGCCCTCAGCAGTGCTTGTAAATCTGTTGAGGGAATGCATAATCTAATCACTTACTCTAAAAATAATCTTTTGAAAATTCTATATGAATCAGTGACAGATTCCAGAGAACTTTCATTTATTTGTTCAGTGCAATCCTATTTCTATTGTTCTCTCCATAACACAGTGTCTCCAAGAATGATCTTTTGTGACAATGAGCAGGTCAGAGTTCAGCTTGTGTAGCTTTTGAGTTCCTTTCTTGGTCTAATAATTGAAGATGGAGAGACATACATTCTTTGTTTTAGTCTGGTAGTTCTTTAAACATATCCATAATCTTTAAGTTTTTAAGAACTTCCCATTGAAGTTCTTTTCCAAGTGCATAAGATAATATCATGAACTAGGAGTTACTATGATCTCGATGATACTGTACCATTCCAGATCTGAAAACTGTGGTCATAATGGTCTGATAAAATTTTGATTTTTCAGCAGAATATCCAGAACAGTCGCAAAGTTAAATGGTTCTCTTTGCATTGTAAAAGGAAAAAGAATCTATTTGATTTCCTTGGATCAGTTTTGCAAATTCATATTTCTATTTTAATTAATTTCCCCAGATCAGTTTTGAGAAGTCATGGTTCTATTTTGGCGATTCATTACACGTATAATCTGTGAAGAAGATAAAGAGGACAGAAAATTGCCACAAGGACTCTCCACAGAACTTTGATTTTTTATTTCAGCTACTTTTTAAAGTAAAGGAAAAGAAAAATAAGGAAACTGGGTAGAAAAAAGAAGGTATGGGGGAAATTGAGAAAGATATGATGGATGGAAATTATCCTGCAAGATATACAAAGATTAAATAAAATGAAAGGCAAAACTATATTGTTTTTTGAAGGCTTACTGATTTCTAATTATATGTATTATAGTTTGGGATGCAGAATATAATAAAAGACCAGATAACCAGCACCTGTTTTATATTAACAATGCACCACAAAATGTGTTAGATAGCGCTGTTTTAGATAATCCTCGCAAACCTTTATGGTAGGATTAATCATTCAGATTTTTTGAAGAGGAGAGTGAGGTACAGAGTAGTTACATATATTGACTAAATGTTCATGTTGTGCCAGACACTAAATTATAAGGCATACAACATGGAGTTCTGTGATGTGGTAGTTCAGTTATTTATTCAGTCAGTGAAGACCTCTCTAAAGAGATGACCTACTCAGATGGAGAGTGGAATGACAGACCACAAGCAACAGGTGAAGATCAGGGGAGCCTTTCGCTGGCACATGGAGCATCTAATATAAAGGGCCTCGTACAAGCAACATGTCTACTCAAGCAGTCCTCAAAGAGTCATGTGATTTGTTTTAATTTCACTCACACAGAATTTTTCTTGGATTACCATAGAGATGTAGAGATATGATACCCCAATTCCACACCTTATAAAAAATGCTTTTAACTGGGCTTTGAGGTACGTGCCTGAAATCCCAGCACTTGGGAGGAGGAGGAAAGAGGATAAGAAGTTCACAGGCCGTCTCAGCTATACAGAATCCAAGGCCAATCTGGACTAAATGAGATCCTGTCACAAATTTCTTCTGGCACATCTCCAGTACGATAATTCTTCAAAGTACTGAACGCCAAAGTTTTCAGAGCAGAATAGGTCATCCTCCCCACACACTGACATGTCCTCTCGTCTCCTATTTGAATTGCTTACAGACACATCAGAGTGCTGCCGTAAAGCTTCCTTTGGGATGTGTGTGTACATATTCCTTCACATCTTTCATCCAGACATTTCACTTCCACACCTACAGATCTGTTTGCCGAATCTTGATCTTTATGTAAAATTTCCTCTACTACTCACCCTATACCATACAGAGTGAATATATATGTCACTTCCTTCTCCTAGTCCTGTTCTTTTCCTGCTTTTGGCTTTTGAAGGTGGAGGGCAGTGTTGAGGCAAGGTCTTCCTATAGCTATGGCTGGCCTGGAACTACCCTTGTAGACTAAGCTGGCCTTGATCCCACACAGATCCGAATGCCAAATACCTCTGCCTCCAAAGTGGTGGGAATAAAGATGTGTGCCACCATGCCCAATGCTATTTCTGGCTCTTTTTATGTCAAATCTACTCTCATGCTGTTTATTATAGATGTGATTTAGATCGCTATTGTTTAAGAGGCAGATAGTACTAATAACTTCTGATCTTTCATGCATATTTCAATTGTACAGTTGCACGTACTCTCCAAGCTCCTCTAAGAGACAAGTGCTATTAAAATGACCTTGTTTATAATGAGAAAAATGTAGCTTAGAGAGGTGTTCGATTTGCTGAACATGATATGGGTGGTAAGCCTACCTACATGGTACATTTATAGCAAGGTTTTGAGAGTTCTGAAACACTTTTTTTGACTGGTTGATTACAAAGCCTCCCCAATGAACGTTCTCTAGCGTGAGTGCAAGGTATGACTGGTCAGTTTTCATTCTTGTCAACCATAGACAAGCAACACCACACAGTTTCTAAAATCCAGCATGTCCCCTCTTGGCTCTTCTACTTCACACATGCTATTTTCCTTAATTAAAGTGATTGTCTCTGCCTACCAAAAAACACATCTTCCTTGAAAATAAAATTCAAATATTACTTCCCCTTAGAAGCCTCACTAATCAGGCCTTGTATTGATTACTCTTTCCATATCCACATACCTTTTTATGGTAATGAGAATTTTTAACAAGGTTGGCTCCTACAGAAAAAAAAAAGGAAGAGACTTCTGAAAAGTTTGCTGTCTCCAAACTTTCAGTCTAAGTAAGGAAAATCCCATATTCTGCAGAAAGCCTTTCATGTGTTTTCAACTCCCTGAGTACGTACTCCCCAGCGCATGATTTGTTCCTTTGGCTTTTATTCAAATATGTACTGAAATAGTGGATTACTCTCTAACACACTTGAAAAATCAGGCCACATAAACATGTGCTGGAAAGAATAAGCGCTTTATAAATCCTTGCTTAATTGAATTTTGAATGCTGAACAATAATTAAAAAAAAACTTGAAATTCCCAAACTGTGGTTGCTTAGAGCTTAGGAGAAAGAAACTAACACTTTTAAAATATATTTTAGATATTACCTTATTTACTGCATGACCAAGTCACACTCAACTGACAAAAGATCTTCCTTTAGGCATTTTGGAATTTATAGGAGAGCTTCATGAAGGTTCCACAGTCCCCTATACTCAACTCCCCTCCCCATCCATTCTTAATAAGTCTCATATCAGGGTACATGTAGCTTGATAGTGTTTCTTGATGACTTTTGATTGATAGCTTTAGTTGATAGATCTTGGTATGATAGTTCTCATATGTATCAATGGTAAGTTCTGATTTCTTCACACTACTGAGGTACAACTGTGATAGAAAACTTTTCAGTGTGATGGTGTTTCCGTTCTTCCCAGTGACTCTGGCAGCAACTGGAGCATAAAATGCCTGTAACAGTGGATCAACTCTTCTCTAGGTTTTACTCAAAATTTATCCTCGTGATACATTTGTCTTTTGCCTTGAGTTTCACATTTCTGTCTCTATTCTCACACTGTTAAAGCTTCCCACACAGTTTTCTATATTTCTGCTCTACCAGGAACAAGGAGGTCTCAGTATTGTTAACATCTAGCTTATCTTTGAATATAATTTCTTTCATACTTCCTAACAGACTATAAACCCCAATAAGTTCTTGATCATTAGAATGATACTCATTAAGAGTAAAACTGTTCTGCGACTGGAGAGATGGCTCAGGGTTAAGAGCACTGGTTGCTCTTGCAGAGGACCCAGGTTTGATTCCCAGCACCTACATGGCAGTTAACAACCATCCATAACTCCAGTTACGAGGGAATCCAATGCCTTCTTCTCATCTCTGCAGTTGTTGCATGACACAGGTGCACTTACACACATGCAGGCAGTACATTCATACACATAAAATAAAAATGAGAAATAAAATGTTTTTGAAAGAGTAGAACTGCTCTAAATTTCCCACCTTCTGAAAGAACACTCACTTCCTAGTCTCTTGAGATGATGAAGCAGTTAAGATGTAAGATGAATTTGTAACTCATAACGCGGGTGAGGGTTTCAGCAGATCTTCCTGTGATTTCGTAGCTCTTAAGTTAGGGAAAAATTTTAAAACCTTTTCCCCTTTAGATGCCTTCGATGAGCCCCTTATGAATTTAGAGTCCCCCATAAAAAGCAGTGCATTTATTGTAGATGGAGATCAGTACAGTGTTTTTTTTAATGAGAATTCTTAGGGCCACAGGGGACCATCATTACGAGACTCTGGCTTATAGATGTGAAGGGTGTCGTTCTCTGCATCACTGTGATGCCCACAAAAAATGTTTTTTTCATCTTTACCACCATAGGGAATTTTTGTTGGTTCTTCTTGGTCTCCTGAATAACATTAGGAATTCTCAATCCAACTTGGTTAAAAGTTTATCTTGCAATATAGACGATTCCCACAGGCATATTTAGCTCTCGTATAATACCACTTATTTTATAATTCTGAAAATTTACCAAGTCTCTTGGGTCTCTATGACCCTATTCACAGGTCAAAGGAATGAGCTTTCATGAGATGTAATTGCTCAAGGAGGCAAAAGAAGGGGGCTGGGAAGAAAAGCAGCACAGTGTGACTGGTTTCTCATGGGACTGAGTGACCTGCTCTAGAAGACCTTGCTAAAAACTGAAGTCCACCTTTATTCAAATCCCAACAACTGCAATGCCATCCACGATAACTAACGGAGCCCCTATTTGCCTCTCTCAGCAGCTTTACCCACGTCTTCACTGACTTTACTGCTTCTGCTTAACTTTCTATCAGATTTTATTCCCATAACTGCTTGTATAATGTCATTACTTCAGGTGAGCTAACAGATGCACTGCTTTAAATCCTGCATTTTTTTCGCTATTCTTCCAGGTTCTTCTATATGAGAAGCCCTTTTTCTGGTTAAAGTCTTGCCCATTTTTCTTGGTTCAGAACAAATGATACCTCTTCCAAGAAGCCTTGTATAACCTACAATAACAGTGACAGAAAGCACAGTCATTAAAAAATAAGTCCATCAGGGGAGTACTTTGAGTGCCCTTCACTGTGTACCAAAACCTCACTGCCAACAGATGCAGGATGGCAGAGGCATAGCTCTACAAAACAATGAATTAAGACTCTTTTAAAATATTTTTTTATTTTTTTATTTTTAATTTTTATTTTATGTGTATGAGTGTCTTTCTTACATGGATATAAGTACACCAATGTCATGCGATGCCCACGGAGGTTATAAGAATGTATCAGATCCCCTGGACCTGGAGTTACAGATGGGCATTAGCTGTCATGTTGGTGCTGGGACTTGAACCCAGGTCCTCTGTAAGAGCAGTCAGTGGTCTTAACCACTGAGCCATTTCTCCATCCCCTACAATATTTTTCTTTCATTAATATATATTCATAGTATACACAGACAGGTTTCATATAGGTATATTCTTTCAAGTATATCATGCATTTTACCTAAGTTCCCCCATCTCGTTCACTCCCTTTGCTTCTTCTTCCCCTTCCTACTATTTCTTCCTTTCCTCTGGGCTCTCATCCACCAGCCTCTTCCCTTCCTTTAGTCTCTCTGTGTACATGTTTTATGAAGCTGTATGGTATTGTAAGAGCTACAAAAGACAGAAAACATGCCATATTTGTCTTTCCCTGTCAAACTAATTTTGTTTAATATGATTATCTCCAGTTACCTCCAATTTCTAGCAATTCTTAATTCTTCTTCCTGCCTGAATAAAACTCCATTGTGTGTATTTCACACATTCTTTGTCTCTTCTTCTGTTGATGGATACCTAGGCTGATTCCATAACTTGGTTACTGTGAATAGTTCTGCAAAGTAGACTTTGATGACCAAATCTAGACAGTATATTGCCTTAGAGACCTTCACATATTTAACCAGAAGTACATCTCTTATGCAGACCTAAGAAGCTAGGAATCCTCAACTCTTCACTGCAACTGGCATGCAGCTTTCAGTAAGGACTACAGATTGAGATCCCTTAGTCCTGCACACCAGTTACTCTGATGGCTTTTGTGTATGCCTAGAGAACTGGGATTCCTTAGCTCTCAATAATAACTTGTGCTGTAGGTCTTGGTCCCATATCTAAGGATCCTGGATCTAAAGACTTGACTTTTCTGGTGACTAGGAACTAGAACTCCTCTGGTTCCTTACGACCTTTTCCCATTCTTCAGTCTTAATTCCCTGCCCTCTCCTGCTGCATCTCTATTTCCTACTGCCCTTGTTCTTTCTGCACCGGCCACCTTTGAACTATTCAGATGCATCTTCATCTGTCAAGCAGCTGGCTGCCTTGTCACCTCCACAGTTTGGCCTGCTATCTGCTCAGCTGACTCTACTATGGCCATGCAGTGACCTCTGCCATCATTGTTGCTTGACTCTCTCTGTTGCTTCTTTTTGTTACAAGTCAGTCTTTAATGTAGTTGAGGAACAGTTACTCTGACTTAGTTGAGCAGATCTTGTCCATTGGTAAATTTTATAGCATATGCTATTTATCTTGACACTGGCAATTTGTCCAAGCATTGTAGGTCATTTGGAGCTGGACTCTAGTCTATGTAAGACACTATAAGACATTTGGATCAGGCTCTAAGTGTCATGCTCTTATTGTGTAGGAACTTTGCTTCCATACAAATTCTAGTGGACAGCCCTGTCTGGTTCCTAATTTTAATGGAAATGCTTCTAGTTTTCTCCATTTAGAATGGTGTTAGCTATGGGTTTATTGTATAAGGCTTTAATTATGTTGAGGCATGTTCCCTTCAGACTAATTCCTTCTAGGACTTTAACATGAATGCATGCTGAATTTTGTCAAAAGCCTTCTCTGCATCTATAGAGATGATCATGTGATTTTTAGCTTTAAGTCCATTTCTATTTTTACTACAATTATTGACACGTATATTGAATGATCCTTGCACCTCTGGAATAAAACAGATTTGATCATGATGGATGATCCTTTTGATGAGTGTCCGAATTCAGTTCACGAGTATTTTGTTGAGTATATTCTCACCTATGTTCAATAAGGAGATGAGCCTATAATTTTCCCTTTTTGTTGTATTTTTACCTGTTTTTGGTATTAGAGTGATACTGGCTTCATAGGAGTTTGGGAGTTCTTCCTCTGTTTTTATCTTTTTGAGTAATTTTGGTAGTATTGGTTGTAGATCTTCTCTGAATGTCTGGTAGAATTCTGTTGTGAATCAATCTGTCCCTGGGAGTTTGTTTCACTGTTTCAATTTCATTATTTGTAATGGGTCCATTTAAGCTGTTGATCTCTTCTTGGTTTAACTTTGGTGGTGTTCATGATGTTAGAAAATCATCCATTTCTTCTAGGTTTTCAAATTTAATGGAGTATAGATTTTAAAAGTATTATTCCCTTACAATGCTCTGGAGTTTTTGGTGTATGTTGTGATGTTTCCCCTTTCAGCTCTGATTTTGTTAATTTGAATTCACTCTTTCTTTTGGTTAACTTGGCTAAGGGTCTGTCTATCTTCTTTAACTTTTCAAAGAATCAGCTTTTAGATTGATTGATATTTTTGTATTTTTTTCTTTGTTTCTACTTCATTAATTTCTGCTCTGATTTTTTGTTATTTCTTCTCAACTACTATGCTTGGGTTTGGTTTGTTCTTGCCTTTCCAGAGTCTTGAGTTGTACTGTTAAATCATTTACATGTGCCCCTTCTGAATTTTTAATGTAGGCATTAAGAGCTATGAACTTCCCTCTTAGGGCTGTTTTTAAACTGTCTCAGTCAAGCATTTATACCCAGATGTCCTTCAGTGTAAATTTGTTCTCCGGACTCTAGTCAGCCCATCTAGAGATCATATGTAAGGCATACACTCCCTCGTCCAGCATTAGTCAGTCTCCAATAGTTCTCAGTCTAGGGCCAGTCCACCACCCATTTCACTCCTCCCCTCTGGGCCCTTGTTTAATTGAGTTTGTGTGGGTATGGGTCCTGTGCTTGATTGCACCATTGCCACAAGTTCACATGTGCAAGATTCTAGTGGCCTGAAAGCCTCTGCTTCCTTGTGTTCATGAACCAGCCTTGACTCTTAAATCTCCCCCCACTTCCCTAATGGTCCCTGAGATGTGGATGGGAGAGGTTCCATATAGGATTACCATCCAAGAGTGCACACTCTGCAATCTCTTATTCCTTTAAAACTTGGCCAGTTGTGGCCTTCTGCATGCATCATACTCTGCTGTATAAGGAAGCTTTACTGGTGAAAGCTGAAGGATACATTAGTTTTCTCTCTACCCCTCATTGCACTATGTTTAATGAGCACTAGGTATAGAGGTTCAACTGTAGATGTGCCACCAATACTTGGCATCTCTTAGACATATATTCTCTGTGTCTGACCAATTGAGGAATTCTGCAGTAACTTCCATCTGTTGCATAAAGAATCGTCTTTGATGAGTGGTGTATCAGACAAGGTTCTTCTTGGATCTATGCCCTCTCCTGCCATGTTTATTTTGCTGAATTTACAGTGCCACCCTTAAGTTCACTACCATTTAGAGGGCTTTAAGTCCAGGTAGCTAACTGTTGATTGCCCCCTAGATAACAGCACCAATATTGCACCAATAGAGGTAGTTTGCCATGCCAGTTGTTAGGGTTATTAGGGTTTAGGGTTGGGTTGGACCATTGATTGTTTTTCTCCCTTGGCAGTTTGCATATTATCATCTAGCATTATGATAACCAAACTTCAGATAGAAGGCTTCATGTCAGTTCCCTCTCCATTGCTCCAAGTCCTGGATTTGAAACATGTTCTGTCTTCAGTATGGTCTTACCTACTTGTTCTGGGAGATAGCCAAGAGGTTTGGCAATAGCTTGTATTTGAGGAGTCTCCTGGATTTTCTCCCCAACCACTCAAAGAGGGGTCTCTTCTGTCTGGAACTGTATTCCTTGCCAAGCAGTTCCCTGATATAGATAGATAGATGATAGATAGGTAGATAGATGATTGATTGATGATAGATAGATGATAGATGATAGATAGATAGATAGATGATAGATAGATAGATAGATGATAGATGATAGATAGATAGATGATAGAT
>NW_008334135.1:122359-136997 GCF_000622305.1 Nannospalax galili | reverse complement strand
ATAGATAGATAGATAGATAGATAGATAGATAGATAGATAGATAGATAGATAGATAGATGATAGATAGAGAGATGATAGATGATAGACAGATAGATAGATGATTGATAGATAAATGATAGATAGATAGATAGATGATAGATAGAGAGATGATAGATAGATGATAGAGAGAGAGAGAGATGATAGATAGATGATAGAACAAAGATAGATGATAGATAGATGATAGATAGATAGATAGATAGATAGATGATAGATAAATAGATGATAGATAGATGATAGGCACACAATGTTTAGACACTGTATGGACATTTCTCACAGGGTTTCAGGGCCATCACATTTCCCTCTGGATTTCCTAGACCCTCAAGATTCATTCATCTCTACTCTTTTTCTTCCCATCCTGCTTCCTTCCTCCCTCCCCAGTTCCAGTGCCTCCAATATCCCCACCTCCACCTAATAACACCCACCTCACCAACCCCTAATCCTGGTTTCCCTCCCCGCCAACACCATGGCCCCTTGCATGTCCCTCCTTCTTCTCCCTGACAAACAGTCCCACTTTCCCCATCTTCCCTCCACCTTAACATGTCCCCTAACACCCCTTCTTTTATGCTCTTTCTTTTCCTTTACGTTCGTGTATCTTTTCCATTTTCTTGGCTCCTGGTGTTACATCAGAATATATATATTCACATATAAGAGTTTGGTGCTACAATACGCAAATGAGGGAGAACAAACGCCATATGCTGCTTGCTTTTCTGCATTTATGTTATTTCACTTAGTATAACATTCTCTAGTTCCATCCATTTGCCCGCAAATTTCATAACTTCATCTTTTCCTTCTGCTGAGTAGAACTCCTTTGTGTAAACCTACCACATTTTCATTATACATTCATCAGTTGAGGGACATTTGATTTGTTCCCATTTCTTAGTTATTGTGAAGAGAGCAGCAACAAACATGGAATTACATGTTTCTCTTCAGTAGGAGGAGTCCATTGGGGATATGCCAAGGAGTGGTATAACTGGATCATTTATTTCTTTCTTAAGTTCTTTGACACATCCATCATTCAGCAGTGTGTTGTTTAATCTCCATGAGTTCAAGTAGTTATTAGAGCTTCTTTTGCTATTGATTGTAAGCTTTATTGCACTATGGTCTGATGGAATGCATGTAATTATTTGAATTTCTGCATCTGTTGATATTTCTTTTATGTCCCAGAATGTAGACAGTTTTAGAAAAATGTGCACGAGCTGCTGAGTATAAAGTGTATTCTTTGGTGCTTTGGTGGAATATTCTAAATAAGTTTCATTTTATATTCTTCCTTCCTCCTTCCCAGATGAATACTCCCATTATCTCCATTTCCCACTTAGTAACATCTGGTTCCTATTATCCCCCTTTCTTGGGCTCTTCTTTACCTTTAGCTCCTTGGTTCCTTTCCACCTTCTTGGTTCCTTCTATTACATTGGGTTATATGCTCACATACAAGCAATTGCTGCTAAGATCCAAAAATGAGGGAGAACATATGTCGCTTTTTTATGACTCTGTGTTACTTCACTTAGTATAAGTTTCTATTTTAATCCATTTACCTGCAAATCTCATGATTTCATCTTTCCTTATCACTGAATATAGCTTCATTGCTGTTTCCATTTCTCAACTATTGTGAAAAGAGAAATAACAAATATGGATGTACAAATAATAGGAGACAGACATCAAGGGGAAAATAGGGGTATTTAAACTGTGGAAGGAGGATGGAGGTGAGACAGGGAGAGAGAGAAGAGAGATAAATAAAGCTTAGGTTATGTGAAAAGCCAGAGGGAAATGTATTAGCTCAACCGCCTCCTCCTGAAAAAATACACATACAATATCTAAACATAAGTGTATGTGTATAGCTGAAGGCTACATAACAAGAAACACAGTGTCATACAGGAGAAACCTCCCTTCCAGTTCTTGATCAAGATAGTCCAAGAGATTCCCAAAATAACATATGCTATTGCCACAGCCTCCCATAACTTGAAGGTAAGACCTTATTGCTGAAGACAGAACAGACTTCAGACCTAGGACTTGGAACAAGGGAGTTGGAACTGACTTGTAAACCTTCTCCTTGAAGAATATCTCTCATAGTTCTAGAGGATACTATGAAAGCTGCTAATGGATAAAATTGTTCAATGGTCCTACCCACCTCTAAACCTACTAACCACAATGACTATCACAGCAAATTATCTCTATTGGTGAGTAGTGGCACTTTTATCTAGGGAGTAATCAATAGCTATCTAATTGGAATTAAAACCCTATCAATGGGAGGGAGCTCATGGATGTCACTGTAAATATAGCCAAATACTAGATGGAAAGTTCATAGTCCTAGGGAAAACTCTGTCTCTGCCATATCTCCATTAAATGAAATTTCTCACTACATGCTAAATAGAAATCCTTATATTTACAGACAAGTATACCACAACCACCCTTCAAAGAATCTTTTTTGCAATAGATGGAGGCTATTACAGAGTTCCACAACTGTATAACTGGTCACACATAGAAAATATATATCTGAGAGATACTCAGTCTTAAGTGACACATCTACAGTGGAACCTCTACACTTAAGACTTATGGAACATAACAGAAACTTCTTCATACAACAGAGTGTCACAGAAGACCACAATTGGCCAAGTTCTAGAGAATAAGAGACTGCAGAGTGTGTGCCTCTGGATAGGATTCCTATATTAAAATTCTCCATGGCTCAGGGATCATTGCAGAAGAGGGGGTGGAAAGATTTTAAGAGCCAGGGTTGGTGCATGAACACAGGGAAACAGAGGTTTTCAGGCCTCTGGGAACTTGCTCATATGAACTTGCAACAATAGTGACAACATACACAAGACATATGCTGACTCAGTCAGACAAAAACCCAGCATAGAACTGTGGAAATGGGCATCAGGCCCCAACCTTAGCAGAGGATCTATTGGAATCTGATTACTGCTGGATGAGGGAGAGTAGATCTTCTTTAAGGGCGTGACTCTAGTGGATGAATGGGCACCAAAGGACATCAGGGTACAAATGCTTGACCAGATAGGTCTTAACATATACAACAGAATGGATAACATCAAGTGTGGAGGGGCTTTGACAGGGAGGGACACTAATGGGGTAGAGGGTCTAAGTTTTATTAAGATGTATTATATGAAGTACACAAAACCCAATAAACATACATTGAAAAATAAGGAACTATTGAAAACTGATTACTGCTGGGTGGTACTGTAAACACAGCCAAATTCACTGGAGAGGTCTTAGATCTTAGAGAAAACCCCAAGGCAAACATCCCTAGGCAAACGTAATTTCTTACTACCTGCAAAATATGGATCCTTATATTTACATACAAATATCCCAGTCAATAATCATCAAAAAAGCTTCTTTTGCAACAGAGACTCTTACAGAGTTCCACTGGTCAAACAAACCTTGTCTGTGAATTGCACAAGCCTAAGTGGCACATCTACAATGCAACCTCTACACCTAAGACTCACAGCATAGAGGAAAGGGTAAACAGGACATTAACGCATCTCTCAGTTATCATCAATGGAGCTCCCTCATGCAACAGAGGGCCAAGAACACAAAAAGTCACTCATGGCCAAAGCTTGGAGAGTAAAAGTCTGCAGAGTGTGGGTCCTTGGACAGGATTCTTACGTTAAAAATCCATCCACCAAGAGTTCAGGAGCCATTGCTGAAAAAATGGCAGAAAGATTGTAGGAGCCAGGGAGGAGGTGCATGATCATATGAAAATAGAGTCCTACAAGCTCCTTAGACCTTGCTCATCATATCAACATACAGCAATGGCTTCAACATGAACAAGACCCATGCAAGCTCAGACAACACCCCAGAACAGAACTGTAGAAATGGGCAAGTCCCAATCTTAGTTAAAGAATTATTGGCAACTGATTGCTGCTGGGTGAAGAACTGATCTTCTCAAAGCAGGAGACTCTACATAGGCTGCTTAGACCCTGGTGAATGAACTTGTACTGAGGAACGCCTGGGGACATGAACTCAACATGACCAGCCTTAACACAAATGACAGCATGTATGAATTCCAGTGGGGTGGAAGCTATGGACAGGTGTGAATCGGGAAGCAGGTATAAAGATGATTAAGATGTGAACTACACAAAAATTCAATAAATATTTTACATAAAAAAGAATACAACTCCCCACCCCCATAACAGTGCTGTGCAGTGAGGGAGGGAGAGAGAGAGAGAGAGAGAGAGAGAGAGAGACAGAGAGACAGAGAGAGACAGAGACAGAGACAGAGACAGAGACAGACAGAGACAGAGAGAGACAGAGACAGAGAGAAATAGAGACAGAGAGAAACAGAGAGAGACTGCTCAAATGTAACTAAGACCTGGAGAGAGCAACACAGGCCGTGGAGATGGAAGCTGACCTATGACATTCAGGGTACATCAGAGTGACCATCACTGACTTCACAATCAACAACATGAGAACTGAGAGCTACGTTATTCAACTCAGTACATCAGTGCATTGCAATAGAAAGTCAACCCAAAAGGTAAGTTTTCAAACTCCACAGGAGCACTATACATCTCAAATACTGTTTATAGGTTTGAACTGGACTCACTCACTAACCACATCTTCTCCAATAGCACAGTTTGCTACATGAAACACCAGAGGAAGTGAAGGAATTCAAAGTCCATTCCACCAAGGAAGAAATACTGATGTGTTAATATTTTTAGTCCATTGCAATTTTATTTCACTTTGTCAAGTTAACTTTGTTACAGTTAATTCTTATTTTTAATTTAAATTTTCAATCTAGCATTAATATTTTTAATAGTTTTGCTTAGTATATTACTTCACTGAGTTTTATGTTTGTTTTATATCTTTCTGCAATTTCCTATCATGTCTTCTTTGCTCATCTTCCCATGCACCTCCGATATTCTCTCCCTCTCATTTCTATCTCGTTTCCTTCCTTTTCCTTGTATTTTTCTCCTTTTACTTCTTAACCATAGTTATAATCATCTTTAAAACTGTGACACTAACAGCATTCCAACATCCCTTTCCAGCAACTACCCCTCCTCAGATTGATTTGTTCCTCAGGTACTCCAATACCAATCCTTATTCTCACTCAGCCTGTTTCTCCGCCACATTTCTTAGTACAGATTGCAGTATTCTTGTTCATTTACACCCCATTTTCTACTGAATAAAAAGGAATAACTTTTAAATGGCTATTAAAATATTAGCATAGTGGCCTATTAAGGAATTATGATTGCTACTACAATTAATATACTCTTGGAGCAATACCAGAGATCACATGCAGTACTCTGAACACATGGAGCCACAGTTAAGGGACAGACATTTGCACCTCAACACACTACTTCAAAAACGTTCACACTTGAACATGGCAAACACTTCAATGAAATAATACAGCAGATAAAAACACACTCAAATAACCCTACATGCACAAATCCCAACACAAAATAATAAGAAAAATGAGAAATCAAGACTGCATGACCCCTATTAAAAATATCAATTATACAATAATGGATTCAAAAGACATTGAACTAGATAAAATCCCAGAGAACTCAAAACAATAACTTGTAATGCTAATTACTCTTGCCTTTACTTCTCCTTCACATCTCCTATTCATGATTAGAGACAAGATTTATGCAGTTTGGGAGACTTTTAGATAGACCCACTGAGGGGAACTCCAATTGCCTCACCCCGCAACCCTGTTCAGTGTGGAAGAAGCCAGAGCGGTCAGCATCCCTATTCCCTATTGGCAATCTGGGTAACCCCTTCAGAGGATGGCGTGATAAGTAGGAGGTAGGAATTGGCTAGGCAGTTAGGGTAAAAAGACCCCAAAGAAATGTAGCCAGTTTCTTGGCTAAAAGTCAAAATGTCATTGAGCCTGTTAGCAACATACTCTGTTCCAAGGCCAAAAATGGCAAAAGCATTTGGGAGGTTGTATCTAATCCTTAAAAGATTTTAGGGTTACCTCTTTAGAGGGGAATGTTGGAGGGGAGGGAGTGGGCATGGATTTGATCAAAACACCTTATATGCATGTATGAATTTCTCAATAAAGTTTTTTTAAAAAAATATTTAATGAACTCAAAGAGGCTGCACATTAACTCTGAAATGAATTCAAAGAGAATACAAATAAGTAGCTGAATAAAATAAGAAAACCAATATAAAATATAAAGGAGGAATTCAATAAAGTGATAGAAAGGCTAAATATGGATTTTAGAAAAGAAAATCTCATCAATTTGAATTTTAAAACTCAAAAGAAAGTCTAACCATGAGAATGGATTAGGTGCTGAATAGCTTTAGTTGTCAACTTGACACACCTGTTTAGAGGGAGCCTCTATTAGAGAATTTCCTCCATTTGACTGGTCTATGGCAATGTCTGTGCGGCATTTTCGTGGTTGTTAAGTGATGTGGGGGTGCCCAGTCAACTGTGAGTGGTTCCGCCCCTGGCAGTTGGTATTATATAAGTCATCTGAGAACAGGACAGAGGATCAAGCCAGTAAGCAGTATACTTCCATGGTCTGTGCTCCAGGTTCCTCTCCTTAGTTCATCCATCAAAGCTTCCCTTGATGATGAACTGTGTGGTAAGCCAAATAAACCCTTTCTTCCCAAAGTTGGTTTTGATCAGAGTTTTTCACAGCAAATGAAAGCTAACTAAGACAAAATTTGGTACCAGGAGTGGGGTATTGCTATGACAGACCTGACACAGTTGTCTTTAGGAGGACTGTGAAAGTATTTGGAAATTTATACTGGAAAATAATGCTGAAAAAGGCATAAACAGTGGATGCCTGGTTTGTGAAGAAGCAAGATTATCAGTGCTGTTTATGTGAAATTTTAAATTGAGAATATGTGGTTTCTGGTCCTCTGGGGCTGAAGAATCAGCTGGGATTAAGAAGAGACTAGGGCCACTGAAGTGAAACCTTTGCCTTATTGGGACACTTGATGCTGGTTAGCTGGAGCTGAAAAATTAGCTGTAATAATAGACCAGCATCATTGAAGTGATATCTTCTGGAAAGTACTCCGTCAGGGTCAGAACATAGAAGGGGGCCAAGGCTCCATCTAAAGCCAGAATCAGGACTTGATAATGTGTAGAAGTCTCCTGCATGGCTCTGATGTTGAAGGCATCATGGAGCGTAGCTCTGGTTTGGCATCATGTGAGGCCAGAAAGGCCCTGTGTGAAGGTGTAGTCTTGGTTGCAACGGAAACCTCAGCATATTGGAAATCCCAGGACTACGGAATGACCACCAATGTCAGCATCAGGTATGGAGTGGAACTGGCCTGAGCGTATGAAAAAGCTGAGTGTGCTGTGGATGGCAGAACCAGAGAAGTGGAGCCATCCAAGCCCTTTGGAGCCCAGAAGACCTTGAGTGAATCCCAGATGTCCAGCTGTGAGCTATTTTGCCAGGCTTTGGTTTCACTTAAGTGTGTCTGATTCTTCCATTTGGAAATAGGACAGTGTTTAACTTGTTTTGGATTTTACAGGAGTCCCCAGTTAAGAGACTTTTTAAAGAGGCTGAACTTTTAAAGTGTTTGAATTTTTAAGGACTGTGGGACTTTTAAAGTTGTACTATCTGATGTAACATTAATGTCATCTTGGGGATAAGAAATGGAAAGGTTGTGGTTCAAAAATGATGTGTTTGTGTGTCAAGTTGACAAGGAGCCAATTGTGCTGGATAGCTTTAGTTGACAACTTGACACACCTGGGTAGAGGGAGCCTCTATTGGGGAATTTCCTTCAATTGACTGGCCTGTGGCCATGTCTGTGGGGCATTTTCTTGATTGTTGAGTGATGTGGGAGGACCCTCTGTACCTGGGGCAAGTGGTCCTGTATTATAAAAAAGGCAGATTGAGCATGGGCTAGAGCAAATCAGTAAGCAGCATACCTCCAGGGTTTGTGCTCCAGGCTCCTGCCTAGAGTTCCTGCCTTGGCTTCCCTTGATGATGGGCTTGCTTGTAAGGCAAATAAACCCTTTCTTCCCCATGCTGGTTTTGGTCAGTGTTTTTGTCACAGTAATTAAAAGAAGACTAGAAAGCTTCCCCATAGGCCCACAAATGAAATACCGCCCCCATTATTTTTCCCCAGAATGTGTGCTCTAGCCCGTCTCCCAGGCCATTTGCAATTATGGTTGAATTTCCCACCAAGGGTTGGAAGGTGCAAGTGAATGTGAGGGTCTTGTGACTTTCCCTGCCCCTTCTTCTGTTCAAGAATCAACATTCACCAAACCTAGCTGTTATGATCTTTGGCAAGTAGGTACAGCTGAGCTCAGGTTAGGTGGCTTGGAGGACTACCCTGTATACCACCAGTGTTATTAGAGACAGTTCATTTCAGTATGGTTGTTTACTGAGCATTTCCTAGGTGATGGGCATTGTGCTGATACCTCAACAACCAAATCATCATCTGATCTCAAAATATGACTATGTCATATAGACTCATATATTGTTTTGTCTAGAAGTAATTTGATACTTACACTAAAATGTAATAGGTACAATGAAGATCATTTGGCCCAAGGGAACAATACTTTTCCTAACCAGTATTGTAGAATAGTAATTTCCAGAAAATAAAGCACTGAAACACAATCTAAAATCTGAGTAAATAATGCAAGATGAAGACAACAGAGGTATAAGAAGCTTCAATAGAAATGGCACATGGGAATGAAAGAGCAGATGTTTGGGAATGGCATTCATGAAGCATTAAGAATGGGATGAGCAAGGACAGAATAAGGGAGGATGCAGAGGGGGTCAGTCCCACACTGTTATATGATGTATATGTAAGAATGTCAAAATAGGGAACTGGGGAGTTGGCTCAGCAGTTAAGAGAACGGACTGCTCTTTTGAGGAGCAGGGTACAATTTCCAGCACCCACAAGACAGCTGCCAGCCTTTCTTAACTCTAGTTCCGGGAGATACCACACCTCCTTCTGACCTCTGTGGGCATTGCACAACAATGAAAAAAGATACAAAAAAAAGCACAAATGAGATTAGGAAGACAACTAGCAATGGGGGGTGTGCACTGGAAATAGTTTAAAAGAGTCTTAATTACATGTGGTGTACTTTATTAATAAAGGAGCTACTGAAAGTTTTCATTCAGGAAGGAATATGTTTAGATGTGTTTAGATAGGTTTACCAACAAAGTGTAGCCTGTCTTTAAGGTGAACTGGCTGGGAAGAAAGTCTAATACTCTATGAGACAGAATATCTAAACCAGTTTTGTAAAAAAAAAAAGTAAAAATATGAGAAAAGAAGTTTGAAAAAATTAGGGGAGAGACATGACAGAACTTACTACTGTTAGGGGAAGCTCAATTAGAGAGGAGGAGGACATGGTATGATTCCCATGGCACCACAATGGTAAGTGGGTGCTATGACTGACACTATTTTCCTTTTGAGGACCAAGGTACAGTAGGAAAAGCACGTCCAATTTATTTATCAGTAATGTCCATTACATTGTATCTATTGTGAGATTCAAGACCCAGGAAAAGAAGACAAATTCTGTAAATTCACATAGACCACCCTTATTCAATCTCTTGTCTTTTTAAAAAAATAAAAAAGACTGACTTATGTTTTATGTGTATGAGTATTTTGTCTGCATATATGCATCACATGTATTCCTGGTGCCTATAGAGAGTAGAAGAGGACACTGAAGCTGCTATGTTGGTGCTGGTAAACAGAGACAGATCCACTGCAAGACTGGTGAGTCTTCTTAACTGCTGCATCATCTCTCCAATACCCTCTCAATTCTAGCCTACATTCCCTGGTCTTTTAACACTGTCTACCTTGCTTCCTTTAAAACAAATACTACATTTAGTGTTTATGTTCCTGCTTTTGTGTGTGTATGTGTGTGTGTGTGTGTGTGTGTGTGTGTGTGTGTGTGTATATCAGAGAACAACTTGCAGAGCTGCTTCTCTGCTTCCACTGTAACCACTGAGCCCACTGACCTCCCCTGCTTCTCCATCATAACAAGTCACATGACATGATTTGGTACTGTTCTCTCTCACGGTGGCCTATTCCTGGTATTTGTCACTGGACATAAATCTCCAAATGTCTGGTAAAATTTAAGGTACATCTGACTTCATGAGATTTTAGCATTTTAATCATGTAAACTCCAAACTCCTAAGTACAAAGTATCTTCCCCATGGAAACTGAACCTATATATTTGAGGTCATACTACTAAATAGCTAGACATTGGATGAGCCTTGATAATTGAGAAAAAAGAAGCCAATGACAAGAAAAAGACATTAATTTCCACATTTGGTAAGATTTATAGCTTTTTCTTGACAAGTTTGGGAATAATTTGTGGAGATCATAGGGGGACAAATCAAACACCAATGTTTTCCACCTTGGTGACCTCAAACTCTTTCTTGAATACTTATCAGAGCTTATAAGTTGTTTTACACACAGATGTAGGATAGCTGTTTAGACATTCATTCCTTCTAGATGCATTTGTTGAGTAGTATTTGTATCCTAGAAACCAGAAAATATGCTAGCGTGTAACAGCATTATAAAATTGAGCCGTTGGTGGATACGACAGTAGAAAATAAATAACCTATAGAAAATTAGAAAATTAGAAAGGGGAACTGACTTGGCTGGTAAAGGGTAGTTGTGGCAATATGGATGGTGCTAGCTTAAATAAGTTGACAAGGAAATCCAAATGGACAGGTGATATTTGAGCAAAACATTTAGAGGGTTTTGTTGGGTATGGAGAGGGCATAGAGAGGGGGAAAAAACAAGCAGGCACAAAATTCCAAGGGCATCAGTACAGATAATCTCAGCAAATGAGGTGCAAGTCAGGGTAAGCCAAAGGGAAACTCATGGATAATGGAAAAATGTCTGAATTTTATTCAGGAATTGATGAGATAATTAACATATTTCAAATAGGAGTAACCCCTCTAATTTGTATTATTTATTTATATTTTCTGTTTATGAGTGTTATTCCTGCATGTATGTAAGTTTACCCATGCATAGAAGGGCATTGCCTGTGGAGGGCAGAAGAGGGGGTCGGCTCCCCTGAAACTGGTGTTATGGATGGTGTTAGCTTCCATTTATGTGCTGGGAACCTAACTTTGGTCTTCTGCAAGAGCAACCAGTGTTCTTACCCACCAAGTCATCTCTTCAACTCTGATGACTCACATTTTCAAAGAACATCTGTGTTGTATGGACAACTTTAAAGGAAAGGTAGCAAGAAATCTAGATGGTCAATAACCAAATCTGAGATGATTGTCAGTTGTTCTAAGATGACTCTTACCATACAGAATCCTACAAAACAACATATGTCTCTAAGCAAGTATTTTCTTACTAAGCTGTCTCTTCAGAGCTCCCTTAATCTCATTATTCCTGAGACTGTAGATAATTGGGTTCAACATGGGGATCACTACCATGTAGAACACAGATACCACCTTGTTCTGGCCAGTGGAGTAGCTGGACTTGGGCATCACATAAATGAATGTGACAGTCCCATAGTAAAGAGTGACTGCAGTGAGGTGGGAGGTGCAGGTGGAGAAGGCCTTCTGGCGGCCCTCAGTGGAGGGCATCTTCAGGATGGTGATGAGGATGTAGGTGTAGGAGACAGCTATGATTAATAATGTGATCACAGTAACGGTGCCTGCAGAAAATGAAATAACAATTGTGGGGACACTGACATCAGAACAGGAGAGTTCAGTTAAAGGGGAAAAATCACAGAAAAAGTGGTTGACTCTATTTGGCCCACAGAAAACAAAAGAAAAGAAAGAAAAGGTAAAGGAGGAAGCATTCAGAAAACCACCTACATAAGATCCAACAAGCAACTGGTTACAAACTTGTGTGGACATTTTGGTTGAATAAAGAAGTGGGCTACAGATTGCCACAAAACGATCATAAGCCATGACAGCCAGAAGGAAACACTCCATTGGCCCAAAGAAAGCAGCTGAGTCAAGCTGGATGCCACACCCGAGGTAGGAAATGGTATTCTTCTCCACCAGGAAGTTAACAAGCATGTTGGGTGTCACAGAAGATGAAATCCCTATGTCAGTAGAAGCCAAGTGACTCAGAAAAAAATACATGGGGTGATGGAGCTGAGGGGAGACTCTGATTAGCAGGATTGTGCTAAGGTTTCCAAGCAGGGTCACCAGGTAAATGCACAGGACGATGAAGAACAGGATTCCTTGAAGGGCTGGGTCATCTGTTAATCCCAATAAAATGAACCGTGTCACTGTAGTGTGGTTCCCATCCCCCAGGAAAGCCATGGGGCAGTGCAGCTGCTGCCAGAACAAAGCTGTGATGAAGACATACTGTGAATATATTTGTAGCTGCATTTAGTTTAGCACATACATGAAGGGAATTATGAACAAATACATCATTCAATAAATGACTAGAACAACAAATGATGTTTTACTCTGGAATTTCAGGGTTTATATCTTTGTGTGCATTGAGTCTGTCTTAAAATTTTAAAACACAAATGCTATAATTTTTCAATAAATAATGTACGACCTTTCCTTACATTTATTTACTGTAAAATATACCTATATGTTTTAAAACTAAAAATATAAAACTGTGAGAACTTTGCCTGAAATATGGCTCAGCTGATAAAAACACTTGATAGCCTGCATTCCATCAGGGGACCCCACAGGGTGGGAGCAGATACCTGATTCTTGAAAGTTGTCCTCCGACCTCAGCATGTATGCTGGAATGCACAAAACTGATGTCTCTCGCCTTGCTCAAATACATAAATACATTTAAAATTGTGGAAATAACCAAGTAGTTTTTATGAGTATAGCAAAGGAATAACATGCAAACATTGAATTATGTAACAAACTATTAAAGAAATGCTAATAATGATAAAAGCTTTATTGAATGCTTACTAATCACCGGCAGAGGATTTAAATTTTTATATGTTGTTCAATTTTCATGTCCATGAAGTAGTAGTAAATACTTTATTTTCATTTTATAGTTGAGAAACCAATTTGAAAATATTTAACCTAAAGTTCCATGAGAAATAGTATAATTAGAAATGAATATCAGGCAGGTGGAACTCAGTCCATTCTTTGTAGTAACTATGTATGAAGAGTTGCAATGAGGTTGAGAGTGCACGGATATTTGGGAAAGACAGCAGAGCAGGTTTTCAGCTTTCTGATGGCTGGCACATAGGAGGTATCTGGGTGGTGACACTGATCATAAAGGTCATCAGTTAAGTAAGGCCATGTCTTAATGACTTTTGAAAGGGATAAATAAGTTTTCTTGCTAGAACTGAGAATAGAAGGATTTCACAGAAATTACATATGTAATATATTTATAATATATAAAGTATAAATGTATTAGTTCCTACTGTAAATTCATTAGCTTTTAAAATATTTCTAGTTAAGCCATTGCTCTATCAAGTATTTTGTAATATCAATTTTAATTATCATGTAAAATATGAATAATATTTAGAACATTGTTATTAGTATTCACTTATTCAGGCACACTAAATCCTTTCCTAATGTAACATTTCTAAGTTAAGAATTATGAAATATGTTATTTTTAACAGACTATGAAGGTGAATAAACATTCAGCCTAAGCAGATAAAAAGTTTATCCAGTTTCACCCCTTGGTGTAGGTTGACTCTCATTTCCCGAGATTTAGATCCTTTGTTTGTCTACGATGTCTGGAGCCTGTGATGCTACAGCATTCAGCCAATAAATAGAGAAATTATTTCCACAAGATATTCACTGACTGTAAGCCATCAAATGTTTCAAAGCTGGTGAAATTCTTAGCAATTTGATTGAGTGCTAAATTCATATATTGTTAAATACCATGTTAGTTAATGGTCCCATCAGTGGACGGATAAATAAGGAATCTCTGAAAACTGAGTTTTAAGCCTGATCATTTAGAATTCTATGGAAATACAAACTACAGAAATACAGATTTCACAAAACTTTTTCCCCTTTTACTATGTAATTGTTTGATTTTGCCTGACTTGTTTCTCTACAGATTATTTTCTCCATTTACCCATGAAGCCAAAATCTTACCTCTTGAAATGAGAATTCATTATAAAGTACAATAATCAAGGTTGTTATTACTTTATAGCTGCTAAGCTATCTCTTACATCACTGTTTATCACTGAGCATCAGTCTCTGAAGAGGCTCTGGATTCAAGTGTGAATTAAAGTCACCAGGGATCATTAGCTCATTCCCAGGTGAACACTGAGCAGTTCATTCCACACAAACACATAACATCATACACACAAAATAAAAATAAGATTAAATTTAAAATAAATAAATAAAATAAAGATAAATAAAAGACCTATAGAATAACATTAAGACTGAATTTATACGTTTAAGAATCATGGAAACAGAAGAACTTCAGAGTAAATGGCAAAATAATATATTCAATAAACTCTTAGGAGAAAAGTCCATAAATCAAGGCAAGAGATAACTACTCAGATTCTGGAGGCATTTTAAATAGTAGACAGATAAGACTGGGAAAGAAATGTAGTTAAAACACTGAACATTGAGAACAAAGAAAAAAATACTGAAATCTTCTAAAGAGGAACACTAAGTCACACAAAAAGACAAACCAATAAAAATTAAAGCACATTTCTCAACAGAAACCCTAAAATCCAGAGTATGAAATTATGCCTTCTAAGCTCTGAGAATAACTAAAACCAAGAGTACTATTATAGCAACATTATCTGTCTACT
>NW_008334135.1:115846-122304 GCF_000622305.1 Nannospalax galili | reverse complement strand
AACTAAAGGCATTCATGGTCACCAATCCAGCCCTTCCGAAGCTATTTGAATTAATTCTTTGGATTGAAGAGAAAGATAAACACATCCATGGGCTTCATGAAAGAATAAACCACATTAGAACAGTGATTATGCACATGAAGAATAGGAAAACAGAAAACACAGAAATCAAGAAAATAACAGGAATTAATACACTTCAATATTAAATTTGAATATTACGGGTTTAATTTCTCCAAAAGACATAGACTAGACATGAGTTTAAAAAAATAATCTACTTGTTATCGCCAAGAAATTCTCTCATGGTTAAAAAAATACATCTCAAGGTGAAAAAGACGGAAAAGAGATTCCAAGTAAGTAGGCCAGTGTATCTCTAGAAAAATAAAATCTCTTACTATATACTAAATATGGATCCTTACATTTACAAACAAAAATACCATACACTGCTCATCAAGGAAGCTTCCTTTTGCAACAGATGGAGGATACTGCAGAGTTCCACAACTGGTCAGACACAGAGAACATGCATCTGAGAGATGCCCAGTCCTAGGTGACACATCTACAGTTGACCCTCTATACCTAAGGCTCATAGAACATAACAGAATGAGGGATAGAGAAAAAAATTAATGCATCCCTAAACTCTCACCAGTGAAGCTTCCTTATACAAGAAGGTAATGCACACAGAAAGCCACAACCGTCCAGGTTTTGAAGAATAAGAGACTGCAGAATGTGTATCCCTGGATAGGACTCCTATGCTGAACCTGACCCAACCATGGCTTGGGGATCATTGTGGAAGATGAGGCAGAAAGTCATAAGAGTCAGGGCTGGTGTATGAACACAAGGAAGCAGAGGCTTTCAGGCCTCTGGAAGTTTACACATATGAACTTGTGGCGGTGGTGGCATCAAGTACAGGACTCATACCAACTGGGTCAGACAAGGGCCCAGATTGGAGTGAGAAGGATGAGTGGCAGACCAGCTCTAGATTGAGAACTGTTTGAGACTGATTGCTGCTGGGTGAGGGAGAATGTGCCTTATGACATCTGGATAGACTGGCTAGTCTCCAGTGGATGAATTAGTACTGAAGGATATATGGGTACAAATGCTTGATTGGATAGGACTTAATATGTATGGCAGAGTGCGTGAAATCCAGTGGGGGATTGGGGGCATATGGATGGAGGAGAGAGTCTAAATTTGATTAAGAACTGTTTTATGTAATGTTAAAAAGTTCATTAATTTTTTAAAAGATATTAAGACAGCTAACAATGAGGAAATGGAGGGAAACGGACACAGTTTGTGGGAATTTAGGGCCTAAGGTCAAAAGACCCGGTCACTGATGAGTGCCTGAAGAGGAAGTCAGCTAACCGCTAGCCTGATAACTGAAGACCCAGCTAGAACTGTGGCATTTACTGGTAAGGATATAGGGTGTTATTGGAGGGCTTTGGGCCAAATGGTGATGCGACAGCAGAACACCTCTGACTGCTGTGCTCAGGATGAGGAATGGTCAGAATTAACATTTTTTGTTAATTATTTATTTAATAACCACATACTTAGAAGAAGCATTTCATTACAACAGCATTGACATATTCAATAACAATTTTCTGAGCTAAGATGCATCTTTTTCAGAATTAGCTGTAAATTTTTAGGTTTGTAGTTGAATTATTATAGTTATACAATATTGTACTCATCATAAACCCTATAAGACATAAAATTAAATGAGGTTTTAACCTTTAAAAAAGAACTCCATTTCATTATTAAAATACAGTTTCATACAGAAAAATTCATTTTCAATGCAATTGACATTAAGATGTTTGCACATGCATTTCTAATCTCTATATATCTGATTATTACTAGTGATAGTCGGTTACTTTCTGATCTCCTTGGCATCTGACCATGGATATAAAGTCAAGTAGATTTCAATGGTAATGTTTTTCACATCTACTAATATTATTAGAGTAAATATTTATGCTTTGAAGAATTTTTTAATCATTTTTAATATACCCACTTCCCAGGTAGCACCCTCCCATAGCCTCCCTCCCCCCACTAGAGAGCCCTTATACTCTGATATCCCTGCTACTGTCTGCTTTTCACAAGTGGGTGCAAGTTTCTAGGTTCACAGTTGAGTTAATACAGTTATACAATATTGAACTCAGTATAAGCCCTGTAAGACATAAAATTGAATGAGTTTTTAACCTTTAAAAAATATCTGCATTTCATTTAAAATATATTGTTCCTTGCAAAAAGACACATTGTTTTTGCTACTAACACTCAGATGTTGGCACTTGCATCTCAAATCTGTATGCATCTGATTATTACTAGTCGTAATCGGTTGCACTTGGATCCTTGGCGCCTCTGTATATCTATGAAGTCATCAGGTAGATTTCAATAGTAATGTTTATCACCTCTACTAATTAGCATGAAATAAATTTCCATGCTTCCTCCTCAAATAAAAAACATTTTTTAAAATTTGTTGATTTGTGTTTGTGTGTGTGTGTGTATGTGTGTGTGTGAAATCATCTTATTCAACTATACACCCACTTCCCATATGGCACCCCCCATAGCCTCCCTCCCCCCACTACCCCTTGTGTTCTGATATCCCTGCTACTGTCTGCTGTGTTGTTGGCACCCCAGCCAATCCCCACTACTTGCCCTTCTGCTGAATCTAGTCAGTCTATCCAGAGGTCTTTGTTTTATTTAGGAGGGTCAGCTGTTCCTCTTCTAGCAACAATCAGTTGTCAGTACTCTTTTAGATAAGACTGGGGTCTGCTGTGCATTTTCCAAGTTCTATGCTGGATTACTATTTGGGAGTCCCTTTGGTCACCCTGGCCAACAACTCAAAAGAAGGTATCTCTTATCTGGCATTGTTGCTTGTTATGTAGCCTTTAGCTATGAATACTGACTCTTAAGAAATTATATTGACCCCTTTAATTTTTGGTTGTACTTTCCTTTTGGATGTTTAAGGCCATACAGTTGACCCAGATAAACCAATTTATTTTTACTCTTAAGATCGTTTGGGGATCTGTTCTTCAGGGGTCACATGGGCTTGGGAGGAGCCCCTGGCTCCTTTCTTTTACCAGTTCTGCCTATGTGAAGATAAGTCAAAGGTCCTGCTCGACCATGGTTGGCTTCGCTTGGAAGCATGGAGGAAATGATTCCTCTGTGTTGACCCTCCTCTTCGTAGACTGGACACTGGTTCAAGTCCATCTGGTGGGGTCTCCTCGGCCTCCTTGATCAAGACGACATGTGACCCACCACAATTACAGGACATTTTGAGAGATGCTCATAGTCCCCTGGAACTAGTCGACATAGGAGGGCAAGGAGCAAAAAGTGTCCTTTATGTCTCTCTGACCAAATTAGTATAGGCCTCAAAGTATGTCTGTTAAACACCCAAGAAGGTTAGTTACACCAGTCTGGTACTTTTGATTACCGTGTGTCATGTAGATAAATCTTGGGCAAAGACCTATTGTTCTCAGATAAACCTTACCTAGACATACATTTCTTGATCTTCTATGTATAATATGTCAGTAAGTTGTAGGAGTAATATGGTTCCCTCTGGTTTTCAAAACTAGCAAGGCATTATTTAACTCTAGCATTGTCTCACCCCTCCCCCACCAAGGAACCTAAGGGATAAGGGGAAAGAAGGAGATCAAGAGAGGTAGGACCATAGGAGAAGGGTATTATTAAAGGAGAAAGGGGGGAAATGGGGGCACCTTAAGTGGGAAAACTATGGTGGAGGATGAGAACATTTGATAGGATGTTCGGCTGAGATATTTTCTGTGTGGATTCCTAAGCTGATAAGACCCACTTGCAGCCACCTTGCCACCATGAAGGAAAAATCTTCCAAAAAGTGAACGTAACCAAAAAAAGAAGCAAACTGGGAACACAGATTACCAGTATGGTGCTTTGAACCCCTGGATCTACCTGTCCATGAAGGTGAACAGTTTCACTATACTAACAAATATACTCTCTTCCCTTAAAGAAGCATTAATGCTCAGGTGGGAAAGATTGCTCAGCAATTTATAATATTTGAAGTTCTCACAAAGCACCAAGTTTCCATTCCCAGAACCCACATGGTGGGTCACAACTTCCTGTAATTCCAGTTCCAGGGGATTTGATACCCTCTTCTCTATGCCATGCACATCAGGCATACACACAGTGCTCATAAATACATGCAGGCAAACACTGATACACATTAAAAAATAAAATTAAATATTTTTACAACAAAGCATTGAAATTCAACTTGGGTGACTGGAGAGATGTCTCAGTGGTTAGGAACACTTACTGCTCTTGCAATGGACCAAGGCTAGGCTCCTAGCACCCACATGGCAGCTCCCAATTGTCCATAATTCCAGTTCTAGAGCCCCTTTCTGCCGTCTTCAGGCATTGCACACGTGTGCATTTCCATCCATGCAGGCAGAACACTGATAAACATATAAAATAAAAATAAATGTTTAAAACATTGTAATTCTATTTAAGTCACCCTCCCCGTGTTCTTCAGAATAACTAATGTATTATCATACAGCTATCACTACTACATATTTATAAAATGAACAGATATTGAATGAAAGAAAGCTAATGCTACCATTTTATATTTTCAGCTCAGTGTCCTTTAACCTGAAATTCTAATGTAAACATACAATCTATTTTAGCCATCAAATAATTTGTTATGGTATATTTCCAATAATTAATAAATCAAAGCACACATGTACTTAAATAAAATAAAACACTTGAGGATCAGTGGAATCCTTAAAGATTACTGTGTTTTTGTAGAAAGAACTGTTCAGTATTCACTGGAGATTGTGAGAATGGTCCCTAGTGTAAAGAACTTCATGTTTGAATCTCTAGAATCTTCAGAGAATTATCCTTGAAGAAAAACAGAAAGAAGAGAGTTTGGCTCTTATATAATCATAACAACTTTGAACTTCTTACTACAGTATGGATTAATTTTTATTTTATTTTATGAGGTGAGATTTGGACTTTTGTGAATGAATCTTGTTTATTGATTTCCCTATATGATTTGGAATATTATATTCTTTGAAATTGTGTTTACAAGCTATTTTTTCAGGGTTGGTGCATGAATATAAGGAAACAGAATCTTTCAGGCCTCTGGGAACTTGCTTACATGAACTTGCAGCAATGGTAACACTATGCACAAGACCCATATAGACTCAATCAGATAAAAACCCAGCATAAAACTGGGGAAATGGGCAGCAGGCCCCAACCCTGACCAAGGAACCATTTGAAAATTATTACTGCTTGGTAAGGAAGAGCTGATCTTCTTTAAGGGAGTGACTCTAGATAGGCTGACTAGACCCCAGTGGATGAACTTGCACCAAGGAACGTATGGGTACAAAATCTTGACTCAATAGACCTTAACATATATGATAGAACACATGAAATCTAGAAGGTGGTTATGGGGAGTGTTGATGGGTAAAGGGGTCTAAATATGATTAAGATGTGTTGTATAAAATGCACAAAAATTCAATAAAAATAGACTTTATTAACAGAAAAAGGCAGATATAATCAAGTAGTTGGTTAGCATGTTTAGCTGAATTAAATTAAGTTCTTTAAGATAAATTTAATCAAATTATTGTGGTAGATAAGCATAATTCAGTTGACCAGAATTCTCCACTTATACAAACGTAATAACAGAAATCTGGATGCTTTTGAACACCATCTAAACAGAACAAAAACATGCTAAAGCATTGTACCACCTATGAAATGCTTTGACAGTCCTATATTAAAACATCTGGTAGAAAGACCTACTTTGTTTATTGTTGAATCCTATAACATCACAAGCACCAAATGCTTTGGATGATGAGTACTCTATAAAGACAAGAATCTTCAGAGGTGAGTTAACCTGGCCTCTGGCTAAGTGAACCTGAAAACACATCGTAACTTATGGGTCAAAATGTATCACCAGTATTCTATGTGGAAATTTCATTATTTAGTTCCAACATACTGTGGTTAGAAAACATTGTTATATAAGGAAAAGATTTTATGAAGTTGAATAAATAAATGTAAATAATAATGTTCCAAATACTATTTATGTATTTCTCATAGTGATTAGATTGATATTTCAAGTGGCTTCATAAGGCAGTGATTTAATTAGTAGTATTTATAATGGTAACATTAGTCAAAATTTTTACCTCAAATTCTTCATTGACCTCTCAAAAATTGTTTCTTAAAGGTCTTATTTAATGGATAGAGTTGTAAACTCTGTAAATAACTAGGGACCATTTTATATATTAACTGTAAGAACTGAAAAATATAACCTATATATCTCCATTTGCAAGGTATTCAACTTCAATTTAACACTACTTAAATTTACTTAATGAACAGTTTATAAAGAAATGAACTGAGTTCCACCTAATTGAGACTCATATCCAGATTTCATTACTTCCTTAGGCTGTCTTAGGTAAGTTATGAATATTTAAAACTTGGTTTTCTCTTCAATAAGTTGGGAATAA
>NW_008334135.1:110793-115494 GCF_000622305.1 Nannospalax galili | reverse complement strand
CTACTGAATCTCCAAGGTGTAATATTACACTAATACACATAAATTTTATTATAATAACTACTTTTTGAGATCTAAGTACATGAGTATTATATTTACATCACTTGAACCCTTCCAACTCCTCCTATATTACCCCCATTCCTTCTCAATACTTACCTCTTCTTTAGTTATTGTTACCTATATACATATATGTGTATATATTTATATAAACAACATTTATATTTAAACAATTATATATAACTGAGTCCATTTAGCATTGCTCATAGGTGCACGTGCTAAGGGATGAGCACTTTGGACTGAATAAACTTATCAGGGAGCTCATCCCTGAAGAAAATTGATTGTCTTTCTCTCTGAGCAGCCATTGATGTCCTGTAGCTCTTCATCAAGAGGTGCAACTTTGTGAAATTTACTCCTCCTCCATCTTGGCATGCCAATTGGTGTTGTCATCATGCAGGTCTTGTTATGAGAAAAGATTTCATGGATGCAGCTTTCCTGTTATTTCAAGAAGACACTCTCTAGCCACAGGTGTCCTGGTCCTCTGGTTCTTACAAACTTTCCACGCCTTTTTCCACAATATTCTCTGAGCCTCAGATGTAGCGGTTGCATTTCAGATGCATCAGTTAGGGCTGGGCACCCCACAGTCATTTATTCTCCGCATTTTGACCATTTGTGGAGCTCTGTAATGGTCTCCATCTGCTGTGAAAAGAAGCCTATTTGGTAAGAGATGAGAGCGACACTTGTCTGTGAATTCAAGGATAAGTTTTTGAGAATATAGTTAGAAATTCTATTGGTTTAGAACAATGGCAGTGGTAGGTTCTTCTCTGGGGGGGTCTATGATCTTTCCAGACATAGGTATTTGGCTAGGTTTACAATATCAAGCATGATTTGCCCCCTACTGAGAGGATCTTTTAGTCCACAGCTACTTTAATCCCAAAGATAAAAACACCACTATTGCACCTTGGGTAATATCTTGCTAAGCCAGGCATTGTGATTTGTAGGCTTTACAGCTGGGTAGGACTATTGCTTGGTTTTCTCCTTTGGATGCTTACATAGTACTTTTCAATACTATGAGAGCTTTAAGTCAAAAAGAAGTTTACCAGGTCCATGCCAGCTCAATTCCTCTAAATCCAGTGTCCGAAGTGTGTGATGTCTTTAGCAATAGTGTTTTGTTATTGTTTTTATTGAATTTTTATGAATTTCACACAGAACATCTCAAACGTCTTTATACCTCTGTCCCCAATGGCACCCTCCCATAGCCCCTTCCCCCACTGGAACACATATACTCTGTCATCCCTGTTAAGGCCCACTGTGTCAAGTCAATGTCCTAGATATTCCCCCAGTATAAGTCCATCCACTAAGGTCTAGTCAGCCTATTTAGAGTCCCTTGTTTTAGGAAGATCAGCTCTTCTTCATCTAGCACCAATAAGTTGCCAATATTTCCTCAGATAAGATTGGGGTCTGCTGTTCATTTGCCCAGTTCTATGCTGGGTTACTGTCTGCCTGAGTTTGCATGGGACTTATACATGCTGACAACATTGCCATAGAATCATATGAGCAGGTTACAAGGAGCTTGTAGGACTCTGTTTCAACATGGTCATGCACCTCTTCCCTGGCTCTTACGATCTTTCCACCCCCTTAGCAATAGGGTTTTATTTTCAAGTTCTAGGAGATATCTAAGGGCAAAGGCAACAACTTATATTTGGGAGTCTCTTGGACTACCCTGACCAAAACTAGAAGGGATGTTTGAATAACTCACATCACATTCTTCCTGGGGCTCAGGGATCTTCAAAGAAGAGAGGGCAGAAAGACTGTAAGAGTCAGATGACTACAAGAAAACTGTTTTCCAGAAAGCAGGGCAGTTGCATATATGAACTCAGAGCTATTGTGACTGCATGTACAAGATCTGTTCAAGTTCAAGATGAACAAAATGGACAGGGAGATGAATACAAATTCCCTCCTCTAGCTAAGGAGCTATTGGCAGTTGACAGCTGCTGGGAGAGGAAGAGTCAGCTTTCTTCAAGGGTGTGCTCCCTTGTGGCCTGATGATACTCCAGACCAAGCTCCACACTCAAGAGTATTTGAACAACACAAATTGAACTTGATGGAGGACAAAAAAAGAACACAAGGTTTGAGTGGGTGAGGAGACAGGGGGATCTAAAAGGAGTTGGAGGAGGAGGGGGAAATGTGATCAAGATACATTATTTTAAACTCTCAAAGTATTAATAAAAATTCAAATGCTTAAATTCTTGCATCAAAACCACTTTGGTACATTTGAAAATATTGTTGAAAATATAACATTGAAGTGTTTTCTGGTGTTTCAGATAAAAATAATTTTTAAAATGTAGAAAGTCTCATGAAACACAAGAGTATAAACTTTGAGTCACAGTTGAAAACAAAATTATTAGTTCATTTTTTTAATATATGGCAACAATAATGTCAGTATATGAATTTATGAAATGTTATATTTATAAATTCTTTCCTGTTACATCTCCATCACAGCTTTGTCCTGGCCACGCCTAGACTGTCCAATGGCTCTCCTTGTGGATGGGAACTACACTGTGGTGACACAGTTCATTTTACTTGGCTTAACAAACAACCCAGTCCTTCGAGTCATCCTCTTCATCATCATCCTGTGCATCTACCTAGTAACAGTGTCTGGAAACCTCAGCACAATCCTTCTAATAAGAGTCTCCCCTCAGCTCCATCACCCCATGTACTTTTTTCTGAGTCACTTGGCTTTTGCTGATGTAGGCTATTCCTCTTCTGTCACACCCAATATGCTAGTTAACTTTCTAGTGGAAAGAAATACCATCTCCTACCTTGGGTGTACCATCCAGCTTGGTTCAGTTGTTTTCTTTGGATCAACTGAATGCTTCATTCTGGCTGCCATGGCTTATGATCGCTTCATGGCAATCTGTAATCCACTGCTTTATTCAACAAAAATGTCCGCACAAGTCTGTGCCCAGTTACTCCTAGGTGCTTACATAGGTGGTTTTCTCAACACGTGTTCTTTTACTGCATGCTTCTATTCTTTAGTCTTCTGTGGACCAAACAGAGTCAATCATTTCTTCTGTGACTTTGCTCCATTAGTAGAACTGTCCTGTTCCGATGTCAGTGTCCCTGCAGTTGTTCCATCATTTACTGCTGGCTCCATCATCGTGGTGACAATATTTGTCATAGCTGTCTCCTACATCTACATCCTCATCACCATCCTGAAGATGCGCTCCACTGAGGGCCGACACAAGGCCTTCTCCACCTGCACCTCCCACCTCACTGCAGTCACTCTGTTTTATGGAACCATCACATTCATTTATGTGATGCCTAAGTCCAGCTACTCCACTGACCAGAACAAAGTGGTGTCTGTGTTTTACATGGTGGTGATCCCCATGCTGAACCCCCTCATCTACAGTCTCAGGAATAATGAAATTAAGGGAGCTCTGAAGAGACAGATAGGTAGGAAAATATTTTCTTAATGATGTCTGTTATTTTTCAGGACTTGTTACAGTAATAATTCATATAAACTCTAAGACTGAGTAAATTGGTTCTTCAATCTAATCCTTAAATACAGTCACATTCTTGCTGCCTCAAGATCCTCTCATATCCAGTTCTTCTAACTGCAGTACTTTTCACCTGAGATATGTCAATGCACAGAAAACTAATATATCTAGCTCATATTTTCTGGCAGGGGCATTTAAAATCTACTCTACAAACAAATTTATTGCATATAATAAAATATGATTGACTATCCATCTGTAGCTATCTAGTATATCACCAGACAGTCATTTTATGTAATTAGAACTCTGTCCTCTTGACCTGCATCTCCCATTATTCACACCTCCTGCTCCTTATAACCAACAATGTGCTCCTCCTGAGTTTGACTTATGTGTATGAGTGTATTGCCTGCATGTATGTAAGTGCACTCCTGTCATGCAATACCCAGAGAGGTCAGAAGAAGGGGTTAGATCCCCTGGAACTGGATTTACAGACTGTTGTTCATCCACTGTAGTCTAGTCAGCCTATCTAGAGTTACGCCCTTCTGTGCAGCAAAAGAAACAACCAAGGAAGTGAAGAGGAAACCCAATGAGTGGGAGAAAATCATCTGCTAAACATCCAACAAAGGATTAATATCCAGAATATAGAAGAACTCAAAAAACAAAGAAACCAAAAAATAAATGACCTAGTTAAAGGGTGTGTTAAGGACCTGAAGAGAAAATTCTCAAATGAACAAATAAAGATGACTGAGAAGCACCTTGAAAAGTGTTCAACATCCCCAGTAATTAGAGAAATACAAATAAAATTTTCATAATTTAGCTTGAACAGTCCAATGACTCAACTTTGTGGTCAAGTCTTGATATTCTCTTTTCCATTTTATTCATTCTACTTGTGAGGATTTCTCCGTCATTTCAAATTGACTTATTGAATTTCTCAATTCTTTCTTCATTTCATTGGGTTTTCCTCAATGTACCTAGTCTGGGTGCAGGGGATCAGGATGCAGTGAGAAGGGTTAGGAGGCTAGTCTAGATATCTGATATAGGAAAAGCAGGAGTTGACCTAGGCCCAAGGATAGACGTGGGAGAGCTTGCAGAGAGAATGGAGCTGTCCAGGCTGCAGAAGAATCAACTGTTTCAAGCCTTCCATTTTTCTCTTTAGCATATTTTTACTTAGGTTTTTATGCATGGTGTGAAATAAGGGTGCAATTGCAAT
>NW_008334135.1:88727-110759 GCF_000622305.1 Nannospalax galili | reverse complement strand
TTTTTCCTAATACTGCTTATAAAGTAGATCATCCTTCCCCCATTGTACCTTGCTATTGTTGGTTGGTTGGTTGATCCTATATGCCACAGATCCAGAGCTCTCCGTTCAGTATGACGTCTTTGTTCTTATGCTAATATCATACCACTTTAATTGCCCTCCCTCTGTAGTATCATTTACAATCGGAAGAGGGGAATGCCTCCCATTTTGTCCAACTTCATTTCTAGCAAGGCTACAAGGGCTACAGCTTGTGAACAGAGTACAGAGCCACTCAGGGTGCAGAGGAATCAAGACACAATGGGCCGGTTCTGACCTACCAGGGTAGTAGGCAGGATTTTTTAGCTTGGGTTTCTTATGGTTACATAAGAATTTTATAATTCTTTTAACTATTTCTGTGGAGTGGGGATGCCATTGAGATTATAACAGTATATTGAATCTGTAGATTGCTTCACAGAATGTAGGCATTTTTTTTACAATATTAGACCCCCAAATCAAAGTTAGGAATAAGTTTGTATATCTGTCTCTAATTCAATTTCTTTCATTAATGTTTTATAGTTTTCATTATGCAGATCTTTCATAGCCTTGGTTGAATTTCTGACAGAATTTATTCTGTATTTTGCTATTGTAAATAGGCTTGCCTTTTTTTTAATAGGTCATTAGTAGCAATACAAATGCAAATGAGTTTTGTGTTTTTAAATTTTTATTTTTGTTTTACGTGTGTGTCTTGCCTGCATGTATATAAGTACACTAATGTCATGTAATGCATTTGGGGACAGGAGATAGTGTCAGATCTCCTGGAACTGGAGTTATAAATAGTTGTTAGCCACAATATAGGCACTGGGAACCAAACTTGGGTCCTCTGGAAGAGCAGGCAGTGTTCTCAACTACTGAGCTACCTCTCCCACCCAAGTTTTGTATTTTTATTATTTTCCCCCAATGCTTTACAGTATTTGTTCTAAGAGCTTTCACATGAATTTTTAAGATTGTCTACATATCAGATTTCAGAAATATTTAAGAGCCAGAGGTGGTGCATGACCACAAGAAACCAGTTTTCCAGGCAGCTGGGAAGTTACTCATATGAACTTACTGCAATGATAGCATCATGCATGAGACCCACACAAGATCAAGTCAGACAAAATTCCACCATAGAAGTGGGGAAGTTGGCAAGAAGCCCCAAACTTAGCTATTGGCAACTGATAATTACTGAGAGAGGGAGAGTAGCTTTTCATTAAGAGTGTGCCACTACATAGATTAACTCAACTCTACTGGATGAACCCACAGTGAAGGACACTTGAGGACACAAATTTGGCTTGATAACCCTTAATATATATGACAGTGTATCTGAAATTTGGCAGGAAGGCTATAAGAGGGTACAGATGGGGAGGGAAGTCTAAATATGATACAAGTATATTCTATTAAATTCCCAAAAATTCAATAAAAGTATTTTTTTAATTAAAAAAGGAAAACAAGAAAAATTTTTCCTGCTGGGCATGGTGCCATATGCTTTTAATCCCAGCCCTTGGGAAGCAGAGGCAGGTGGTTCTCTTAGACAATATAGAAAAGTAAATTTGGAGGTTTTCCCTTTTCTTTAATTTTTTGAAAGAACCTGAAAATTGGCTTTAGGTCTCTGCTTTTTTATTGGCAGAATTTACTCAGGAAGCCATCTGATCTTGGGAGCATACACAAATGTTGATTCAATTATCAACCTTCAGAATAATTTGTTCAGTTTTTCTATTTTCCATGTTCAGCATTGGTAGACTGTATGTTTTCAGGAATTGATTTATTACTTTTACATTACTCCATTTATTGATAAATGATTGACCACAGCAGCCTCATGATCCTCTGTATTCCTGCGGTGTCAGATACATTGCTTCCCTTATCATTTATGATTTAATTTCAAACAAACGAAATTTTTGTTTTCTTACTTAATGAAGAAAATGTCAAATTTATTTTTTTGCATAAAGAAAACTCTATTTCATCGATATCTGTGTTGTTTCTTAGTTGCTATTATTTTTGTTTATACTTTGATCTTTTTATTAGTTTGGGGATTAGTTTGCTGTTCTTTTACCAGTTACTTAAGGTTTCAGTGTTTATTTCTTCTCCTTTTTAAAATATTTTATTGATTCTTTTAAAATTTAATGCAATGTATTTTAATCATATTCAGACCCTTGTTAGGGTCTGAGACTCCATGGGCTTCCCAGGAAAACAATATGTACAAGCACGGAGATGTAATTCAAGCAAAGTCTTTATTAAGCCAGCTAGCTGGGGTCGACCGTCCTCCCAAGACACGCAGGCCTGGTTAGAGCAATCGACCCTGAAGCAACTTCAGGCAAAGTTTATATAGGATTTTCACAGCCGTTGTACCAGAGCCTGTGCATTTTCACACAACCAATAGCTTTAAAATACCTAACCTATAGATTTAAGCTAATTTATGTGTGTCACCCTCTGGGTGGTAGGTGTCAGTTTCCTGATTTCTGTAATCTCTTATTTACACAAGCGTTTCTGACTGCTTTCTGTTATCTCTCACATGCCTATGTGACTTATCACGGGTCACGCCCTGGGGCAGCAGCCCACATCCTGTTAACTATCTCCGGGCGCCCTTACGTCTCAGTCTAGCCTTGTACCAGAGCTGAGTCGCTCTTACCCAGGAAGTTATAAGCAATGAAGTAATTAAACTTAAGTACTATTAAATTCTCTCTCTCTCTTCAATCTTTGATTTCCTCTGTATTTTTCCCTTATACCCTCTTCTTCAGAACTCGCCCCCATCTGCTCACAGACCCACCCCCACCTCCTTACCCACCTCTACTTCCTGTCTTCTACTATTTTTAAGGCCTATAGAGTCTAGTCTGTGTTCCCCAAATGCCCTTGTGTGAGTCCATGCATTGGAACCTGGTCAATATACCTGGCCTCACACCCTTAAAGAAAACTGACTCTCCCTTTCCCAACAACTATCATCAGCTAGGACTGGGACTTCTTGCCCACCTGCCTGCTCCATGCAGGGCTTTTGTCTGGCTTTGGCTTTCATAGGTCTTGATCATACTGTCTTCAGTGCTATGGGTGGCACTTACCATTTTAAACTTCTTTCTCAGGAGCGCTTTTTGTCCCCTGTAAGTTTTGACGTTTTTGTAATAGATTTTCTTTGCTTTCTCTTGATTATCTTTGATCACTAGTTGTTCAGAAGAATGGTGCATAGTTTTCAGCTATCTGTACATTTTGCACTTCTTCCGATTGTATTGGACATTAGTTTTCCTCAATTTATTTTTTATTTATTTATGATTTTTTTATTTGTATTAGTGCATTGCCTGCGTGTGGGTAAGTGCACCCGTGTCATGCAATACCTATGAAGGTCACAAGAAGGCATAGGGTTCCTTGGAACTGGAGTTAGGGGCAGTTGTTATCTGCCATGTGGGTGCTGGGCATCAAACCCGGGTCCTCTGCAAGAGCAGTCAGTACTCAACCACTAAGCCATCTCTCCAGCCCTTGGTCTTCCTCAGTTTATTAAGACTTGTTTTGCCAGTAACACTTGATGTATCACGGCAAATGTTCCTTATGTTCTTGAGAAGAAAACATGTTCTGCTTCTTGTGGATCATTTTTTGTAGTGCCCACTTAATCTAAAGTATAATTCACGCCCCATGTTTCCTTGTTGATTTTTGATTGGGTGATCTGGTCTAGGTTGAAAGTAGAATATTCAGTTCAGTTGTTGGCAGGCTTTGGTGTTCCCTTGGTGATCTTGTTTTTCCCAGTTCTACAGGTTCTTCTTAAGCTTTCATAGCTATCTGTGATTTGGAGAGGCAGTCATCTTTACCAGACTTTGTGGACTGGTTTCAATAAGGAAAGGCTTCCCACAGGAGAAAGAAGAATGCAAAGCCAATACTCATGTATGAAATTCCAAAATAAAGCATAAATATAAAACATAATAGGGAAATAAAATAGGAAAACAAAATCTAATATTTGAAAGCAACAAAAATATCTGTGAAGGCACAATATGGCATTGTGGTGAGAGGGTGGAGCATTGTGCTATCACAGTGAAGCATCAGGATGAGATGGTGGACCAGCGATGTCATAAGACAACATCGTGGTAGCATCATGAACCTTATGAGGGCTCATCTGGCATTATATTACTTGATCTATTCGGAGTTAATTTTTTACATGTATTTATTGTAGGGGGTGCATATATACTCAAGTAACACTATGCTTGTGGAGGTGGGCAAGGAGCACAAGTCCGTTCCCTCCTTCCACCGTGTACATTCTTGGGATTGAACCCAGAACATTAGGCTTGGCAACAAGTGTCTTTACCTGTAGCTATCTCACTGGACCTGGAGTGATTTTTGTGCTGGTTGGGGATAAGGATCTATTTTAATTCTATGTGTAGATACCCAGTTTCTCAGCATCAATTTGTTGAGCATGGTATCTTTCTCCAGTATGTATTTTTAACATCTTTGTCAAAAATCAGGCAGCTACAGTTGCATGCACTTATATCTAAGTCTACTATGCTTTTCCAGTGATCTACATGTCTGTTTTTGTGCCAGTACCATGTTATTTTTTATTGCTATGGCTTCATAGTGTAGCCTGAAATCAGGTATGGTAATGCCTCCAACAATTCATTTTTTTAGGGTTGCTTTGGCTATCCAGAACTTCATGTTACCCTGTGAATTTCAAGATTATTTTTTATTTATGTGGGGAATGACATGGGAGACTGGAATTGCCTTGACCTTGTAGCTAGAATAGTCATTTTCTCAAGATTAATTCTTCCATTCCATAACCACAGGAGGCCTTTGCATTTTCTAGTCTTCCTCGCTGTCTTTTGTGTGTTAAAGTTTTCCCTTTAGAGGTATTTCATTTCCTTCATTAGGCTTATTTCAAGGAATGTTTTTAGGCTCTTCTGAGTGGAAGTGTTTCTATTATTTCTTTCCTGGTATGTTTGCTGTTTGACTATAGAAAGGTTAATAACCTTTGTATGTTAATTTTGTAGCTTGCTGCTTTGCTGAAGGTTTTTATAAGTTCTAGGAGCTTTCTGGTAAATTCCTTAGAATTGGAATAATTTTTGACCTTGGATCTCTAGTATAGAGAGTCAAATGTAGTAATCTAAGTATATTATCAATTTTATTCATTAAAAGTTAATTTGTTTTAACAATTAATTATGTGTATATTATTTGATTGTGATATGGTCTTTTGAGCCATTACTTATGATAAAATGATGAAATCCAGCTAAGATGTCCATCACACTACAAATTTATTTTTTGTGATGAGAATTTTAAAAGCTTACTTTTGATAATTTTGATATGCACAATGCATTAGCTGTGGTATTTAAACAGTGCAATAAGCTACCGGAGGAAGTTCCTCTAGTCTAACTGCGTCTTTGCATTTCTTGGTCAGTGTCCTCCCTGTCCCCACTATGCTTCCTCTTGCTCAGGCTCAGTCACCTCCTTTTCTACTCACTCTTTCTAGGAGACTGAGTCCATGCTGAAGTGAAATGATGTAGTACATACGTATCTTCCTGTGCTTGGCTATTTTGCTTAGAAAAAAGTTCCATTCATATTGCTGCAAATGACAGTTTTCTTCTCTTTAAGCATATATAGTATTTCATTGTGTGCACATGCCATATTATCTGCTGTTGTTCCATGGGTAGATACTTAGGCTGCTTTCCTAGCTTACCTACTGTGAACAATGCTGAAATGAACATGCATGCACAGCTATCTCTTAAGCACACGAATTCTACTTTTTATATATCTAGAAGTACAGCTGATAGAACTTAGGCTACTTCTGGTTTTTCTAATTTGAGGAACCTCCTTACTTCATCCCAAATTGTCTATAGTAATTTATACTCCCATTAAATTCACATGATCATTTTGCAATGTGTTAAGAAATAATTAGTAGATGTTCAGACAATAAGGGAAGACTGTGCTGTATACTGACTAAATGGGAACACTTCTTTTCCAGTGCTTTAAATTGAAGTATAATTATGGTTGGATATTAATTCCATGGATGACTTAGCACACTCCTGTGATGTCTTTGTACTGTTTACCCACATTTTGTTTAAGATCATCACAATCTTAAGCTTGCTATTTCCTACCTAGCTGATTTTCTCCCACTTTCCACTTCCACATGACTCTGAATTTTCTACTCAAACTTCACCTTCTCTTATGAGCATTTCCTTTTCACCCTGTCTACACCACTACCACCCACACCACCATGAATACCCTTGGTCAGACATATCAGTCCTGATTTGTTCTTGCACATCACCTGCTATGCTGCAGGTTTAAGATGGATGTATTTTCTATTATCTTCTCCACTAAGATCTCAATCTTATGAGAATTCTTTTATTCATCATCATATCCTCAGTGTTCAGTTTCTAGAATAGAAACACTACTAAACCATCATTTCTTCAAGAAATGACTGTCCTGAAAAACAGTGTCAACCCTCTTATATACCATTCCAGAAATACATGAGGTCAAAATGTACAAGCCCTTGTGGTCTGAGGTATCTTCCCACAATTTCCCTAAAATATTCAGTAAAATACAAAAAGGCATATAAATATAACTGTCCTGGAAATGAGTGTTTCTTTATTTCCATTTGTTTCATTAATTATCAATTAGCAAAGCTCAGCTAATACTTAACACAAAATACAAAAGACCTTGAACATTCTGGCCTCTGACATTTGTCCATGAAGAAGCTAATATTTATGTCCTAGAACATGGAATTTATACAACCAAAGCTCCATGATGTCATGGAGCCAAGATACACCTTAAATTTTCCCTGGACTATTAGAGATGTGTGTCAGATGATACATTCCAGAGTTGAGTCTAATGACTCATGTCTATAAGTCCAGCACTTGCAGGCTGAGGCAGGAGGCACAGAATGAGTTTAAGGTCAATCTGGGTTGGTAGCCAGCCTAGGCTACAGAGAGAGATCTGGTCTCAAAAATAAAACCTTTAAGAGCTAAAGTCTGTAGAATATATGCAGGGGGAGATTAAGGGAATGTGTTGATGGGGGAAGTTCCAAATACCATCAAATTGTCTGAAAAAAATCACAAAAAAATTCATTAAAATTTAAATATAAGGGGCTGGAGAGATGGCTCAGCAGTTAAGAACACTGACCGATCTTGCAAAAGACCCAGGTTCAAAACCCAGCACCCACATGGCAGCTAACAACTGTCCACAACTCCAGTTCTTAGGGATCCGACGGCCTCTCCTGTCCTCCATGGGCATTGCACAACATGGGTGCACTTACCTACATGCAGACAATATACACATACACATAAAATAAAAACAATAAATAAAATATTTTTAAAATTTTAAATATAGGAGTCAACAAAAAGGTAATAAAAGTAATATCTGCATAACTGCTGATTAAAAGCAATTTGTAACTAATTTTTGAGCAATAGTAATTAAAAGATCATGGTACAGGCATAAAAACTGAAATAACTATCAGTGGAATAGAATTGAGGAAATATATATAAGCTACTTGATTTTTTGACAGAGACCAAAAGGCTACATTGGAGAAAAGACAGCATAATAAATGACACTGGTCAAACTGGATAGTTAGATATAGGAGATTGAAACTAGATCTGTGTCTATCACCATGCACAAAACTCAGGTCCAAAGAGATCAAAGACTTCAGTATAAGACCCAATACCCTGAATCTGATAGAGAACAAAATAAAGAGTATGTTTGAACTTATCAGAAAAGGAAAGGATTTTCTAAACAGCATCCTGATAGTGCAATCATTAAGACCAAAAATTGATAAATGGAACCTCATGAAACTAAAAAGCTTCTGTACAACAAAGGACACCAATATTTGGATGAAGAGGCACCCTATAGAATGGGTTACACATCTAGCAGAAGGTTAGTATTTGGAATATAAAAAGAACTAGAGAAATAGAGAAATTAAGCCTCAATAAAACAAACAACCAAATTAAAAATGCAGCATGGAACTGAACAGAGAGTTCTCAAAAGATGAAATAAGATAGCTGAGAAATAATTTTTTAATGTTAAACATCCTTAAGGCATCAGGGAAATTAAAATTAAAATTACTCTGAGATTTCATCTTACCCCAAGCAGAATTGTTAAGATAAAATTTGTTGACAAATGCTGGAATATATGAGTGGAAAGGGAACACTTATCCACCAATGATGGGAGTGGGAAATAGAGGAACTACTATGGAAATCAGTGTGGCAGTTTCTCCAAAAGCTAGAAATAGATCTGCCACATGCTCCAAGCTGTACAACTCTTGAACCTTTACCCAAAAGACTCTATTTCCTACTACAGAGATACCTGTTCATCCATGTTCATTATTCTATTTACAACAGCCAGAAAACAGCCTAGGTGTCCATCAACTGATGAATGGATAATGAAAGTACGGTGCAAATAAACAAAGGAATATTATTCAGCTGTTAAGAAAAATTCATAGGTAAGTGGATGGAGCTAGAAACAGTCAATTCTGAGTGAGATAACCCAGACCCAGAAAGACAAACATTGAATGTTTTCTCTCATTTGTAGATGTGAGTTTTGAATCTGTTGACACGTGTTTCATTTGGAAAACTCATAAAGGTCAGAAAATTCACAAGGGACTTTGTGGGATAGCTTTAGTTGTTGACACTCCTGGATAAAGGGAATCTCAGTTGAGGAATTTCCCTCATTGGATTGGCCATGTCTGTAGGGCATTTTCTTGTTCGTTGAGTGATGTGGGAGGACACAACCTACTGTGGGCGGTGCCACCCCTGGGCAGGTGGTCCTTTATTATATAAGAAAGTAGGCTAAGCACATGCAAGGGGATCAAAACTTTAAGTAGCATTCCTCCATGGCCTTTGCTTCAGTTTATGCCTCCAGCTTCCTTCCCTGAGTTCCTACCTTAGGCTCCCTCAGTGATGAACTGTGACCCAGGAGCTGTAAGATAAAATAAACCTTTTTCTCCCCAGATTGGTTTTGGTCAATGTTTTGGTTACAGCAATAGAAAGCTAACTAAAGTAGGGCCATGGAAGGGGAGAGCTTCCAAGAGAGGGAAGAAATAAACCTGTGGTATAAAGGGGTAAAGGGCAATAATGAAACAGGAAGGGTTAAGTGGTTTGGGGAATGGGAGGACAGGGTAGAGGAAGAAATACAGTGAGGGATAACTAATACTAAAGACCTTTTGAAAAAGTCATATTGAAACCTACTATTGTAGAAACTTCCTAAAACATATACATACACTTATATAAAAGTGATGATGCCAAACTTGAATCATGTTTTAGCATTAAATTTGTTCCAGACAATGGCATAAAATGTTGACAAAATGTTAAAACATTAAGAAGTATGAGCACTGAAACGGTAGAAATCAGTTGCATACATTCTATGTTAATGGATTAAAAGTGGTAAAAAAGAAAATGACCTAATCTAATGCAAAGATGATACAGAGAGAAAAACAACATAATAATAAAGAAAATACACAAAAAAGAAAACTCAAAATCTGATCACATCATAAGAGATGAGAATTCCTTACAAATACAAACAGGTCTGAGAACATCAATGACTGAGTAAGAGCATGCTGATTCCTACATGTTTCTCATGGAAATTAAAGTGATAAAAATAGTTTTAGAGGTTTTATAAAAAATGCAAGGTGGACATTTGCAACGTTTGATAGTCATATGCATTAACATATCCAAAAATACAGTGTTAAAGTACTCGAATCTCAAATAAGATTATGGTTTTTTTTTTTTATCTTAGCAGGTAAAAGTTTCAAAAATTGGTAGATGAGATTGACTGCTGGACACCGTGGAGGGCTAGAAGCTGCTTCCATGTTATCTAGTGGAACATAGAGTCATCATAAGAAAATACAGACTCTAACTGCAGAGTGTGTGTCCCTGGATAGGACGCATATTAAACCTCACCCACCCAGGGCTCAGGGACCATGTGGAAATGAGAGCAGAAAGATTGTAAGAACAAGGGTGGTACAGGAACATAAGGAGTCTTCCGTTTCTGAGAACTTGTTCAAATGAACATACAGCAATGGTGGCAGGGTGCATAAGGCCCACGTAAACTTAATAAGACAAAAACCAGCATAGAACTAGGGAAATGGGCAACAGGCCCCATCCTTAGCTGAGGTACTATTTGTAACTGATCGCTCTGGGTGATGGAGAGTTTATCTTCTTTAAGGGAGTGATATTAGATAAGCTGAACAGGCTCTAGTGGATGAACTTAGACCAAGGGACAGCTAGGTACACAAACCTGACTAGATTGGCCTTAACATATATGATAGAATATATGATATCCTGCTAATAGGTTCTAGGGGTTACAGATAGAGGAGGGGGTCTAAATATGATTAAGATGTATGACGTACACAAATTTTCAATTAATATATATTGAAAGAAAAGAAAATAAAGACTCTATTTCAGAGAGAGAAGGAGAGGAAGAGCTTCAGAAATCCACAAAGGAAGTAAAGAACACCTGAAAATGTAGATAAAAAGATGAGGGATTCATCACTAAGCAGTAAGCCAGACACGGGTCCAACTACACTGCTGTTTAGCAGGGGTCAGGGAGCAGAATCTGATCCACAAGTCCCTCCTGTGGACAAGGCCCTTGGAGGCCTCATATCCTATCATGGGTTTGAATGAGACTGTAATTCCTCCTTCAGATGAATCGAGAGTGGATAGAAATTCAGTTTTGCCGTGCCTTGTGACCCAGAGGGAAATTGCTAGGTACCATCTTGATAGATAACATATTTTTTAAAAGATGGCTACCACCAGAGATGAAGAACAGGGAACAGACATGGTTCTTGGGTCCTTTACCTGGCAGCACACCTCCAGGGAAAGGGAAAGCCCAGGAAGGTAGTTGTAGAAATCGTGAAGTCTGACACTAACAAATGCAAGGGTGCAGGTGCTTAGGAACATTGGATCGACCAAGAGAGTGCATAGGGGGAAGGCAGCCCTTCCTTTGGCTGACGAGAAAGCAGATCTCATCAACTGAGAATCATCCAAAGTTTGATAGCTTTCAGCCTCATAAGGTGTGGTTCAAATATTTATCTGTCTCCTGGATTATTAGATGATGATGATGATGATGATGATGATGATGATTATGATGACGATGATGATGATATATCTGTCTCCTGGTGGCCCCAGATGAGTCACCACCAAAGACAAGCTTCATTTTGTTAATGAAATATAAATGTAGCTTTTAATTCTCTTCCTTGCATCAAATCTTTTAATAGTTGCCCTGTGGATAAAGCGTGTCTTCACATGCAATTTCTGTGAACTGCTTCCACTTGACACCATCTGTCACCACTTCACCTTCCACCATGTCCTTAACGCTTCATGAATGTAATTCTCCTTTTATTCCTTTTTCGTTTTGTGTGTGTGAGCCCAGCAATTCTCTTGTCTCTGCCTCCCACCATGCTGGGATTGCAGGCCAGAGGGGCTATGCTTATACTTGGGTTCTGGGGATTCGAACTCTGGTTCTCATGGCCTGTGCACCAAGCACCGTTAGCCACTGAATGCTCTCTTTACCTTGCAGTTTATTGTTATAAGCCATACTTTCATTGTGGATTCGAATTTAAAAGCTATGATAATTATAAAGACATAAATTACAATACTTTAAATATTCTTGTAAACCTTCACATATACCAGTTTTTACATCGTATCGGCATATTTGGGAATCAATTCAGTTTTCCCAGATTCACCCTTGTTCTCTTGTGCATTAAGTCTAGACCATCTTTGCAAAAAAAATGTGATAACCTTGAACACATCTGCTTTATCATTATAGTGTTCACGTCACTAGACAGATTGAATCCACACCTGTCTGGACAAGCTATTTGATTTTTCTAGCACTTAGTTTTTTCATCTGTAAATTGAAAACATTTTATAACATCAACATAATAGATATGGTATAAAAACTAAGCATAGAGTTTCCTATATTTTGAAATGCTCAAAAATTCAATAAAAATAATGATAAAGATCATGAGGTGGGCAATGTAGTAAGGTGGAAGAGGAGATCTGGAAAGGGTCTGAATATGATGAACATACATATGAAATTTTCATAGAATCAATAAAAATAAATAAATATAGAAGCTAAAGGAGATTGGTGACCAATTCCTTGAAGTCAAATGCTAGACCCACATCTACTTTTCTTTGTGAATATATGGGTGATCAACATTTTGGATCTGTTCAGACAAATCATTTGCCAAATAAAACAAATGGCATCACTTTATTAAGTTGTTGTCAGGATAAGAATGTTTATGTATGTGATGAATTTACATGGGGTCCTTAAAAATAGTAAGTATAAATTATTATTTGCTACATAATAAATAAATTAAAAGATCTTGACATCTGCAGAAGTTCCATAATAATAATTATTACTATCACTTGATGGATTTCTAGAGGTCCTCTCATTATATACAAGTATATAAAGGTGAGGGTTAGTACAAAGGAGTAGGATTTCAACTCAAGCAACCAGTTAAGCAGCATGTGGTAGATACTAAATATGACACTGGTAAGTAAAATCCTTACAGGACTCTTGAATTCAAAGAGATTCTATGAGCATAACTTGATGGTGACGTTCCTCGGGGCCTCCTTTACATCTCTTTTCCTCAAACTGTAGATGAGGGGGTTCAACATGGGGATCATTACTGTGTAGATCACAGACAGTACTTTATTCTGCTCAGTAGAATAGTTGGACTTAGGCATCACATAAATTAAATTAATAGTTCCGAAGTAGAGAGTGACTGCTGTGATGTGGGAGGTACAGGTGAAGGCCTTCTGGTGGCCTTCAGTGGAGCACATCTTCAGGATGGTGGTGGTGATGTAGATGTAGTAAATGCCTATGACAAAAACTGTGATCACAATGACAGAACCAGAGAGATGGAGGGGAAATTTTCAATAATGGAAACATCTAATCAGGAGTGTTTCAACAAAGGGGGAAAGTCACGGAAAAAGTGATCTATCTGGTTTGATCCACAATAGGACAGACTGACTAAGCAGCTGGTAAATGATGAAGCATTCACACAACCTCCAACATAGGAAGCCCCCACTAAGAAGAAGCAGACTTTGGTAGACATGTGTGGAATAGAGCAAGGAAGAGAAGATGGCCACATAGTGGTCACAGGCCAGCAGAAAGCACGCAGCAGTTCCAAACAACTCTACAAATCAGAATTGGGTTTCACAGGCAGCCATCAAGATGGCCAGTCCATGACAAAGGAATCCTATCAGCATCATAGGTGTGATGGATGAGGAAAAGGCAAAGTCCACAAAAGTCAGATGGCTAAAGAACAGGTACATGGGGGTGTGGCACTGGGGTCAGCTTCTTATTAAAGTGATGATGCTGATGTTGCCTACTAAAGTGACTACGTACATGCCTAGAAATATCACAAAGCAGATCACGTGACGTGCAGGATCCTGTGTCAACCTAAAACGATGAACTCTGTTATGGTGGTGTGGTTCTCAGCCTCCGCCCTAGGAGCAAAGTGTTCCTATTGAAAGAAATAGGAAAGCTATTTGTTTAATGTTTTCATTAATACATTCCTTATTTTCTTTTATTCTTCCTCAGACTCATTAATAGTGATCTCCTCCTCTATCCAACCTGTAAATATTAGATCTCAGGATTGGGGGTTTTGTCTCTTTTTCTTTGCATAAAAGAACATCATGCTCTGACATCTGAGTTATATTCTTTCCTCCAAGTAATATTTATGTCAAGTACTGCTCAATCATTCATTCCTAACAAAAGGTTCCTAATTTCAGTGACCTCTTGGAATTCCCACCATGGTCAGTGACTTATTGGACACTCACAAACACCCCACATGCTGTCTCCCCCATATCAAACTGATCCTTTTCTTTAACCGTTTCACCTATACTTTAGGAAATAACCCTCCGTTAATCAGAAACCTCATTTCTGCACCTTGGGAGTCTCCCCAGCCCCATTCCTTGCTCTCTACCACATGTAAAACATCTTCTTATTTGTATCATTTATTTCCCAATTTTATCTCTTCATCTCCTGTTTTCATTACCATCGTGACCATTTTGTTCACGGCCCTGGTCATTTTTCCTCTATATTTTGTTTATTGTTTACCTTTTATCTTTCTGTATTTCCCCTTATATATTTTTATTTGTTCTTTGTATTTTTATTGAATTCTTGTGTATATCATCATCATATTCAGCATCTTAATCATCTTTATATTCCCCACCCTATCCACACTCTCCTATAGACCCCCCTTCATGCATTCTGTTATTTATGTTAAAGCTTATCGAATCAAGTTAGTGTCCCCAGATGACCCTCAGTGCAAGTTTATCCACTGATGACTAGTCAGCCTATGTAGAATACATATTTTTCAACAATATTCCATAGTGATTGCTTAAAATTGCTATTAAAAGCAGAAGATGCCAAGATGATTATTTTAATTCTTTCATTGCCCTTCTCAGATCTTCCTGATGAGCCATAACTTCACTATCACAGCATATAGTATCTTTTCTGCCTTAGCCCTACATATGCCTTTATGTCTCTGGATTTGTTCATCCATCACTCTCGGTTACTGCCCTGTCCATTATTCTCCTAGGTGACTTCTCCTCATCCTTCAAGATTGCTTTCCCTACAATGGTGGCCTTCTCTGATTCCTAAAGATGACTCTGGTGGCCTTTCATTGTGTTGCAGGCGTCCCATGTGAAGATGTCTCAGTTGCCTTTGTGGGCACTGAGTTCTGGTAGATGGCTTGTTCGCCTCTAATTATCCTCAGTAGTATTCTCACCAATATGGCTTTATCCCTTTTTTAAAACAAATACACAGTTCTTGGGATAAAATATACTGAAAAGGTTTTCATAAATGCATGTGTGGTTAATATAGTGAATAGTTTCTGACATGCCAAATATGAACATAATTTGCAATGCTTTGTCAGAAAACTGGTTAGAGAGAAGAAAGACAATGAAGGCTTATTCCATGGAAAGTGCCCCAACGGTAGTAGGAGTCACACCTTGTTGCTTATTATTTTGAGACAGAGTCTCACTATAAAAGTGCCCAAGCTGGTCTTGACTTCATGATCCGTCTTTCTGCCTCATCCTCCTGAGTGCTGGGATAATCAGTGTGAGCCACCACACCCAGCGCTGTCACAAGTCTTAAACTGTGTGCTGCAGCCTCATGTGCTTGCGTCACTGAATGTGAGGCAATGGAAACTTTGGAAAAAAGAGTTTCTGAACAGGCAATGACTAAAACTTAATTCAAAATCAAACATGTAAAAATCCAAGGTGATTCTGGCAGTGCTCATCCATGTTCCATGACACAACTTCATTGCACCTTTGATTCTGAACACACAACATACACACTTTACAGTGAACACGCCGACATACCATGCAATGCCAATGAACACTGCCTGAAACAGCTTGGCTCATATTCAACACCGATGCATGGTATGAATTTCAGTGCTTCTACCGTTTATCCAAAATGCCCCACTCTTATCAACTACAATGGTTTAATCACAGCGAAGAGAGACTTTTATTTTCCTACCATCACTGCTCGGCATATATGTATCACATTAGTCTGTCTTTTGATTTTATCATGCCAGAATGTGTGATTTACATGTATGTGCTTGGTGTGTATGTCTCTGTGTGTGTATACAATGTGTGTTTGTGAATGTAGGTATGCAGGTGCCATGGCATATGTTCAGAGGTTGAATGATAATTTCAGGTGTCAGTCCTTGCCTCCTATCTTGTGTGAGACAGGATCTTTTCTTGTTCCTTAACTGCATATGTCAGACTAGCTCGCCACTGACCTTCAGGAGTTTCCCCTGTCACCACCTCCCATCCTGGTAGGAGCACTGAGATCATAGGCACTTACACCATCACACCTGGCTTTTATGTGGGTTCTGGAGATTCAAACTCAGGCACTCAGGTTTGCGTGGCAAGCACTTTCACACACTGATTCAATTCCTCAGTCCCAAATTTATGATTTTAAAATGACCATTTGAGTCACAGATTTGAGTTTCTTTTAAAACGTATTAAATAAATTGAGGCTTGGGACTAGGACAGAATTTCCAAGAATTTCTGAAGTGGCCCTAATCATGATTCAGCCAGTCTGTTGTACTGTGTTTCAGCTTTAACAATTATAAAATCAAAATATCAATCAATTCTTAAAAATTTCAAAAATGTTCTGGGTGCTGCAAATCTTCAGCCAAGATTGACTCTTTATGTGAAAATAAACAAGCACGTTCATCTCATCATTCTGCAAACTTGCTTTCATCTTTAAAATTTATGAATACCAAATAATTGTATAAAAATTAATTTCCTTATGATTTATTGCGGATAAATGTTCAATTTGTATATTACATGTGCATACATATGTATATGTGCCCGAAGTAACAAAAATGTGGGGAAAGGGGCAAAAAATGGGTCCCAATGGAAAAAGTTTGAGAAGTCCTAGTATAAGTGATGATTTATTTTGTTTGTGAATAGAAATTATAAAACACTATTAGAAAAATAAAACTAGAAAATTTCAAAAGGAGGTGGAGGCTTCCAGACCACTGAAGGCTTACTCATGTGAGCCTGTGGCACCAGTGGCATCAAACGTGGGACCCGTGTCAGCTCAATTAAACAAGGGCCCAAAGGGGAGGTGAGAAATAGGTGGCGGGCCAGCACTACATAGAAAACTATTTGAGAACGATTGCTGGCAGATTAGGGAGAGTATGACTTACATATGACCACTGGATGGGCTGACTAGATGCCAGTGGATGCATTTACACTGAAGGACATTTGGGTACCAACACCTGAATGAATAGGTCTCAGCGTGTATGGTAGAGCACATAGGGTTTGGCTGCAGAAGAGAGGGAGGCAGGGATGGGGGAGATGTTCTGGATACGAATGGGAAATGTATGAAATTTTAAAAAGCTCAATAAAAATATGGAAACCTTTTGAAATGTAGCTATTATTTTGGTATATTACTTTTTAAATATTTTCACCTTACTCTCTTGTTTTTTAGACAGAGTCTTTCTGAAACCCCCAGTTGATCTGGAACTCAGTATGTAGACCAGGCTGGCCTAGATCTCACAGAGAGTCATCTGCCTCCTGGGTACTAGGTTTAAAGAGATGTACCACTGTTCCCAGCTCACCTCACATTTTAATATGCTTTTTAGCACATGACACACATACCTGTTTTTGAAGCAAGGTCTCGCTAATGTATCCCAGGTTGACATAAAACTTACAATCCTCCTGCTTCAGCTTCCCAAGTCCTGGATTGCAGGCATGTGCCACCGTGCCTGGCATACACATATATACATATGTGTCCATATATGGACATATATGCACATATATCTATATATAATGCTAATATTTTAGTTTAGATTGCAATATAAGAATGTGTTTACATTATAACCACACACATAATTTTGAGATTTATATGATAATGCACTAGGTAAATAGCCATTAATTGGTCACTATTCTTTTTGCACATTTACCTTTCACAACTTTTAGCTATCAGAGCTAGGAACCCCAGACTTGAATCAAACATCATGGGAATTGTATGGCAAAATATGATAAATTGAAATGATAATTGTATTCTCCTTTATTTATCTTAAGGTTTTAAGTCAAAAGAAGTATATTTAGTGATCCAAGTATGTTTATCACATGTGATGGCATGCTAATCTAAATTGATCCCTAACGTTCATTGGTTTGTGGATTTGTCTTTTGTTGTGGCTGTTTTTCATTTGCAAAGCTGCAATGTATGGACCCACCCCAAAGGGCATGTGGGGATACCATTTTCCTGGATAGGTCTCATTCTTTTTGACTGAAGAGTATTTTCCTTGCCTCTAAGTAATCTTCATAACTGAAATATGTTATGTAATACTTCTCAAGCCTGTTAGCATGATACTCACAGAGCTTCTTACTGTCCCTCCAATCACTTTTCTAAATGCATCTCCCAATGGCATATGCTTCCCTGAAAGTTCATGTATCTTAAGCGTTATATTTCAGGAAGCTATGATTTTTTCTCATGGTCACTAGTTACAATATTTACATAAATACAATTTTTGCTAGCAGCATTATTGCAGTTCTTGAGGATCTAAACATTTACAGAGTAGCATTTTTCTCTTAAACATTTTCAAATTTCTTCCTTTAGATTAAACATTGAGTTTCTTTGATGGTGGGACTAAGGTCTCTGGCTAAGTAAATGGTGGAATGCAGTGAATCAATAATTGAGCACCTGTAACTCATTCAAGAATGTATTCTATTTATTCTTTCATGGATCATCATTAAGTGGAAGTTAGTCTCATAATAACTTTAGTCATGCTTTCAATTATTTTATGCAGAAGATAGGTTGCATCATTACACTCGTGATAAGCAATTGCTAAATTGCTAATGTATGCACATAATTAGGCATTAAGATGTGTAATGATGGCATTAACACTAAAGTAACCTGTCTACCTGTCATACCTCTGCTACTGCCTTTTTCTGAAACTAAACATCCATAGCGCCTTTGGTCACTATGACAGACTGTTCAGATCCACTGAAATCTTACTTTTCAGACTCTGGCAGTACTTGAGTCTGAAGGGGAAAGCCAAGCACTGAGCAATGATGGTCCTCTTTGCTTTCTGTTTCTATTACAGTTCATTAGAGCAAGCTCACTTTAACTGTGATACCATTAAGAGTTGGTCGGTGCTGACTGCAGGGTGTTTTGGAATGGAGGTAGAGCCAATGCTGTGTCTCACATTTTCCAGCTGTGTTAACTCATGTATGACAGCTAAGCTCTTTGGCTCTCAGTTTTTGTAGTTATATAATAATACTGTCTGCCTAATATAATATAATATAATATAATATAGTACATATAAAGGCTATTTTGCCACACATAAGGGTTAAGTAACATTTTTAAGTAAAAATGAAGCATCTACAGACTTTAAATAATTCAGTTTTGAAGAGTAGTATAAAATCACAACATGTCAGGAGATCTTACCACAAATCCACAGTAGGTAAGTACGGGCTCTGATACCTCCATAGTACTGAACTAAGCCATTCATATATGTACTATGCTGACTGATTTTTGCCCTTTCCTTCTTCTCCACTGGACATGTAAGGTCTAGAATTCTCCACTGGCTTTCACGCTTGTCACCCTGACTCAGAGACTCTAACCACTCAAATATCCTAGCCCTTAATTATTCAGTCACCTGTGATATTTGTAGAGGATAGAGAACTGTGAGCCTAAGCCAACCAGACACAAGGCTTTCTCTTCTAATTTCCTATTCATTGCCTTAGCCCCTCAAACACAGCTATGGTTTTCACTACCATAGACTATCTAAATTACCCACAGATCCCCTTGGCAGACTAGGCTAGCTGCCTGGAACAACATTGTGCCTCCTCTGTGGATAACTTGCTTTCTATTGGGGTAAAAGATAAAACTGATAAAAAGCAGTTCTTTAATTTTCACTTTCTCCTTAAATGAATGAAAATCAAACTTGATCAAAATCCATGTTCTTGCCTTTGAGAAGCAGAATGTTTACAGTGAATGCCAATAAGACACTATAAGTAGCTGTGTTTCATTTACTTTTATAAATAACTATGGGTTATTCTGCAGTATGAACCATTGAGTGGACCCCACTGATCATAAAACATAGTTATAATCTTTTGGTGGATGTGGGTGTGCAGGGTAAGAGAGAAAATAGGGTTCTCATCAAACATGACAAAGCTTTGGGGGCTACTGTTGTTTGTCCCTTTGAGAAAAAATGTCCTTGGGCTTGTTATACAAAATGACTTATGGAACCAAGTTACTCATTAAGATATGGCTGGCCTTCCCCAGGGAACATATACAGACCATAGTATGCTTTAAAATATTCTATCCCTTCTATGCTGAAAGTGTCCATTCTTGATTTCTTAGAGGAATATCCAATGCACAGAACAGATAACTAGCATGCTTTATCATCCTTAGTATGCTTTCAGAGCACTTTCTGATAAAGCAGTTTTTCAATCAAATTGAAAAGGAGCATTGGAATTTACAAACAGAAAAGGAAGAAATAAAATTATTGCTTTCTTGCTTCTACAAATTATGTGGTTATTAAATAAATAATAAAAATTATTACTTTCACTTGTTCTTCATTTTACTAAAGAGAAATAAAATGATTCTAGAATTCAGTATGGTAGTAAGAAATATTGGTCCTATTTTAGGTATCTCAGACCTGTTTCTTCCTGCCTTTTGGATAAACAACTTAAGAAGCCCCGTTGAAGCATCTAAGCACCAATGTTCCATTGTTACAGTAGTCAATATGCCATGTACATGAAGTACTTGATTCATTAACTGTAATATGCCCCATCCCTTACTGAGAGGAAGTATGAGAATAACAAACCATGAGATGTACATACACATAAAAGAATATTATTCAGTTCTTTAAAATGAAATTATGAAATTCTCAGGTACATATATGGAACTGAAAACAATCATCCTGAGTGAGGTAACCCAGATTCAGAAAGACAAGTATCATGTGTTCTCTCTCATAGCTGGATGCTAGCTGTGGAATCTTAGATACACATGTTTCAATTTGAAAATTCAGAGAGGTCAAGAAACTAATAAATGGCCATGGGTGGGGGAGGTTTCCTTGGAGGACTGGTAAAATGCAGTATTATGAAGGAGGAAAGGGGAAACTAAGAATGGTCAAATTGGGGTGGGAAATGGGGGGGAGGACAGAAGATGGAGCATGGGGAATGTTAGGTAACACTAAAGGTGTTTACACAAACCCACGTGGAAACCTACCATTATAGAAATTTCTAAAAGTACATACATATACGTTATAAACAGATGAAAAGGAATTATCCTATAAGAGGGGACATTGCCCTTTCTAGATATCACAGGCTAATGAAACAAAAGCTCAATGTCAGGAACGGATTCCTTGTCTAGAAGATCAGGGGTCCTATATACCTCCAAACAATACTGGCCATTGTCTTGGTCTTGGTTACCCACCAGAACTGAATGGTAAGACTCTATTGCTAAAGACACTACATACACGAGCTGTAGAATAAACAGGCAGAAATCAAGCTGGTGCTGACTTCAGAAGCTCACCTCCACTGCCTAACATTCTTAGGGCTGGAAGGTGCTGCACATGCTTATGCAGCTGTGAATCCTGTGAACTACATGAACAACTGATATGTCTACTGGTGCAATAGTGACACAAATATTATGAGGGTAACCAACCACTTTTTAATTAGATTTAATGTCTGCTTCTGAAGCTGGAACTCTGATATCAGACTTAGAAACCTAAGGCTAGACAGGTCACATGGCATAGGGGATAACCTAATATTAGCTTTTTACTAAATAGTTATTGTATTAAACTGTCTTGATGATTTATTGTTATACCCATATATTAATACATCTCAAAATACTCACCAGAGAAATTTCTTTATGCAATAGAAGGTGATTAACACAGAAACAAACCACTGATCAATGTACAGACATCAAGAGGCTACAGAGTGCTCATCCCTGAATAAGACATCTATATCAAACTTCTGCCCCCTGCCCACAAGGCTCAGGGATCATTGTGGAAGAGAGGGATCATTGTGAGAGCCAGAGGTGGTGGATGACTACGAGGAAACAAGAATTGTCCAGACAGCTTGTCAGTTGCTCATATGAACTCACAACAATGGTGGCAGCATACACAAGTCTCATACAAGCTCAAACCATAGACTATCTCAGCATAGACATAAGGAATGAGGTAAGACGTCCCAACCCCACCTAAGGAAATTGTGGCAACAGATGGTGCTGGGAAGGGCAGAGACAGTCTCTTTCAAGTATGGGACTCTTGGTAGGGTAACCCGGCTCCAGTGGCTATACCCACACTGAAGGACATTTGGAGATACAAATTAGACTCTATAGGCCTTATTATGACTATAATATGAATATATATAATAGAGTACAATAAATTGGGCAGGAGGCAGTAAAGGAAGGTTGGGATAGGGAGGGGATCTAAATATCATCAAATTGCATTATACTGTATGAAAATTGCAAAAATTCAATTAAAAAATAATAAATAGAAAAATGATATCTATAGCTAAAGGTAGAATGAAAAGAAGTGAATAAAAGGGGTGATGGGGAAGCATAGAAAGGGGAGGATGTCTA
>NW_008334135.1:86338-88662 GCF_000622305.1 Nannospalax galili | reverse complement strand
TTTTAAAAGCATATTAAGACCTCAAAAATAAAAGAAATATAATACAGCAACCTAAAGCACTCAGAAGGCTTAGGGAGGGAAATTCTAACTCCAGGTTAGCTTGTTTTCTTTGAAAAATCCTATTGAAAAGAAAGAAAACAAAACAAAGCAAAGGCTCATACACAAAAACTGGTATTTAGCTATTAAATAAAGAAAATATTTATAAGTAAAGAAATATGGCTGAAAGGGCATGCAATACATATGTGGTCCCTTATCTGGATGCTGGTGTGGCCAGCCTCTTGCTGGTCTTTAATGGGGTGTCAGATCTCAGAAAGCAGTCATTCCTCTGAATGGTTCAAGACTTCTGTTCCTGTCTTTTAGGATCCTCTGTGGGCCTGGGTTCTAGATGATCATTGTTCCTCAGGTTATAAGGCCTGGTACTCCTACTTCATGGTAGAGACTCATCACAAAGAGGCATGAGGGAAGGGTTTTGGAAAGAGACTATTCTATCTTGAATATGGGGCAGGTTACCTAAGTACACATATTGAAGTTAAAAGAACAGGAAAATGGACACTTAAGCTGGGTACATTTTATCATATAAAAAGTTGAAATTTTAATTTTAAAATGAATTTTAATTCATTCTTTTACACTTTCATATTTGTATATAATGTATGGCAATCATATTCACTTCCCAATCCTCCTAATTACCCTACAACACTTTCTGGACCCCTTCTATCATAAATATCTCCCTCCTATGTTCATTTTTAAAATAATCTACTGAGTTTATTAAGGTTCCTTAGATTTGTATAGATGTGCAGTTATTTACTGGATCAAAAGCAACTTGCCAGGAACTACACTACAGAAGAAAAATTAATCCTATGGAACCAGAAGTTATTAACTAACAAGCTTCTCAAAAGGGGGAGGACTTCACAAGTTCCTCCCCAACCATGATGAAATGTTGACAGGCTCCATCTTGTGCAGGTCTGATGAAGATAACCACAACTGTTGTGGGATCACAAGTACAATAGCTACATTATGTCCAGAAGACAGCATTTCATAACATACCTGCCCATCCTCTGACTCCTACATCGTTTCTGCCCTCTCTTCTTTTATGTGCTCTGAGCTTTGAGGGGAGGAGATATAGATGTCATGTTTAGGGCTGAGCAGTCAATAGTCACTTATTCTCAGCACTTTGATCACTTGTAAGTCAGCATTAGCCACTGCCCACTTCAATTTTTTTTTTAAAAAGACTCTGACCAAAGTTGCGAGTCACATTAACCTAAGGATAAAAACATAAATATTCAAAAGGCAGTTTGGTAGTATGTCCTTTATCAAAACAACGATAGTAAATTTACCCCCAGGACCTATGAACTCTAGCAATGGGCTTCTGACTTGGTTTACAGTATGAAGCATAATTTCCCTCAGTGGAGCAGGAGCAGGCCACAAGCTAATCAGAAATTACCCCTATAATAGTCATTTTACTTTTGTACCATTGGGCACATCTTTCCTAGAAGGTCAATGGTATAGCATGCAAAAATTAACTGCATTGATGACTTCTTTGGCAACCTACTTAGCAACTTCTGGTCTGTAAAATATGGCCAGCAGGAAGGAAATATCCAAGTCGTTTGCAATTTGATTTTGTTATGTCTTACAGTCAAAGTGTGTGATGTCTTCAGCAATATGTGCTTATCATCTTGTTCTAGTCGGCAAATAAATACAATGACAATGGCCTGTACTGCTTTGGAGGCCTCTGAATCCTCCCTGACCAAGAACTACTAGGAAGGTATCCCACACCTGATGCTGGATTCTGAGAGTAGCATTATAACCCAACAAACGGCATTCTATTAAAACCCCTTTGTATTTTCCTTTTTTTGTTTCTTTTTTTTTTGTTTATTAGAAGAAGCATTTCATTACAACAGCATTAACCTATTCAATAACATTTTTTCTGAGCTAGGGTACATCTCTTTCAAAATTGGCTGTACATTTTTAGGTTTACAGATGAATTATTACGCTTATACAATCTTTTACTCATTATAAACTCTATAAGACATAAAATTAAATGAGGTTTTAACGTTTAAAAAAGATCACTTCGTTGTTAAAATACACAGTTTCATACAGAAAAATTCATTTTAAGTCAATTGACATTGAGACGTTTTCACATGCATTTCTAATCTCTGTATATATGACTATTACTGGTCACAGTCGCTTACTTTCTGAGTTCCTTGGCATCTGAGTATGAATATAAACTCTTTAGATAGACAGCCTTCCTCTCCCACTAGAACCTCCATACTCTGTCATTCCTGCCATTGTCCACTGTGTTGTCAGGACCCCCATCTATTCCCCCC
>NW_008334135.1:81501-82392 GCF_000622305.1 Nannospalax galili | reverse complement strand
TTTAATTCAGATGTCTCTCTGTTAAGTCTTTTGCCTGTTGACCTATCTAATGGAGATAGTGGGTTATTGAAGTCCCCTACTATTAATGAGTTGTTAATTTGGGTCTTAAAGTCCTGTAGTATTGTTTTTATGAAGTTGGGTGCACCAGAGTTTGGTGAATATATGTTCATGATTGTAATATCTTCTTGATTGATTGTTCCTTTGATCAAAATGAAATAGCCCTCTTTGTCTTTTCTGGTTAGTTTCAGTTTAAAGTCTATTTTGTCAGATATTAGGATTGCTACGCCTGCTTTTTTCTTAGTGCCATTTGCTTGGTATATTTTGTTCCATCCTTTCACTTTGAGATAGTGTCTGTCCTTGAAAGTGAGATGAGTTTCTTGCAGACAACAAAAAGATGGGTTTTGTTTCTTAATCCATTCATATACTCTGTGTCTTTTGACTGGGGAGTTCAGCCCATTAATGTGTAAAGTTATTAATGAAAGATGAGAATTGAGTCCTGTCATTTTTGTTTGTTTGTTTACATTCTTGCTATAGCTGTACTTTTACACTGTTATACCCTCGTTGGAATTCTTTCTGCAACCCATTGGGTATAGTCATTCCTTTCTTCAGCTCTTTGAATTGCTCCAAGAACTCTCTAAAGGGCTGGTTTTGTGGACAAGAATTCCTTCAGCCTATTTATGTCATGGAAGATTTTTCTTTCCCCTTCAACTATAATAGACATTTTGGCTGGATATAGTAATCTGGGTTGGCATCTGTGGTCATTTAACACTGGGAATACTTTGGTCCAGGCTCTTCTGGCTTTCATAGTTTGCATTGAAAAGTCAGCTGTGATCCTAATGGGTTTTCCTTTATATGTGACTTGTTGTTTCTTTTTTGCAACTTTCAGAATTT
>NW_008334135.1:73699-80759 GCF_000622305.1 Nannospalax galili | reverse complement strand
GGAGATAGAAGGTTGAATGAATGTGGCTTGGGAAGTCAAAGCGGAGGGCTGTGCTATGGACTTCCCCCAAGAGGTCTGAGGATGGGAGTGCAGGCTAGGAGAGTTAGCGGTGGTGCAGGTCCAGGGAAGCAGAGAGAGGTGAGGGTGGGACCAGGTCCAGAAGCAGTGCTCCTGGAGCCCAAGGAAGGCACCAACCTGGCCTGGGCGAAAAGAATCAGGAAGCAGCACCAGTTCCCCAGGTGTCTGGGTACCCAAGACCAGGAATGGCACAGGGCCCAAACCAGGAGCAGAGAACAGCGGTGGGGATGAAGGGCGAATGAGGCCGGGGGAGTCAATGCGCGGAGGGCTCCGCGATGGACCCACCCGGAGAGTCCTGAGGTTAGGGTAGAAGGCCAGGAGAGTTAGCCGGTGGTGCAGGTCTAGGGAAGCAGAGAGAGGTGAGGGCGGGGCGGGTCCAGAGGCAGTGCTCCTGAGGCCCAAGGAAGGCACCAAGACTGTCTGGGTGAAAAGGGTCAGGAAGCAGCACTGGCTCCCCAGGTGTCTGGGGCCCCAAGACTAGGAATGGCACAGGGCCCAAGCTTGGAGTAGAGAACAGCGGGGGAGATGGAAGGGTGAGCGCGGCTGGGGGAGTCAAGGCTCAGAGGGTGGTAGACTTACCCCAAGAGAGGCCTGAGGGCAGGAGAGCAGGTCAGGAGAATTAGCCAGTGGTGCAGGTCCTGGAAGCAGGGAGAGGTGATGGTGGGGCCAGGTCCCACGGAAGCAGTGCTCCTGGAGCCCAAGGAAGGCACCAAAATGGCCTGGGCAAAAAGGATCAGGAAGAAGCACCAGTTCCCCAGGTGTCTGGGGTCCCAAGACCAGGAATGGCGCAGGGCCCAAACCAGGAGCAGAGAACAGCGGGGGAGATGGAAGGGCGAATGAGGCCGGGGAAGTCAAGGTGCAGAGGGCTCCGCGATGGACCCACCCTGAGAGGCCTGAGGATAGGCAGGCCAGGAGAGTTGTCCCCGGTGGTGCAGGTCCGGGGAAGCAGAGAGAGGTGAGGGCCGGCCAGTCTGGAGGCAGTGCTCCTGGGGCCCAAGGAAGGAACCAAGCCGGTCAGGGTGAACAGGGTCAGGAAGCAGCACTGGCTCCCCAGGTGTCTGGGGCCCCAAGACTAGGAATGGCACAGGGCCCAAGCTAGGAGTAGAGAACAGCAGGGGAGATGGAAGGGTAAACGCTGCTGGGGGAGTCAAGGTGTGGGGGGCTGCGCAGTAGACTTACCCCAAGAGAGGCCTGAGGGCAGGAGCTGTATTTTCCTTTTTTATTGAATTTTTTGTGTATTCTATACAAAACAGCTCTAACAATTTTAATCATCTTCATACCCCCGTCCCACTGGCACCCTCCCATAGTGTCCCCAACCACTGAAGCCCATATACTCAGTCATCCCTGTTAAGGCCCACTGGGTTGTCAGTGTCCCCAACCGTTCCCCAGTGCAAGTCCATCCATGAAGTCTAGTCAGCCTACCTAGAGTCCCTTGTTTTAGGAAGAGCAGCTCTTCTTCATCTAGCAGCAGTCAGTTGCCCAGTTGCCAAGATTCCTTAAGATAAGATTGAGGTCTACTGTTCATTTTCCCAGTTCTATGCTGGGTTTTTTTCTGCCTGAGTTTTCATAGGGCTTGTGTATGCTGACATCATTGCCATAGAATTATATGAGCAGGTTCCCAGGAGCTTGTAGGACCCTGTTTCCATATGGTCCTGCACCTCCTCCCTGACTCTTACAATCTTTCCACCCCCTCTTCTGTGATGGTCCCTGAGCCTTGGGTGGGAGAGTTTAATAAAGAGATCCTGTCCAAGGACCGGCATTCAGCAGACTCTTGATCTCTACACTCTGGCTGTTTGTGATCTTTTGTGTTCCTGGCCTTCCACTGCATGAGGAAGCTTCACTACTGAGAACTGCAAGATTCGTTAGTGTCCTCTTCATTATCCCTGTTCCGTGTTCCATGAGCCTTAGGTGTAGAGGTTCCATTGTAGGTGTATCATTTAGGCCTGGGCAATTCATAGACAATGTCCATGTGTGACCAGTTGTGGTGCTTGGTAATAGTCTATGAGTGGTGTAAAATGAGCTTCTTTGGTGAGTGGGGACTGAGATATTTGTCTGTAAATATAAAGATACATATTTTGCACATAGTAAGAAATAACATTAGTCTAACAATGTGACAGCCTTGGGGTTTTCTCTGAGATCTACGGCCACTCCAGCCATGTGTATCAGGCTATGTTTACACTTGAGTTTCCTCCCTTTGAGTGGGCATTCAGTCAAATCAAATAACTGTTGATTGCCCCCAAGATAAGGGTGCCACCAATGCACCAATGACCTATGCTGTGCTGGCCATTGTAGCCCCAAAATTATTCATTCCTCTGAAAAGAGTAAGCCAGCCAGGGGCAAAACGAGGAGCACCCTGGGAAGAGGGGCGGAACCCACTGTAATATGGAGACTGAGAAAATGGAAAGTTATCGTGGCCATTTTGGAATTCCGGGAGTGAGGCATGTGGAACTGGAACAGTGAATGGCAGGGGCGAGAACAGCTGGATGGATGCCCTGCCCATCTTGCAGGCTCCACAGAGCAAGATGAGGCAGACTGTGGGGTGAGATGGCACGTGGGAACAGCGTGCAAAAGCTGATGGAGACTACAGGTGGGCTTGAATGGCACATGGGTTATAAGAAGCCATTTCTTTGTACGTCACCCACTCACAAATGTCATATAAATTATGCAAAATTCAAATAGGATGCCTTACGTTGTCTGTTAGCCCTGGGGCCTCAGCAGGTGCCAGTGCGAGGCTCCCAAAAAGGAAGGAAAAAGGAAAAATTTGGAGAAACAGCCATTGATGTGGTTATTTGGTCTTGAAGCTGGTGTTGGATCATCCATTGATGTTTTCCCTTGGCACCTTCATAGTGCTCTCCAAAGCAATGAGAGCTAGCCTTCAAGGGAAGTGGCTACAGGTCAGCTGCAGTTGTATTGTTCCTAATCTGAAGTATGCTCTGTGTCTGAAGTATGCTCTGTCTTCCGCAGTAGGGTGTTATATTCAGGTTCTGGGAGGCCATCAAGGACTGTGTAATAGCCTGAGTAATTCTGGTAGTCTCTTGGACCTCCTTGGCCAACAACTCAAAGGAAGGTTTCTCCTGTCTGGCACTGTTTCTTGTTTGGCACTGTTTCTTGTTATGTAGCCTTTAGCTATACACATGGACTCATGTAGAAATAATGTATGTATAATTTGTTGGTAGGTTGTGGTACTAATATGGTTCCCTCTGGTTTTTGAAAACTAGCTAGGTATTATTTATCTCTCTTTGTCTCTCACTGTCTAACCCTTCTGTCATGGTTTCCCCATTTAAAGTGCCCCCATTTCTCCCTTGATAGTACCCATCACCTATGACCCTGCCTTTCTTGATCTCCTTCTTTTCCTTTATCCCCAAGTTTCCTTGTAACCCTCCTCCCCTCCCATTTAAATAACCCAATTTTTACCCATTTCTCCCTTAGTAATACCTGTTTCCTACTGCTCTTCTCTCTCAGGTCCTTTCTTTTCCTTTACTTCCCTGGTTCCTTTTCATTATCCTAGTTCCTGTAGTTGTGTCTGGATACATACTCATTTATAAGGATTTGGTGCCAGGATCCACATATGAGGGAGAACATATGTCATTTGTTTTTCTGAGTCAGTATTACTTCACTCAGTATAACAGTTTCTAGTTCCATCCTTTTACCTGAAAATTTCATTATTTCATCTTTCTTTACCGCATGGATCTCCATTGTGTAAACATACCACATTTTCATTATCCACTCATCAGCTGAAGGACACAGGTTGTTTCTATCTCTTAGCTATTGTGAAAAGAGCAGCAACAAACATGGATGTATAAGTGTCTCTGAAATAGGATGAGTCTTTTGGGTATAAGCCAAGGAGTAGTATAACTGGGTCAAATGGAGTAAGGGTGAGGTATTGGGAAGGACGGTTAACTAAAACTTAGTATGGATGAAAAATGCTATGGAAATCTGCTACTTTGTAAACTAAAAATTATAAGTAAAAAGATTATTCTAAAAACTCCTACTAATATAACTTTAGGTGTGGTGGTATACACCTTTAATCCCAGAAATCCGGAAGCAGAGCTAAGAGGATCTCTTGAGATCAAGGCCAGCCTGGTTTACATAGTGAGTTCCAGGCCACCTAAGGCTACAAGGAAACCTTGTCTCAAAAAAGAAAGAGCAAAATGAATTTTTAGAACAGGTCCACTTCTGAGTAAGATATAGGACTAAAAACTGTGTCTATGTGACTTAGTAAAGAAGAGTCAGAAAAATAAAAAATAATGTAGCCCAAGGAGAGAAAAAGAAAAAGAGCCACAGAAATCCACAAAGGAAGTTAAAGGGAAATGAAGATTCAATAAGCAATATGCCAGATCAAGATACCACCTGTCTAGCAGTAGCTAGAGAAGCACAAGCTCACCCAAGGTGAGCCAGGTGAGACATGGGCAGCCTCACCTTCAGAACAAGCCCACAAGCCTCAGTAGCCAAACATTCAGTCATGGATTTGGGGGGGGTGGTGATTCCACCACTAGATGGATCAACAGTGGAGAAAAACTCAATTTTGTCATGTGATATGGCTAAGAAGGCAAATGTTGGGTTCCATCTTGAGAGAGAATCCATTATTAAGAACTTCCTCCTGGAACTGGAGAGATGGCCCAGCAGTTAAGAGGACTGGCTGCTCTTGCAGAGGACCCAGGTTTGGTTCCCAACACCCACATAGTTGCTAATAGCCATCTGTTGCTCCAGTTCCAGGGGAATCTAATGCCTTCTTCTGACCTCCATGGCATTGCACAACAGGGGTGCACTTATGTACATTCAGGCAATACCCTCATACACATAAAATAAAAATAATAAATAAAATATATTTTTTTAAAAACTGTCCTTACTGGGACTGAAGAAATATCTTGGGTTAAGAGTATTTCACCCTCTTGCAGAGGACCCAGGTTCAGTTCCTAGAATCCATATGGCACCTCACAACTTCCTGTAACTCCAGTTCCAAAGGATATGATACCCTTTTCTCTCCTCTGCAGGCACTAGCACTCATGTGGTGCTTGTGCATACACACACACACACACACACACACACACACACACACACATACAAGTGCACATGCATGCGTTCATGCACATACACACATACACACACACAATAAATTAATTAACTTTTAAAAATAGGTAAGGTATTACCATGGGGACTCTGAACAGAGAACAAGTCTTAGACTCTTGATTTGGCTAGCCACACGTTCAAGATTTGAGAAAGCCCAGGAAAGTAGATGTGAAAGTCTGAGAAAGCATGAAGCTGGTGAGCCCAAGGGTGCAGAAGGCAAGAGGCTTGGGTCAGGGCAGGAAGTGCACAGGGAAAGAAAACCCTGACCTTGATGGCCAGAAGAGCAGGCCTCATCAACTGAGAATGACTGTGGAGTTTGATAGCCCTGAGCCTCGTGAGGCCTGGTTCAAATATTTATCTGTGTCTTAGAATATTACAGTTGCCTCCTAAGTAATCACTACCAAAGTTAGGCTTCTCTTTCTAGGCTTTTTTAGGCTTCACTGCTCTTCCCTGATTAAAGTCATAGAGTAGTTCTGCTGTGTATAATATATGCCATCGCATGCAGTTTAAAGATTTCTATGACCTGCTTCCAGCTGACACTATCTGTCATCACATCACCTCTCCATTCCTTTCTTAATGCTTCATGAACGTCATTCCCCGCACAATCTACACTTTCACTCTGATGTGACATTTCTAGTTCTGGTTTCTGTACCTGAAACACCTCTTCATCGCTCTGCACATCTCCATTCGTTCCTACTGTAAGACCTTGCTTGGTGCATGATCTTCCAGGAAATGCTACACTACAGCTGTGGTTTTGAAAAGGGCCGTCCATTCTGACCCACTTCTCCTCATTACACATATTGTCTTGTATGTGGAATGCCAAAACACTCTTATGAAGGAAACATATGGCTTATGTACAGCATATTGATTATTTGAAGTCAGACATTGGCATAGTTGTTTCTGCATCAGCACAGAATCTGGCATTTAACAGATGTCGATATTATGTTGAATTGATGTGTCTACAATGACACTGGCAATATAACCCTTGGGCTTCTGTATCCCTCTTATGTGCAGGATGCTTATCTGGAGGAGAGGGGAATCTTGATGTGTTCTCAGAGATTTTCTTTGTGACTACAGCTCTGCTTCCCATTGTGTCTACAGCTATTCTTCCCAGAGGAATATCCTCTCAGCCCTCTTTTTAGACATTTTTGCTTTCCTGTTAGGACAGTGACATGGTTTTCAGAGCCACTATGTGACAAGTCCTTTCTGTATATTACTCAATTCTATTAATTTTTTTTGTTTCTTTATGGCAAATAAAATATTAACATATGAGACATTTCAAGCTTGGAAGTTTATGTTTGTTAGATTTCAGTTTTGTTCTGTATTTTCTCCTAAAAAAGTATTATACAGTGACACTTAATATTTATAAGTATTTTTCATTTTTAGTTTTTAAAAGAAAACTACCAAATCCTAATGACTCTAGCCCCATAACTCTGAGGAATAGGATTCTAAATCGTGCTTGCTTTCAGAGGCAAAGAACAGTAATCTCAGTATAAAATTATCAATATTAATGTTTTTATTTTAAAATTATCTCCTAAGAAAATCTTTGCAGAAGCCAAAGTTTAATAAAGAAGAAATCTATTTTTAATTTATAGATAAATTATAACCAAATCATGTGATATTAAGACTTAATTTCCAAAAGAAATGGGAGTCAACCACTTTTCTAGGCCTAACCTTACTTACTATGGTATACATACAAAGTAGACCATCTTTGCAAAAAGCTTTGTCCCACTAATTGATGCAAAGTACTAGCTTAGGCTTGATAATTTTGTGTATCATAACAGTGCTCACATCATTAGATGGATCAAGGTATGATATCATTAAGTGCATGGGAAAATTCATCAGAACTGAATCCACATCTCTATTATATAGAGCATAGAATCAAAGGAATTGACTCTACACCTTCCTGAAC
>NW_008334135.1:42431-73569 GCF_000622305.1 Nannospalax galili | reverse complement strand
GAGGGCAATTTATAGTAGCCTAATGTAAAAAAAAATTATAATGACCTAATGTAAAAAACTAAATGTAGACACCAAGGGATTTGGTTATTGATTCTCTGAATTCAACTGCTAATCTCAAAAATACTTTTCTTCATAAATATACAAATGATCAACATGCTGTCTCTCTCCAAACAATTTATTACAAATTTAAAATATTTGTGTCACTTTACTAGGTTGTTGTCAGAATAAATGGATCATATATGTGATGGGTTTATAAAAGGGGCTTACAAATGGTAAGCATACATTATTGCTTACTATATAAACTACAAAAATTAAAAGATCTTAACTTTTACAGAAGCTCAATAATATTAATAATTATTGTTATCTTTTGGCAGATTTCAGGGTTCTCTTATTATAAATAAGTGTATGAAGGTGAAAGTTAATACAAAGGAGTAGGATTTTAAAACAAGCAACAAGTGAAGTAGCATGTGGGCAATATTAAGTATGATGTGGGTAAATAAAATCCTTACAGGATTCTTCAATTCAAAGAACAGATTCTATGAATATATTCTGACAGTTGTCTTCCTCAGGGCCTCCTTTACATCTCTATTCCTCAGACTGTAGATTAGAGGGTTTAGCATGGGGATCATCACTGTGTAGAACACAGACACTATCTTGTTCTGTTCGGTAGAGTAGTTAGATTTGGGCATCACATAAATGAAAGTGATAGTTCCATAGTAGAGAGTGACTGCAGTGAGGTGGGAAGTGCAAGTGGAGAAGGCCTTGTGGCGGCCCTCTGTAGAGCGCATCTTCAGGATGGTGATGAGAATGTAGTTGTAGGAGATGGTTATGACAAACATTGTTGCCACAATGATGGAGCCTGCTGAGATGGAAGGGATGATTCCAATAATGGAGACATCTGAGCAGGAAAGTTTCAAAACAGCAGGGAAGTCACAGAAAAAGTGGTCTATTTTATTTGGTCCACAGAAGGACAAACTCAATAAACAGCTAGTAAATGTGCAAGAATTCACACAGCCACCCACGTAGGCAGCTCCAACTAAGAGGAAGCAGATTCTCGGGGACATATGTGCGGAGTAGAGCAGGGGTGAACAGATGGCCACATAGCGGTCATAGGCCATAGCAGCCAGCAAGAAGCACTCAACTGTCCCAAATGTCACTGCAATACAGAATTGGGCTTCACAGGCAGCCACAGAGAGGGCCACTCCATGTCTGAGGAATCCTGTAAGCATTATAGGTGTGATGGATGTGGAAAATCCAATGTCCACAAAAGCCAGATGGCTAAGGAACAGGTACATGGGGGTGTGGAGCTGAGGGCAGCTTCTTATTAGAGAGATTATGCTGATATTGCCCACTAAAGTGATAGCATATATTCCAAGAAATATCACGAAGCAGATGACTCGAAGTACAGGATCCTCTGTTAACCCCAGAAGGATGAGCTCTGTTACAGTGGTATGGTTTCCAGCCTCCATCTCTGTGTGAATTGTTCCTGTGCAGGAAGATGAGAAATCCATTTGTTTAAAATTTTTTAACACTTTCTATTTTCATTTGATTATTCCTCAGACTAATTCATAGTCATTTCTTTCCTCTGTCCAAAATGTAAATATCAGTACTTTGCAGGATTGGGGTTTTTGTTCCTAACTCTGCATAAAATGAGAATAATTAAGTACCACTCTGCCATTTCGGTGGTATTCTTTTCTTCATGTAATATACACAAAAGGAGCTCTCAAACCTTGACTTCAAGGTCTAGGTCCATAATTTCAATGGTCTATTGCGATTCTCACAATGTTCAGAGCTTCTGGAAATCCATAACCACTTAAACTGTGCCTTCCCATTCCAAGCTCATTTTTTTTCACCACTCTACTTATTTTGTATTTGAGGAATATCTGCTCATTCATTCAGAATCTCATGTCTGCAGGAGTCTTGTGCCTTTTTGATCTTTATCTTCTCTTTATGTCAGATCTCAAAATTCCATCTAATAAAATCCCATTGATTTTTTTCTACAATTTATTTCCAATTTTTATTTCTTCGTCTCCTTTTTCCATTCTCAGTGTTCCCATTTGGTTCAAGGTCCTGGTCACTTTTTTCCTGTATTCTGTTTACTTTACCTTGTATCTTTCACATTTTTCATCTTATAGTTTATAATAATATGGTATAGTGACATCTTTCTAATAAAAAGCAGAGGATGTGAACATTTAATTTTTTCAATAATTTTTCAGGTCTTCATGATGAAATTTCAACTCATGACTACTGCATTCAGTATGCTTTCTACATATCCCTGCATTTGAATACATCTCTCAGGATGTTTCTGTCCACCACTCACACTCACCAAGTGTCCGTTGTAATCCTGGTCCACCTACTCACACTCTCCAATAGTACTTTTTCTAAAAAACCTTCTCTGATCCCTAACAGTGATTCTGATAGCCCTTCTTTGGCCTCAGACGCCTTTGTGGACACTACTTTCTGGTTGATGGCTTGCTTGCATTTCATTCTTCTTAGTTATCACATACTCTCATAAATAACTGTTTCATCCTTATTTCACAAATACCCAACACTTGGGCATAAAACGTGCTCAAAACCTTTTGCTGAGTTATGCACGATTAATGCAGTAAACAACTTCTGGCAAACCAAAGGTCATCGGGGTTTGTGTTCCCTCACCAGAAAACAAAGATCCAGAGAGAAGAAAGGTAATAAAACACTTCATGGGATTTGTTGCAGCAGTAATGTAAGTTATGGCTTATTTTGCTTTTAAATAACAATTATAAAATAGAAGAGGACTGGAGAGATGACTCAGCAGTTAAGAGCACTGGTTGCTTTTCCAGAGGACTGAGATTCGAGTCCCAGCATCCACATAGCAGCTAACAAAGGTCCTTAACTCCAGTTCCAGGGGATTTGACACCATCTTCTGACCACTTCAGGCACTGCACAACACAGGTGCACTTACATACATGCAAGCAATATACCCACACACATAAAAAATTAAAAAATAAATAAAAATTATATAATAATGATAGAAAAACACTTGAACATCCAAAATTCCTTTGGAATGTAAATCACACATGACAATTCTCTATATTCCTTTCTGTAATTTTCCCTTTACATTTTAATAGACCTTTAAGAGATACATAGAGTGGAGGGACTGTTTTGTAGCAGGGTTTGGCCTAAGCTAGTCTCAAACTTGTGGTCATCCTACTTCAACCTCCCAAGTGCTGATATTACAGAAAAGTACCAGCATGCCTAGTTTAGAGATATGTTTGATACTGATATGAATAGCTTAACCCAACATAATTGGATTACATTGTATATCCTCACATACATCATTTTTATGATACAAGTGATAATGTATTGAGTGTATAAACCTTAATTTAATCAATTACTTCTTCTTTTGAACATTAACCTTTCTCAACTCTTAACTATCAGAACTAAGAATCCTAGAAATTGGATCAAGCACCATGGAATTAAGATAAGAACATGCAATGGATTTAAATAGCAATTCCATACTTAGTTATTTTTCTAAAAGCAATAATTAAAAAGAAGTATGTACTGTGCTTCATAGTAAGTTCATCATTAACATTTATAATAATGAAAACAGTAAACCAAATTGTTGCCTGGTACTCATTGATTGGTTATATTCTTGACTATGTTTTGACTGAAGATGTTAGTATTTCTCATGTCTATGAGCCTGTTATAATGCTCATATATATATATATCCAATTACAAACCAATTACAGTAATACCAGTATTAGATGTCTTCCAAATGTATTTATTCCTTTTAAATTTTCAAATTTCCTCCTTCAAAGTAAATAAACACCTGTTGATGGAACTAATCTCTTGACTAAGTGAATTGTGAAGTACAATAGCTGAATAGCTGAGCACCTGCAGCCCTTCAAGAATGTCCCCTGACTAGACTCCAGTGGAAAAAATTACAGTGAAAGACATCTGGGTACAAATGTTTGACTGGATGGGACTTACTGTGTATGGCAGAATATATGAGATCCAGTAAGGAGATGGGATAGGCATGGATCAGGGAGGGGGTCTGAACAGACTCAGATTGGAGAATGAAGGCAGGCACCAAGCAGTCTTTCTGTTCTTTGCCTAGTGACTCCAGCAGAGTTCTGAGTGGCAACCCTGCCCTGCTTTTGATACTATAGTAGGTGGTCTGTGCTGGCTAAAGGGTCATGAATCAGAGAAGGCAGATTCTAGGCCAGCTAGTTTAAATTGCACAAGACAATCACTTTGGCTTTCATTTTATTTTTTTAGTTGCACAATGAGATAAATGACCCCATAATCTACCTGTGCTGGGAGATTAAAGGAAACGATATTCATTTAAAATGCCAGAGGTCTTTTGATCACACATCAGGATTAAATAACTATTTAAAAAATTAAATAAATGGGTACCTTTACAATTATTCAATGTTTGGATGTGTGTAGTTTTACCTTTGACATGTCAGGGGGTTTACCTTAAATCCAAAGTAAGAGAAGTGGTGTGGTATTTATGCTCCCTCAGTTCTGAACGCTGCACAAATGTATAATATATAGGAAAACTTTTGCCTTCTTTTCCTCTCCATTGGACACTCAGTATCTAGAGCCCTCCGCTTGCTTTCATGATTATCAGCCTGGGTCAGGAAGTGCTGATCACTCAACTATCATTTCCCTCAATGTGTCTATCACAGGTGGTAAGAAATAGAGACTGGACTCAACCAGATGTAGCTCAAATCAGGCTGTTTCTTCTGATTTTCATTTTTTAGTGTTTTTTTATTATGTGTATGAGCACATTGCCTGCAAGTGTATAAGTGCACCTGTGTCACGCAACCCCCTCAGAGGTCAGAAGAGGGTGTTGCATTCCCTGGACCTGGAGTTATGGCCATTTGCTAGCCACCATGTGGGTACTGGGAATGGAACCCAAATCCTCTGCAAGAGCAGTCAGTGCTCTTAACCACTGAGACATCTCCCCACCCCTGGATTCCTTTCTTTATCTTGGCTCTTGAAGTCTAGCAGCTATATAAGCTACCACAGACCTTCCATATTTCCCTTAAGAAGATGACTGGAGGTGTGCCAAGACAGCCATTGCACACTGCCTTTTGCTGAGGGCATAGGTTCCACAGTGGTCAAAAGATAAAACTGGTGGATATACTTTTCTATTTTATTCTTAAATTAATTTTTAAAATCCTTCTTAATAAAAATCCAAGAATCTTGCACTTACCAATTGTAGTTAATCTTGACACTGAATTCTAAAGAGGACTTTTTGAAGTACATGTATCCTATTTACATATAGAGAATAATGGGAGCTGGCTACTCTATACCATGAAACATTAAGGTTCTCACTGGTCAAGAAGTATAGCTGCACCAATGCAGAGAAGAAACAGTTGTGTGTCTTTTTGTGTATGTTAAGAGAGAAAAAAGGCTGTAATCAAACAAGGAAAACTCTCAGGGGCTGTTAATGCTTTCCTCCTGAGAGAAATGTCCATGGGCTTGCTGTGCAGAAATTACTTATAGAACCAGGTGACTCATTAAGGGATGTCTTGCCCTCCCTAGGTGATATGCACATGCCATGATGTCCAGTGGAATTCTTCACTTGTTTATTGAAAATGAAGAAGACATTTTCTGGTTTCCTAGAAGAATATATGACACTCAGAGTAGATAACTTAATGGTTAATTGTGGTTGCTGTGATATGAGAACTCTCCCACTGAAATGACAATTGAATCAAGTTTAAAGACTTGAAACTGAAGGCTACAATAGCAACAAGTGAAATTATCACTTTGAATTTTTGTCCATTTTACTAAAGAATATTAAAATGACTCTAGAATTTGTAAATATAGAATTGACACATTTTAGTGCATTTCACTGAGTTTTTGTGCATCTCATACAATAACTCTTAATGATATTAAGATCCCTTCCCCTATCCACACCTGCACACCCCCCTAGTGGATTTCATGTATTCTGTCATATAAATTAAGGTGTTGTGTCCCAGGTGCCTTGTTCCTCCAAGGGGCAGGGCCTGCTGCAGAGAACTGACTGTGGACAGTTAGCCACGGAGGTAGGGGCTTCTGGGCACCATCTTGGGATGGAAGCCATGAGCCATCATGAACGTGCAGCAGGGAGTGGAGAGAAAGACAGCCCCAGCACCTCACCCGCATGTATGTGAGAGGAGGTATTTACCGACCTGGGGCAAGACTGTGGGCCCAAAATGCATGGAGGAAAGTTAACAGAGACTGTGGGGAGGCAAAGAAGTGATCTGGAATGGTAGGCCGAGCCATGCAGGGCTGGGTGCTAAGTGTTTGTTTCTTTGTAAGTTCTTCCATTTACCCTCTCCCTACCCAAGATATAAAATGAAAAATTCACATAAAGATATGTTACATGGTTTGTCTGATAGTGTAAGAGACCCTGAGAGAACTCGGGCAACAAAACTAGCGTACTCCAGCCTGGATAAACAAACCAGCCTTGGGGATGTGGGTTAGGGGAAACAGTGCTGTTTCCTCTGCCTCTGTGGCAGGCCAGATGAGCTCTGATTCCAAAGTCCAGGAAGAGCTGCCATGAACCCAAGGGAGAAGTCAATCAAACCCCATATGCTTAATGGGGTTAATTTAGTCACATGGGTTATATAATGGATAATAAAATCTGTAACTAAAAAGAGGCCAGCCATGCAGAAGTGTGGGCCACAGCTGAATTGTAAATGTGGGGGTATGTTGTGGGTATGTGAAGAATTGTTAAAGATTATCCAGAGGCTAGAAAAGCTTTTACTGGCTTTGGACACAAACCACTGAGAGCCCAAAGAGGGAGCGTGGCCACTTTGCATAATAAAAGAGGTGCCCCAGGCAGGGGAAGCTGAAAAGGTTAGGGAGGTCCAGGCAGATCCAGTCCCAGAGCTTGAGAGAGGAAAAAAAAGGGACACTTTAACTTGTATAAGGTACAAGAACTCAGAGGAAAAGACAGATAATAGCAAAAAAGATGACCTAAAAATAAAAGTAGCTAAAGCTGCCCCTCAGATTCAACCATTGATACAAAAGGAAAAAGAAGCTAACAGTGCTGTAGCTAGGAAATACTCCATACTGGAACTGCTAAAACTAGGAAAACTTACAAGCACACAATCAAAGAGCCCCTAGTCACATAGCTTGTGAGAGTGTAGGACATGGGAGCAAATGACATCAGTCCAAGTCCTTCAGAAGCTTCACAGCTGAGTTATGTAACCACCCATCCATTCTTGCAATATAGTCTGTTCAACCTAGGCCAATGCAATGGGGATAGGTCCTTAATGGGGTAGCTGGTTGAAGGCATTAAAGATACATGATCATCACCAAGGGAGATTAACATGATTAACAGGGGCTGGAGGACTATAAAGGAGGGGCAAGCATTAGTGAGAGAACTAGGTATGAGAAAAGCAATATACGATGTCCAGTTCACTGGGCCAGATAAGACTGTGTTCACCAGAGATATGAAGGAAAGCCTAATTCAACTGGGACCTCAAGAATGGTGTGGAGCTTTAATGGTTTTGCTAAGCCCTTTAATGGGACAAGATTTTTGTAAAGTGAGAGAGGCTTTAGCAAATCTAAATGATTCTGACCAGGACATAAAACATGTCTGTAGAGTAATGGAACACTCTATAAGAGAAATACAAAAGACCAGACAAAAGAAATGGCCCATTTGGGTTACTCAAAGAAAAATTTGGCAAGACTTATGTCAAGCCCAAATTCCCAAAGAAAAGATTGATAGAAAACCAAATATGGTAGTAAGGAGTGTCTTGAAGGCCTTAAAACCAGAACAACAGTTTTTAAAAGGCATTAAAAGAATAAAAACTCTCCCAGGGATGATTAAGAATCCCCAAAGATTAAGTAAGTTGCATTTCTAATCTCATAAAGGCTGTATTAGAGCTGGAAGCAGTTTTTCCCACCAAGTTCTCCCCCAGTAGCCAGGTGTGGTCAATGGAAAAATGATAGATATGGCTACCATAAGGAGGCAGACCCAGGGTTTGCCTGACTCAGTGAACCAACAAGTACAGCAGGGACAGGAGAAAACCCTTGCCTCCTTAGCCCTGTGCAGGGTCAGGCAACTGGAGCCAACACCTGTAAGTGTATCAAGAATAAAAGAATACAGAGACTCCATGTAAATCCCCCAAGTGTGAAATGACTCCAACAGGATAACTAAAGATGGTAAAGAGCTAACAAAATTAATGCCTCATACCCATGCTATGGTACATAACAAGGATCTATGGGGGAAACAATTAATATGAATGGACAAAACATTTCCATGCTGTGTGAGACCTTGTCTATGATTGATTTAATATATAATGTTAACCTTCCTTTGAGTGTTTTACACATGTGAAACCCATCTGAAAGATACCTGAAGAAACAAAGGCCAGCTATAGCTGTAAGATTCTTGGGAGTTTCATGGTTGGGCAAGATGAAGGCAGAGACTCCCAAACTATACAGCTGTTAAAAATACCTGCAGTACCAGGGGTGGGTTGCCCCTCTATAAGCTGTTGAGTGAAATCCTAGAGGTCCTCGAATCCATGAAGGCTATTGTCATTAATGTCAGTTGTACACTAGAAAGGTCAATAAGGCAGCGTTGCTGAAGATATTGCATGTTGTGAGTGTGGGAGAAAAAGAAGAGATGGATCTGAGAATAAGCCAAAAAACTACATGCCACTGGATGGATGACACTCATAATACCAGAAGGTGCTATGAAGATGATTGGGGAAGAAAGTATCCCCCATGAGTCTACTCATCAATGGACCCTTCATGCTGCACTCTGTGGACATGCCAAGCAATGCCTACAAGTGCAATTTAATGGCTTGACCAACATACATACAACTGACAAATTTCTAATTGGATAAGGCCTGCTCCTAGGGGTGGAACACACAACTGGTGCTGTAGACCAGGCCAATGCCTTGTGTCGAGGAAGGCTACAGGCCCTAGTGGGAACAAGTATACTATTTAATGAATTTAGTACTCCTACTAGGATATCTTCTAGGCACTTGTATTTACATTTGTGTTTGTTTAGATGTGTCTACTTCCTTCTATTTGTCTTTATAGTAAAACACGAATAATGGAGAAGCCCAAGAAGTCATTATCTCACCATGATACAAAAGAAATCGCCTTATATCTGTCACCCCCTCCAAGGCTCAGGGACCTTAGCGGAAGATTGGCAGAAAAAATATAAGAGTGGAGGAAAGGGGTGGAGTGTGTCCCAGGTGCCTGGTTCCTCTGAGGAGCAGGGCCTGCTGTGGAGAATTGACTGCAGAGAGTTAGCTACAGAGGAAGGGATTTCTGGGCACCATCTTGGGATGGATGCCATGAACCAAAACAAATGTGCGGTGGCAGGCTTGGAGAAAATGATGGCCCCAGCATCTCATCCAAGTGGATGTGAGAGGGGACATTTACCAACCTGGGGTGAGACTGTGGCCCAAAATGCATGGGCAAAATTTCACAGAGACTGTGGGTGGGCAGAAGCGATCTAGAATGGCAGACCAAGCCATGCAGAGCTGGGTGCCGGGTGTTTGTTTCATTGTAAGTTCCTCCATTTACCCCTCCCTACCCAAGATATAAAATGAAAATTTCACATAAAGATATGTATGGGCGTGTGGGGATCTCGGGGCGCCAGCTGCTGGGTGTGGTGCCGGTCTCCCACACATCGCTGGAGTGCAGCAGGTCCCGCGGGCCGCATCTGCTGTTTGGGTCCCTGGCTCTCCACCACTGGGGTGCACGGGTTTCGCAAACCGTGTTGCTGAGGGTCTCTGCTACCAGGGCTGGCGCCTCTAGGACCGCTGTCAGCTGCCCGGTCGGGTTCTGTTTCAATTTTCCACCGTGCACTCCCTCTAAGTTCGAGACCCGTTGGAGGTGTGGGACGGCAAAAGCAGGGTCTTCATGAGTCAATGATGGAAGGATAGCCCCCCCCGGGGAGACTGGATCACCGGATTTAGTGTTACAGCTTCAGACAAGTGACTCAGCTCAGATCTCAGTGATTCAGCTCCAGCTTTATTGGGGTAAAACTAGGATTATTTATAGTGTGGAGACAGTAGAAAAAGCCTTAGCTGATAGGTGCTCCTGGAATGCTTCATTTACATAGGGCGGTGGGCTTCTATCAGGCTATCAGACAATGCCTGATTAAAACCTGGTGGTTTCTGTGCAGGAGGGCATGTATCTGTGACGGGCATTTCAAAAGTAAGTCAGGGAGGAGAGCAGAAGGCGCCCCGCTGAGAAGGGGAGTCTCCCCATTAGCACCGAGCCGGCTTGCGGCTATCCGGACATGGGGAGACTGCTACCCTAAACAGCAGGGGTCCCCAACAGATATGTTGTATGGTTTGTCTGATAGCATAAGACACCCTGAGAGAACTCGGGCAACAGGTGTCTATCCAGTCAAGGTTTTGTACCCAAATGGCCCTTGATGCAAGTTCATCCACTGGAGTCTAGCTATCCAGGCTATCCAGAGTCACTCCCTTAAATGTCAACTCTCCCAAACCCAGCAAAGCCAGTTTCCAATAGTTCTTTGGTTAAGGTTGAAGCCTCCTGTCCATTTTCCAAAGTTTATGCCGGGATTTTGTCTGATCAAGTTTGAATGGGTCTTGTGCATGCTGTCACCATTGCTGAAAGTTTATATGAGCAAGTTCTCAGAAGCCTGAAAGCCTTTTTCCTTATATTCCTGCAGCAGCATTGACACTTTTTAGATGTCTTGTGCCTCTTCCTTGCTGTTGCTCAATAAAACAACTTAATCTCTGTTGCAACATCTGAGCACCCACATTCCACTGAGACACCAGGCAGTAATCCAAGTATATTAAATAATTGACTTATTTTACCCTAATACCACACATTCCCTTCTTTGTGTTAAGGGTTAATATTGTTTCAGCATTCCTACAGTTCTTTCAAAAAGTTCAACTAGCAGAGCATTTGAAAAATGGTTTATTTTGCTGCACTCAACTATCATTATCTACTTACTGACTGTTCAGAGGCAAACACTTTTACTTTTCACACCATACATTGCTCAATGTCCCTTCTGGGACACACAATTGATTATGCTCTTCAACATGAAGCCATCAAAATGTTTTCTTCCCTTTCAGGTTGACCCATTGAATTAGTTCTCACTGTGAATCATGGAATGACCCTAAAATTAGCCTGACTCAGTTGCATTCAAGAACACACTGATGACCCTTATGGAAAAACACACATCTCATCTGTGGCCATAGAGAAAGAAATAATCTAGTTTCATCTTAACTCTGGATTTTGAAATGCCACGATTGACACAACTTCACACATGCAAGCTTCCAGTGGCCTGAAAGCTTACGCTTCCCTATGTTCATAAACCAACCCTGGCTCTTACACTCTTTCTGCCCCTTCTTCTGAAGTGGTCCCTGAGCAGTGGGTGAAAGAGGTTTGATACAGGAATCCTATACAGGTACACACTTTCTGCAGACTCTTATTCTTTAAAAGTTTTTCAGTTGTGGCCTCCTAGGTGCATCACACTCTTCTGTGTAAGGAAGCTTCACTGGTGAGAGTTGAGGAATATGCTTGTTTTCTTTCTACCTCCGTTGATTAGATGTAACTTCCTGTAAAGTCAAACTCACTGCTGGAACGTGCATATGGCATCTGATTCCCTCATCCCACTGTCCTTATGACAGCCTGAGACAAGAATTCTCCAAAACTGCCATTTGACGAATCTTAACGAGCTTATTGGACTTGCTAACTGAGCTTGGGGTGCTGGTTTACTTACAGAAGAGTGGGTGTCCCCCCATTCATGGCTGTGCTCAAAAGTCCACACCGAAACATAAATCCTGTAGCTTCCTGATAGCCACGCAAAATCTCAAGAGACCAGCTTATATGTCCATAGCCCCTCCCCCTTCATGCAGCTAAGGTCAACCAATTTTATGGGAGCCATAATGGGCTTGACTCCTGCAGAGCATTGGAAGAAGGTAGGACTATTGCTTGTCATCGTAGGATCAGAAGAACTTCCTGGTCACACTCCACCCCTTCCTCTGGCTCTGACAATCATTCTGCCCACCTCTTCTGAGAATTTCTTGAGTCTTGGAGGGGATGACAGGTGTGGGGCAATCTTCCTTCCACTGTGGCAGGGCACTGGATTTTCAAGTCTCTGCATCATCTGTTTGTCATGGGTTGATGGCTCAATTTAGTGATATTCCATCTACCATAAAAACACAAACAACAAGAAGCAAGTACATGTAAAAAGTGACTGCTATAATAACTTATGGGTGTAAACACAAATACTTGGACAGTACTTTAGTAGGTGTATCACATCCACCTAACAGCACAATTGCAGTGGCTTCACTGGGGCCTATAACTTCTCCTGTCACAAGGGGTTGCCCTGGTCTACAATACCAGAAGTGTGTTCCTTCCCTAGAAGTAGGCATTAGGTCCAAAAAAAAAATTAGCTTGTTGTACATACACTAGATGAGGCACTATTGCACCAGCAGGAACATCTCACTTCACATGTTGATGGTGCACTACATGGGGTCCCTAGTTGAATAGAATGATAGGGGACAATTCTCTGTCAGCCATCTGCATAGCACCTTCTGGCACTATGAAAGCCATCCATTCAATGGCAGACAGTTTCCAGCTTAGTCTAAGCTTGATTTCTCCCTCTCCTGCACTCACATCATGCAGTGTCTTCAGCAATAGGGTCTTACTGTCCACTTCAGGTGTACAGCCAACATTATTGGCAATCACCTTTATTTTGGGGGCTCCTTTGACCAACAGCTCATAGGGAGGCAACCCACCCCTGGTACTGGGATTTTCATTTAACAACCGTATGGCTTCTGGAAGGGCCTTTTTCCACACATGTAGGGTTCTTTCTGTGCTTAAGGCTTTTAACTGTTTCTTTAGCAACTCATTTTTTTTTCTTTCAACTAACCCTGCTCCTGTAGGATTGTAAGGAAGGTGGAAATACCATTGAACCTGATTATTTTCAGCCCAGGCTTGCACATCAGTACTTGTGAAATGAGTGCCTCTGTCCCTACCCCCTCACTGTGGGCACCCATACATGACACTGAGTTGGGTAATTCCCTTAATAGTAGCCGTACCCATTGCTTTTTTGCAAGGAAAGGCCTGCATAAGGCCTGTGGGAGTGTCCACACAAGTGAGAGCATACCTGCACCCTTCACTGACTGGCAGGGGCCCTATATAATCTATTTGCCCATCTCTCACAGAGGAAGCTGACTTGTGCACGTGACCCATCGTGGCATCCATCCTTAGGGGCCATAACTGGGAACACACTTCACAGGCCTGGACAGCCTGTTGGATGTCAGAATATTTTACCAGAATGCCAATGGCTTTGGCTAGTTTCCATCCTGTGTTGACTCCCCTGTAGCCAGACTTGATGTGAATCCAGTGATCTACTTCTAGGGGAACCTGTGGGCAGATAGCCCTAATTTTGGTAAGGGCATCAGCTACCTGATTCCCAGGGGGATTCACCAGGTGGTGGGTAGCCACATGGTGAAACACCAGGGGCACTAGATCCTGCTGCATTTTATCATATATCTCCTTCCACATCTGTTGTCACCATAGAGGCTGTCCCATCCCCTGCCAGTTTTCTTTCTCACACTGGGCCACCCATAAGGTTAAGCCTTTGAATACAGTCCAACTGTCAGTACAAATTATTACTGGCCAAGGCTTCAGTGTTATTACTATCCATACAGCTCTTAATTCAGCCCATTGACTGCTTTCTCCTTCTACTCTTTCTAACCACACAGTGTCAGTATTCATCTGTATTGCCACTGCTACCCATTCTTGTCTGGCACCCCTGCTGGTGCCATCAGTATACCAGGCACCAGCCAGAACTGGAGAGCCCCGTCTAGCACTTGGTCAGATCTTGCTGGAGGGTCAACTATAGGAGGTGAAGGGAGAGGCTCTGTGCCTTGAAATGACACCAGTCCTAGTACTGCATGCATGGCATTGATGATTGGACTTGCTGACACCACCCATCACTGTTGTAAATATGCACACCATCTTTGCAGCTTTTGGTTTTGTGTTACCCCTGACAGGGTCTTGGCTTATGGGCTCTCCACCCATCATTTTATGGGATATTCAGTTTTTACAGTAATAGGGATGGAGCCAGTAATGGATTCCACCTATTGCAATGCTTTGTACAGAGCCAGCAGTTGCTGTTCTAGAGCTGTGTACTGGGACTCAAATCCTTTCTGTGATTGTGACCAGAAGACAATGGGGACCATCTGTTCCAGTTGTTGTTACCATAAGTCCCACCCATAACCCCCAGGGCTCCTAGTGACTTCCCAGAAGAAGGGACAGAAAGTATGGGGCACACAGCTGTTTAGCTTGCCTAACCAGTACCTTGACCTGCTCAAAAGCCTCTTGGACCTTTACATCCCAATCCCATGTAGCACCTCTCTTTATTAGATTATACAGGGGACAGGTGATCTGAGCAAGGTAAGATATAAAAATTCACCAATATCCTAGAAGTCCCCAAAACAACTTGTAACTTCTTGGCATTTATAGGTACAAATTGTTGTAAGATTTTTTTTCAACCACCACACTGGATATCATGCAAGCTCTACCTGACCATAAAACTCCTAAAATTTTTACCACCAGGCCCTTGTACCTTGTGCTGGTTGATTTCCCATCCTTGCTCCTTCAGGTGCACTTGCATGTTCCCCAAATGAGCTTCCAAATCTGTAAGGCACTCAGAAGTTAGCATTATGTCATCTATGTAGTGGAACCTCCTTACAGAAGGATGGCAGGGTAACAGGGCCAGGTCCTGGGCCACCATCCCATGACAAATCATGGGGCTGTGGAGGTAACCTTGGGGAAGTACTCTTAAAGTCCAGAGCTATCCATTCCATGTGAATGCGAATTGATCTTGGGATTCAGAAGCTAGGGGAATACCAAAGAATGCATTAGCAAGGCCCACTGAGCATGGAAAGACCCCATTTCCTGCACCAGCTATACAGGTAGCAGTGCAATTTTGGGCACAGGTGCATGAATGGGAGGCACCACCTTATTTAATGCCCAGTAATCTGCAGTCATTTTCCAGGAGCCATCTGGCTTCCTGATAGGCCAAGGGCTATTGAAAGGACTCTGGACTGGGAAGATAACCTCTACCTGTTCTAGTTCCTGGATGATTTCTGTAATTTCATTTTGACCCCCAGGCAGCCAGTACTGTTTGACATTCACCACCCCCAAGTAATTGCCTGTACTGTTATCACCCTCAGCCAATACTCTTCCATTGTAGTATATAGGGTGTGACCCAGTAGGATATCCACCCCTAAAATGTTCTCTCACAGGAGAGAGCTGCACACCTTGTATTCTGGCAGGGGAGAGGAGGGATATTGTCCACTCCCAGTTTATTCTGCTTTACTTGTATGGTTTTATCCCATATCCATCCACTGCTATTCACTGGCCCTGGTGTTTTTTGAGGTTGCCATGAATTAATGTACACTATTCTCCAGTATCCACTAGGGCCAATGTGTTTTGTATATTAGTGGGGGACCAATAAATACTCAATTCAATATGTGGCCTCCAGTCACCCAGTACGGCCCTCACCTGTAGGCACCCTTGGCCACCCCTTCAAGGAAGTGGCTTGGGAGGGATGGCTCCCATCCAATGAGGCTGCCTTCCTCTGGAGCAGGGGCACAGTTGGAGTCACCCACACTTCCTGGTCTCCAGTTTCTCTTCTGTGGTGAATTTCTGGTCAGGTCTTAAAGCTCTCCACAGGCTCACCAGAACACTGTTTTGTTACCTGTCAGTTTTGTCCCTAGAAACTCCTGCTCTGCACAGATCCCTCTACATCTGTGTTCATGAGACACGGAGAGGCCCTTTTGCTGAGTTCTGGCCCTTTTCCCTTGTGTTTACTCACTTTAGCACCTTTCGAACCCTGTTTACATGTTGGTCTAAGTCATTTAAATCCACCAGGGCCTCGCCTACCTCATACAGGTCACGCCCGACTATGGGCCTTAACACTGCCACCAAAACTCCATACCAGTCTTGTGGGCCTTACTGAATCAGTTTCTTTCTTAAGTCTCCTGTAAAAACAGTCCTGTCTGGGCCTGTGAACTGGGCATCAAATACAGCTTCCCTCATACCCAGTTCCTTCAAGAGGGCCTGTCTTTCCTCTATGGTTTTCCAGTCTCTAGTATTAATGGGAATCTCAGCTGGGGATAACCACGTGTCCCTAATGGCTCCTATGAGTCAATCCATCATGGACTGATTTCCTGCAAATTGCCTTAAATTGTGAAGTCTTTGTCTCAAAGAGGCTTAAGTGGTTATGTTGCTTAACTTCTCTGCTTCTGTAGAACTTAAAATGATTCCATCTGCCCCCATGTTCCATAGCCTCACAAGCCAGGTGGCCAAAAATTCTTTCATTGCTTGTTTAAATGTCTTTCCTAGTTCTAACAGCTCTGGTACTGAGTATTCTTTGATTACCATGGTCTCCTGCACTGGGCTATTGTTAAGACCTCCATCAGCATGCTGGACCATTGATTTTCCCTTTCTTTGAATTAAAGGTCAGACCCAAGTAGTATCTCCCACTATCTCTAGGTCACTTCCTTCTTCCTCACTACCTGACTCTTCCCAGGGGTTCCAGGTTTTAGGGTCCCAGGATGGGTCTTGTATTATCATTCTGATCTGGGCTTTCTTTCCCTTTTGACCTCTTACACATAAAAAACAGCACATAAACACCTCCATCTCCTTTTCTCTCTTACCTAATTTAATGGCAAAGTCAGAGGTCACTTCTGACAAGGCCAGCCTCATAGCCCTCTCTCACTCTAATTCCTCTCTAAAATTTTCAGTTTCTCTTCCAGCTAAAGCCTCCACTTGGGACAGATTTCTTATTACTGATAGCAGCAACCAAGTGGCCTCTGCAGCTACTTTTTGACATTTCTGTCCCTGGTGTGCTACTTCAAGATCTCGCAGAATCTGTTCCAAAACTTTTGATGTTTTCAAGGCATCTCCATACTCACATGGTGGCCCCACAGGTCAAGCAGCCTTGCCACCCCATACCACCTACAAGACAGCTGCCACCCTGGGATTTCTCCCATTGACTTCATCTTCTTAGGTGGCCTCACCCTACTTACACTGCTTACTGTCCACTGAATTAACCATGCCACTGCAGGCACCCTCGAAAAGCCTATGGGAATGGCCCACGAGGTTAACATTTCCCCGGCCCACACTTTCCTCTCACCCCACTTTACTTTGGTTGTTGGTCTTTCCCCATATCACTGACATCATTATTGTTCTTCCAAGACTCATTCTCATTTTCGTCCTATCCTGCCCAACTATTCCAATTATAAAGTCAAATTCACTGCTGGAAGGCAAACATGGCATCCAACTCCCTCCTCCCACTGTCCTTATGACAGACAACCTAAGGCAAGAATTCTCCAAAACTGCCATTTGGAGAATCTTAATGAGTTTATTGGCCTTGCTAAGTGAACTCAGGGTGCTGGTTTACTTACAGAAGAGTGGGTGCCTCTCTATTCAAGGCTGTGCTTGAAAGTCCACACCCAAAAATAAATCCTGTGGTTTCTTGATAGTCCTGCAGAAGAGAGACCAACCTCATGGTTTTCTCAGCTTATATATTCATAGCCTCTCTCCTTCATAGCTAAGGCCAACCAATTTGATGGGAGAGATAATGGGCTTGACTCCTTCCACAAAGCATGGGAAGGAGGTGGGACTTTGCCTTGTTGTCATAGGGTCAGAGGAACTTCCAGGTCACACCTCTGAAAGACCAGCAGCAGATGGATATCTTCTTCTCTAGCTCCCCTCCTCCCCCTGCTTATTGCAAACTGTTTGAACCTTCAGGCTCTCCATAGGATGGGAGGGGAAGAGGGAGACAGTCCCACCAAATCAATCAGCCTTAACTACATGAGGGGGAGTGACTAAGGAGAGAAACCATGGAAACAAGGGAGGAAGGCACTTCACCATCTTGGACCAGACAGCATCAGGTCATAAAGTAGCAGCTATGTAGGGAAAAAAGCCCAAGGTTGTTTATATCTTTGTAAGTAACTCCTCACTGTCATCATATTCTCCATTAGTAAGGCCAATAAATATTTTTATTTCCCAAACTGTAGTTTGGAGGAATATTTTCCCAATTTGTAGTAAGGATGTGGGAGAAGGGAGGGCCACAGTTGGCCTGGAAGCTGAGAGCACACACCTTCCCAGCTGTAAAGTTTGATTTACAGTTGGGGTAGTATGGCAGGACACACAGGATATAAGAAAACTGGAGTTTGGGGAGAGCAATGATGACGTCTCTAATATGGAAAAAGAGTGAAGCAAAGTTGGGTGAGGGAAGAGTGTGGGCAGAGGAAATATTGACATGATGGGCTATCCTCGTAAGCTTACTAGGGGTAGCAAACTTGGATTATAACATGGATTATGCAATGGATAGTGAGATATATAACTAAGATGAGGTCACCTAAGTGGACAAGTTCAGTGGGGGAAATCTCGGGATGGCAGCTATCTTGTAAATGGTATAAAATAGCATCCCTGCTTAAGAGATGAGGGCCATTGCCCCAATGTATGGAAATTTTTTAAGGACTGTGCAATGTCTAGAAAAAAATTTACAATCCATGAAAGCAGAGCTGGGATGGAAATTCAAAAAAGTAGCCACTGAAGATGCCTGGCCACTTCTTTGCATAATAAAAGATTTGTCCCAGGCAGAGGCCTTAGCCCAGGGGGAGACTGAAAAGATAAAAGAGGAATTACAGGCCTCCTCTGTATTGGCCTCAGACCTTGCCAGTAAACTGCATAAGAGAGAAAAAGAACTAGAGATTTTAACTTGCTGTCCCTTAAGGATAGGGGACCAGAAAGGGAATGAAGCCCAGATTAGATCAGTAATACAAGGCTCAACCTGGAACCCTGAAACATGGGACCCATGGGAGAAGGCAGATAGTAATGAGGAAGAGAATAACCTTGAAATAGCTAAAGATGCCCCTCATAGTCAACATTTAACACAGAGAAAGAAAAAAAGTCACATTTCAACATGCCTTAACAATGGCTTTGTTAACAATGGTCTGGTAAAAGGAACTATAGCTAGTAGAAAATACTCCACACTGGAGCTATTGGAACTAGGGAAGAGTTTCAAAAGCAATAAAAGAGCTTGTGAGAATATGGGACATGGGAGCAAATGATATTAGTTTTAGTGTTGAGGAAGCATTAAAGCTGAGCAAAAAAACCACTCATCTCTTCTTGAGACATACTGAAAAACCTGAGGCAGTACAGGGGGAAACAGTCACTGATGGAATGGCTTGTATGAATCATTTGTGATACTTGGTTATCACCAGTGGAGGTTCCCATAGATAGTAGGGCCTAAAGGATCATAGACGAGGGACAGGCATTACTGAGAGAACTAGGTATAAGAAAAAGCAATATATTATGATGCTTAGCTCACTGGGACAGACAGGACTGTATTCAACAGAGATATAAAGAAAAATTCAATTCAACAGTGACCTCAAAGTTGGTATGGAACTTTAATGGTTTTCTTAAGTCCCTTAATGGAGCAGGATCCTTGTAAAATAGGGGAGGCTTTGGCAGATCTAATTGACTCAAACAAGCTTGTAAAACATGTCTGTAAAGCAATAGAACAAAGTAAAAGAGACACAAAAAGGACAAAACAGAAAAAGAGGTCTGTTTGTGTTACTAGAAGGCAAATGTGGCAAGATTTATGCCTAGCCAAAGCTCCTAAAGAAAAAATTGACCAAAAAACAAATTCTGTACTAAGTAGTTTTTTAAAAACCATCCCAGGGATGGTTAAGGATCCCCAAAGATTAAACAAGGTACATTTCTTCCCTAAGAAAGGTTGGTGGGTGGAGGCACTTTTCCCCACCAGGGCCTCCAACAAAACCAGGTATGGTCAATGGAGATGTGTCAGATATGGATACAGCCAGGAGGCAGACCCAGGGCCTGTCTGACTCCAGGAACCAACAGGAGCAGCAGGGACAAGAGGGGCCCTAGTCCTCCTTAGCCCTGTGCAGGGTCAGTCTACTTGAATCAGCCCCAGTGAGTTTATCAACGATAAGAAAATGCAGGGATGCTCCATGTAAAATCCCGAGAATGCAGAATGACTCCAAAAAGATGACTAAACATAGTAAAGAAATAAGTTAATACCTCTTATCCATGCTATGGTACCCAGCAGAGATCTGTTGAGAAAACAATTAATAAAAATGGATAAAATCTGTCCATGTTCTGTTAGATCTTGTCTATGTTTGACTTACTTAATGTTAACCTCTGAGTATTTTACAGATGGGAAACCCATTTGAAAGATATCAAGTACACCTGAAGAAACAAAGGCCAGCTATAGCTGTAAGATTTTTGGGAGTTTATGGTCAGGTAAAATACAAGTGATATGCACCAGAATGGTTGGGAAAAGTCTACAACAGCCTTGTCATGTATAAAAGTAAAAAGTAAGGATCCCAAAAACTGTAGAATTGTTAAGTAAAAATTCCAGTACCAGAGGTAGGTTTCCCCCTCCCTGAGCTGTTGACCAAAGAGATCCTGGAGATCCTCAAAATGACAAAGGTTATTGCCACTAATGTCGATTCTACACCAGGAAGAGTCGATAAGACCATTTTGCTGAAGACACTGCATTATGTGAGCACAGAAAAGGAGAGACGAAGCCAGGACTAAGCTGGAAATTCCCAGCCACTGGATAGATGGGCGGCTTTCATAGTGCCAGAAGGCACTATACTGATGACTATGGATGAATTGTCCCCCATAATTCTAATCGATGGACCCTGCATGGTGCATGCTATTGACATGTCAAGGAAGATATGCCTACTGGTGCAACAGTGGCTGGACTAACATATGTACAACCAAAAACTTTCTAATTGTTTAAGGCCTGCTCCTAGGTGTGGAACACATATCTGATGCTGTAGACCAGGCCAACCCCCAGTGGCAGGGGAGGTTATAGGCCCTAGTTTGGAAGCCACTGCAAGTGTTTTGTTAGATGAATGTGATACACCTGTTATGGTATCTTCTAAGCATTTGTATTTACACCCATAGGTTAGATTTTATGACAGTCAATGCTCGTTTAGATGTTCCTGCTTCTTGTCATTTGTTTTTATAGTAGAAGACATACCAATGAGATGGATCAACAGCCACACCTTGGGAACAAATGATGAGAAGGCCCAAGAGTTCAATATCTCACAAAAATAGAAGAAAGATCATCCTTTTTCTGTCAACTCCTCCAAGGCTTGGGAATTTTTGTGGAAGAGGCTGGTAGAAAGATTGTAAGAGGCAGAGGAAGGGGTAAGTATTCGATAGGTGTGTCCTCTGAATGACCAGAAACAGATGGATATCTTCTTTTCTAGCCCCCCTCCTTACTGCAAACTGCTTGAACCCTAAGACTTTCCATAGGAAGGGAGGGGCAGAGGGAGACGGTGACCCCTCCCCCTCAATCAATCAGCCTTAACTGCATGAAGAGGAGGGAATAAGGAGAGACACCATGGAAGCAAGGGAGGAGGAAGATGCTTCACCATCTTGGACCAATTGGCAGCAGGTCTGAAAGTAACAGTAACATAGTGAAAAAAAAATCCCAAGGTTGTCTACCCCTTTGTAAGTAACTCCTCACTGTCATCATAAGCTCTGTTAGTACACCTAATAAAAATTTTTATTCCCTAAACTGTAGTTTGAAGGAATATTTTCCCAATTTTTTTTAAGGATGTGGTAGAAGGGAAGGCCACAGTGGGCCTGGAAGCCGAGAACATGCCTCACAAACGTAAATTCTACTTACAGCTCCCTTCCCATCTCCCATTCTGCTATTGTCAATGAGCCTTAGGTATAGAGGTTCCATTGTAGAGATGTCACCTAGGACTGTGCATCTCTCAAACATATATGCTCTGTGCCTGATTAGTTGTGCAACTGCAAAGTAGCCTCCATCTGTTGCAAAAAGAAGTTTCTTTGATGAGTGGTGTACAGTATACTTGTCTGTAAATATAAGAATCCATATTTAGCATATTGTAAGAAATGTCATTTGTCTAGCGATATGACAGAGATAGGGTTTCCTCTAGGATTTATGATCCCTCCAGCTATGTGGGTTTGGCTGTGTTTACAGTGCCACCTATGAGTTCACTCCAATTGAGAGGATTTTAAATCCAATGAGATCCATTGATTGCCCCTCAGATAACACTGCCACTATTGCACCAATAGCTGTAGTTTGCTGTGCCATTCATTATGCTTACTGGGGTTTAGGTCTGGGTTGAACCACTGATTGATTTTCTCCCTTAGTAACTTGCATAGTGTCCTTTAGACCTATAAGAGCTAAACTTCAGGTAAAAGATTTCCAGGTCAGTTCCTTTTCAATTACTTCAAGCCCTGTGTCTGAAGTACCTCCTGTCTTCAGCAGTAGGGACTTATCGTCCTGTTATGGGAGATAACCAAGAGCTCTGACAATAGCCTGTGTTATTTTGGTAGTCTGTTAGACTACTCTGACTGATCACTCGAAGGGAGGTCCCTTCTATTGGTCACTGTGTTCTTTGCCATACAGCCCCCAGATATATATATGCACTAATGTTTAGATACCATATGTGCATATGTCAGAGGGTTCCAGAGCCAATACAATTTCCTCTACACCCCTAGCCCTGCCCCCTCCCAAGATTCTTTTAAGAATGTCGTGTGTATTTTGCTTGGCATTGCATTGAATCTATATATTGCTTTTGGTACGATGGTCATTTCCACAATGTTGATTCTAGCAATCCATGAGAATGGTAGTCTTTCTATCGCCTAGTGTCTTCCTCTATCTCTTTTTTAAAGATTTAAATTTTTCATTATAATGTCTTTGGTTAGGATTATTCCTAAATATTTTTTTAAGTTGTTGTGAATGAGAGGCTTTCTTTGGTAGCTTTTTCTGGTTGCTTGTTATTGGTATATAGAAAGGCTACTGATTCTTGTAAGCTGATTTTTCAGTCTGCCACTTTAATCAAAGTATTAGTCATTTCTAACAGCTTATTAGTGGAATTTTTGGAATATCTTATGTATAACAGCATATTACCAGCAAATAGTGATAATTTGTCCTCTTCTTTTCTTGTTAGTACTCTTTTAATTTCCTTTCCTTGTCTTATTGTTATTTCAAGAGTTTCAAGAACTGTATTGAAAAGGAGTGGAGACAGTGAACAACCTTGTCTGGTTCCTGATTTTAATGGGAATTTTTCCAGTTTTTCCCCACTTAGAATGATGTTGGCTATTGGTGGGCTTATTATATATAGCTTTAATTATGTAGAGGTGTGTTCCCTCCAGTCCAATTCTCTCTAGGAAATTTAACAGGAATGCATGTTGGATTTTACCAAATGCCTTTTCTGCATCTATTGAAATACCATGTGATTTTTGTCTTTAAGTTCATTTATATGTTTTGTAACGTGTATTGACATGTATATTGAACCATCTTTGCATCTCTGGAGTAAAGCCAACTTGATCATGGTGGATGATCTTTCTAATGTGTGTGTATGTGGTTTGTGAATATTTTGTTGAGTATCTTTGCACTTCTCCTCATTAAAGATATGGGCCTATAGTTTTCTCTTTTGGTTGTGTCTTTACCTGGTTTGGGTATTAGTGTGATATTGGCTTCATAGAAGGAGTTTGGAAGTTCTCCATATGTTTCTTTCCTTTGGAATAATTTAAGAAGTATTGGTTCTTCTTTGAATGCCTGGTAGAATTCTAATGTGAATCCATCTGGGCCTGGGCTTTTTCTAGTCAAGAGGTTTTGTATTACTGTTTCAATTTCTTTATTTGCTATTAGTCTGTTTAAGACTGTTTGTCTCTTCTTGGTTTAACTTTGGTGGTACCCACAACTTTAGAAATTCTTACATTTCTTTTAGATTTTCAAATTTAATGGAGTATAGGTTTTTAAAGTATTCCTTTACAATAATCTGGGGCTTTCTGGCGGTGTCTGTTGTGATGTTTCCCCTTTCATCTCTGATTTTGTTAACTTGGATTTGTTCTTTCTTTCCTTTGGTTAACTGGGCTAAGGGTCTGTCTATCTTGTTTAACTTTTCAAAAGAACCAGCTCTTATATTCATTGATTTTATTCTATTGTTTACTTGTTTCTATTTCATTAATTCCTTCTCTGATATTTGTTATTTATTCTCATCTACTAGGTTTGTGGTTGATTTGTTCTTGCCTTTCCAGAGTCTTGAGTTGTACTGTTAAGTCATATTTGCTCTTTCTGATTTTTAAATATAGGTACTCAGAACTATAAACTGTTCTTTAACTTACCAGAGTCCTAGGTGGTTTGATCTGTCAGGCAGATCAGAAGTCAGAGGAAAATGGGGGGGGGGGGAACTTAGCAAACTACATGCTGGAGAATTTAACTTGTCTAGGTTAGGAAGCTATTTCAGACATCTGAGGCAGAGGAAAGGGAGAGGGTGTGGGTCCAAGACTAGCAGGGGACAGTGTGGGAATGGAGTAAATTCAATTTTGATTTTTCAACAGCTGAATAACATTCCATTGTGCAAAAATATCATACTTTCCTTATTCTTCAGTTGATGAACAGTGAGGCTGTTTCTATTTCCTAACTATTGTGTAAAGGGCATCAATGAACACAGATGAACAGGTATTTCTGTAATAGGGTGTAGAGTCTTTGGAGTATATGCCTAAGATGGGTATGGCTAGATCACATGGTAGATTTATTTCTAGCTTTTTTGAGGACTCCCATGCTGATTTCCACAATGGTTGCACTACTGTACATTCCTAACAGTAGTAGATAAGATATTCCCTTTCCTCACATCCTTGCAAGCATTTGTCATTGATTTTTGAATGTTAATCATTCTGAGCAGGGTAAGATTAATCTCAAAGTGATTTAATTTGCAGTTCCATGACTAAAAAATTTGAACATTTTTTAGGTATTTCTCAGCCATTTGTGTTTCATCCTTTGAAAACTCTGTATTTCATTTCTTGCCTCAATTTCAATTGGGTTTTTTAATATTTAGGTATATTTAGGGGTTTTTTTAGTTCTTTTTGTATTCTAGATACTGACTTTCTGTCAGAATAATAGCTGATAAAGATTTTTTTTCCCATTCCTCCTTCCACCAGATGGGTCGTGAAGTTATAATTCAAGTTGTCAGGCTTGGTGGCAATTGCCTACATCCACGGAGTCATTCCAATGGCTTGAGTTTCTCTCTGTACAGGTGAGAGGTAGGGATCTAGTTTCATTCTTCCATTTGTGGATAACCAGGATTGTGCAATGTTAAAAACTTGGTTGAGAAGGCGGTCTGTTCTCTAATGTATGTTTCTAAAATCTTTGTCAAAAATCAAATGACTATAGCTCTATAAGTTTATATCTGGGTCGTATATTCTATTGATCTCTGTGTCTATTTTATGCCAGTACCAAGGTAGTTTTGTTGCTAGGACTCTATAGCATAACATGAAATTACATATGGGTGGATTGTATGCAGTAGAGGTTAAGAGTATGCAGCATAGACTCTGAGGGATTTAATCTATATCTGTATGGACAATCTACTTGGTTTTTCTAAGGGTCAGCTGTTTCGTCTGTGATTTGAGAGGATTTTATACTGGAAACTTCATAGATTTATTGTGAAAAATTACATAGAGATGGCAAATAATTTTGGAATTAACTCTAAGGTTTCAAATGGAGATATCTTTTTATTGAATATCATGATGTTCTAGGTAGGTAATCAATTATCTATCTTTGCACAAATAATTTCTTTGTAAAGTAAAAATAATGAGGCCACTAAATTAAACTGTAGTGATAAATAAATGAATAGATATAAATTATTTATAATTTGGCCTAACATGCAGCAAGATAAAATTATTTTCTACGTGAAAAATGAAATTCTTAACTTTTGTAGTTCCACAACAGCAATAATTATTAATATCATTTTACTGGCTATAAAATATGCCAAACACAAAAGTATGCAAATATGATACTTAAGGGATGGAGAGCTAGTGCGGCTGTTAAAGGCTCAGGCTAACAACCAAAAGGCAAATATGATACTTAAAATAGAAAAACACATTTTAATATTAAGAAAACTTTTAAGACGTTGGGATATATACTAAGTGTGTCATGGGTAAATGAAATCTTTATAAATGTCTCATGTTCAAGGGATAGTTTCTATGAATATATTCTGATAATTGCCTTTCTCAATGCTTCCTTTACATCTTTGTTCCTCAGAGTGTAGATGAGAGGGTTCAACATGGGAACCACCACTGTATAGAACACAGACACCACCTTTTTCTGACTACTGGAATGGCTAGACTTGGGCATTATGTAAGTGAAAGCAATTGTTCCATAGTAGAGAGTAACTGCAGTGAGGTGGGAGGTACAGGTGGAAAAGGCCTTGTGGCGGCCCTCGGTGGAGCGCATCTTCAGGATGGTCATGAGGATGTAGACATAAGATATGCCTATGACAAAGACTGTGATCACAATAACAGCACTAGAAGAAATAGAGGGGATAAATGCAATAATGGAGACATCTGAGCAGGAAAGTTTCAACAAAGGAGAAAAGTCACAGAAAAAGTGATCTACCTGATTTGGTCCACAGAAGGACAGATTTAACAAACTACCAGCAAATGTTGAACCATTCACAGAGCCACCTATATAGGAAAGCCCAACTAAGATCATGCATGCTCTAGGAGACATATGTGTGGAGTAAAGCAAAGGTGAGCAAATGGCTATATAACGATCATAGGCCATAGCAGCCAGTAGAAAGCATTCAGTCGTCCCAAATATTAATGCAATGCAGAACTGAGCTTCACAGCCAGCCACAGGGAGAGAAATTTTATGTACAAGAAATCCTGTAAGCATTATAGGTGTAATTGGTGAAGAATATCCAATATCAACAAAAGCCAGATGACTAAGAAACAGGTACATGGGGGTGTGGAACTGGGGACAGCTTCTTATTAAAATGATGATACTGATATTGCCTACTAAAGTGACAGCGTATATTTCTAGAAATAGCACAAAGAAAATGACACGGAGGGTAGGATCCTGTGTCAACCCTAAAATGATGAACTCTTTCACCATGGTTTGGTTTCCAGCCTCCATCGCTTACATGATTTGTCCCCACTGAGGGAAATGAGAAGCTCCTTTCTTTATATTCCTCTTTCCACACCTTATTTGTCTTCAATATATTCTTCAGACTCATTCATAGTAATGTCCCCCTCTTCTCAACTGGAAAATAGTAGCTTTTTTAGGATTGGATTTTGTTCCCTTCTTTGTATAAAATAATGTGATTAAAACTCACTCTTGGTCATCACACTTACATTTCCTTCTTCATATATTTATAAAAAAATGTCCTTTGAATCTTGGTTCCTATGATCACTTTATGAAAGGCCCGGTCTGTAACATGAATAGGTTATTAGAATTGTCGTCTTTCTCTGTGATTTGTGGATTTCCCACAGATACCTTTTACCTTTTCTTCACCATATTAAACATACTTATTTGTCAACCATTCCACCAAGAGTTTATACATTCCATTAAGTCACAGTCTGTGTCCACACCTTGGACCCCTTCCTGACTTTTTTCTCATTGCACCACATTTAACAAAGACCCATTGATTCCGTCTGTGCTTTGTTTGTACTCTTCTTCATGTGTTTTCTATTCCCTGTGTCCTCATTTTTCTCAAGGCCCTGGTCATCTTTCCTCCATATTTTGTTTACTTATTTACATTCTATCTTTCAGTAAGTAGTCTCTTCCTAAAGTTTAAAATAATATTCCATAGTGACCTTTCTAAAGAAAAGCAAGAACATCATATTTTAATTCTTTCAGTGGTTTCTCAGTCATTTATAATAAAATATAATGTCATAATCACAGTACACTATCTTTTCTTTTTCCTGCGGGTGACTTCATTGCCTGAATGGTTTCATCCACCACTCCCACTGAACCAGCTGTCTAGAATTATCCTGTGTGACTTCCCTTCATCCTCCAAGTTTAATACAGCTGCAAAGCATTCTCTGGCTTCTAGGGTGAATGTGGTAATCTTTGTGTTGCATACCTCTCCTTTCACTGATGCCTGAGTTTCCTGCATAGACACAGTTCTGTTTGATTGTCTGTTTGCTTTTCATTCTCCTAAACTGCTACATATTCTCATCAATAACTATTTTATCCTTGTCTTAAAAATTCCCAGTGTTTGGATGTAAAATACGCTGAAAATACCTGCTGAATATATGCATGATTAGGGTAGTGCACAGGTTTTGGTAAGCTAAGAATGGATGTTATTGATGTGTCCTGTTCAGAAAACCAGGCTTCAGAGCAAAGAAAAGGAGTAAGATTTCATGTAAATTGATACAAGAGTTACATAAGTTATAGCACCTTTTTCTTCAGAATAAAAATTATCTAACAATAATGTGGAAAAAACTTGAAATTCCAAATGAAAAAATTTAAAGGTAGCTACTATCACACATATCAGCCATCAGATATTTGCTATATTTATTTCTATGTATTTTCCCTCTAAATAATAATGTGCCTTTTAGAAAATTGTACATATACACACATTTTCACTTGGACACAAAGAATCCTTTTTGAAATAGTGCCTTGCTATGTAAGCCAGGGAATCTTAAACTTCAGATACTTGGGCTTCAGCCTCTCAAGTGCTAGAATTACATGACAGGCCACTATACCTGGTTTAAAAACATTTTAATACTAATATTTTTATTGTGCTACAACATAATATTGGTTTACATTATATGTCATCATAAACATAATTTCCAAGATCTTACAGAATGAACTGAGCATTATAGACCTTCTAATATTGGATTATCATTTCTTTGGGATATTTACCTTTGATGACTCTGAACAATCAGAACTAGGAACTCTAGCAAACATGGAAACTGCATGAGAAAATACAGCGAATTTGATTGACAATCTCATGCTTAATTATTTTTCTAAGAGTAATATCAAAAAGGTATGTTCTGTGGTTCACAGTACTAACTTTTATGATTAAACTACTAACCCAATAAGAGCACTGGATGCTCTTCCAGAGGACCCAGGTTCAATTACTAGCACCCACCTGGTGGCTAACAACCATCCATAACTCCAGTTTCAGGGGATTTGACACCCTCTTCTGAACTCAGCAGGCATTACACAACACAGATGCACTTACATACATGCAAGCAATTCACTCATACACATAAAATTAAATTTAAAAACTACTAAACCAAATTGTTTCCTATTCTTCATTGGTTGGTTGTGTCCTTGGCTACATTTTGATTGAAGAGGTTTTATTCTGATTTCCCTGTGTGTGATTTTCTACTGATTGATACAAGCAAAATAATCATAGAAACACAATTTTCTTCTTACATAATTATCACAATTATTATGGATTAAAATACTTACCTAAAAGAGTAATATGAATATTGAATGTCTTCCAAAAGTGTCACATCCTTTAAAGTTTTCAAAGTTCTTCCTTCACAGTCAATAGGCATCTAGTGTCTCCGACAGTGGAGTCAAGCTCATGGCTCAATCACTGAGCAACTGGAGTCTGCAGGTATGTCCTGTGACTCTTCTTTGATGTATCTTCATTAAGTTTAAGTTTCTCTAGTAATACAGAACTTATGCCCTTGGATGTTAAATCTATCATTAGAATGTTTTCTTAACATTTTCAGTTTTTCAGCATGAGTTTGATGCTACAAACCATCTACTCTTTATACAAAATCATTGAGATGCATGCTTCCATTGCATTCCCATCTCTAAAACTAAGTTTTGGTAGTTGCTTTGCCCATTTCCCCTGTGATATGCTTTTTAGGTCCTTTGAAACCCTCTCTTTTCGAATTCTGAACACATTCAGGTCTAATGAATGAGGCCAAGCACCCCGCAACCTTCCTGCTCTTTGCCTCTGACTCCAGCAAAGTTTGGAGTTCCAACTCTGCCCTAATTCTGATATTGTCTGTGCTGACTGAATAATGGCAGTGAGTATGGTCAGAGAGGACAGGTCCTGACTAGCAGCATTAACTTGCACATGACACTCATCTTTTTGACTCTTGCTATTTGTACAGTGTAATTATTGTACACATAGTATAGCTTTTGTTGTGACACAAAGCAAGTGGTGTCAATAAAATAACATATGTATCATGGGTAGTAACTTTAATAACATAAAATTTTAATATGGGAGTCTTTTCAACTATACAACAGTATAATTTCATGTAGAACCTATGATCAAATTTGCCATAAATAGAAAGCAACATGGAAGTATAAGATTCATGTTTCATCAATTATAAACCCTATTGTTCAAATGTGTAATACATAGAGTCATTTTCCCTACTCTTCCTCTGCATTGGAAACTTAAATTCAAGAGCTTTCCACTGGCTTTCATGTTTCTTAACATAGCTCAGAAATGCCAAGCACTAAATATCCCTCCCCTTAATGTACCAGGCACCTGTGATAAGTAGTGAAGACAGCATTTTGAACATTATCTGGCTCAAATTGGGATATTTCTTGACTTCCTTTTCTTTCCATGAGCTGCTTAATCTTAACAATTGCTTGGCTATCACAGACCATCCACGAATCCCCTGGGAATATGGGTCTAGTGTCCTTCCACAATGCCTCTCTTACTGAAATCTTGGTTTCCTAAGAAGTCAAGAGCTAAAGCTAATGAAAGTTATGTATTTCAATTTCCTCTTGAACCAAAGAAAAATCAGTCAACAAAATCCAGGAATCTTTCACATACCATTTAGAACAAGTATTTGTCAGTGAATTCCAAAGAAGTCCTTATGAAGCAGATGTGTCCCATTTTATTATACAACGAGATACAGGATGAATACAGTATGAAACACTGAATGTACTTGCTGTCGAGGAGCATAGTCATATATAAGCAAAATAGATAAGGATGAGTGTCTGTGCCCATGATAGGAAGGAGAAGGCTCTAATCAAAATGTCCAAACCCCGGGGATTGTATTACTGCTTTTTCCTTTGAGTAAATGTCCTAGGGGTTGTTATACAGAAATGACTTTTGGAACTAGGTGGCTCATTAAAGCCTGGTCGTCCCTTCCCAAGAGACAATAAACACAATGGGTATCCTTTGAAGTTATCTTTCAATTGTTTACTGAAAGTGAATGAGGAATTTCTTGGTTTCCCAGAAGAATGTCGACATTAAGAGTAATAATCTGATTAATTGTGTTATCATGATGGTAAAACGCTTTCAGGTTGAGGTAATCCATTGAATCAAACCAAGAAATATGAAATTTAGACTAGAATAGTAACAAATGAAATTATCACTTTGACTTATTGTCTATTTTATTGAAG
>NW_008334135.1:41501-42304 GCF_000622305.1 Nannospalax galili | reverse complement strand
TGATTTTACTTTCCACAACTATCATCTACTTTCCTGGCTGTTCAAAGCCAAACATTTTACTTCCAACACAGCATATTACTCCACATCCTTCCTAATATTATTTTTCCACACAATTGATTATGCTCTTCAACACAAAACCATCAAAATAATTTCCTTCCTTTTCAGTTGATCCACTGAATTAGTCCTCACTGAGAATCATACAATGACCCTAAAATTAGCTCTAGCCTGACTCAGTTACATTCAATAACAAATTAAAGATACCTTTGGAAAAACACACATCTCATATGTGACCATAGAGACAGAAGTGAAGAACCTAGTTTCATCTTAACTCTGGATTCTGGAACAGTCCAGTGATTGAGTTTTGCATTTCTCGGTCACATACAATGAAAATATTGCCTGATGGAGATTAACCTATTGATTCAACAGAAGGCTTCCCTAGGACCCAGAGGTAGACATGCCTGTTCCTTTACTTGATAACAGCCCCACCATCTGTAGACCTTGAACTGGACCTGCATACCAGCTTTTGTCCTAAAATAGACCAAGGAACTGGGGACAGTACAGTGGCTTTATCCACTGAGGTGCCTCCCCTGCCCTCATTTTGCACTTTTTAATTGGAGAACCAAGATATTCTACATTAAGCATTATTTAATGAATGACACTTAGTACTACACTTTTAAAGTTAGATTTGCTAAATCACTGAGCACAAAATGTTTGATTCTTTACTATTTGTCTATTTTTATAATGAAATTTATTTTTTCCTGAATTCTTGGATTATGTATATTTTTCTTCTTCTTGTGTACATA
>NW_008334135.1:40435-41365 GCF_000622305.1 Nannospalax galili | reverse complement strand
ATATAATGCAATCCCATTTGTCAATTCCTGGCACTATTTTCAAAACACAGGAAGTTCCTGTCTATACTTAGATCATGAAATTTCTTACCTATGTTTTTGTCTCACAATTTCTGAGTTTCAGGTCTTACTTCAGGGTCCATTGTCTTTTATTTGTTTTGTTAATTTTTTAAACATTTTTTTCTTTTTTAATTTAGCTTTGTAAATTTCATACATTTCCCACTAGATCCAGACCAACTCCACCATCTATGCTTCCCCCATCTGCCCCCCCCACACTGAACCCTATGCACTCTGCCAAACATGCTGAGTCCTATTCATTCAGGTGTTTGTACCCAAATGTCCTAAATGCATCCACTGGAGTCCAGTCAGCCCATCCAGTGGTTGTATGTAAGTCATAGTCACTCTAACCCAACAGCAAACAGTCTCAAATAGTTCTCAATCTAGTGTTGGCCTGCCACATATTTCTCACTTCACCTTGGGCTCTTGTTTAATTGAGCTGATGTGGGTCCCATGCTCAATGCCACCGCTGCAAAAGGCTCACATGAGCAAGCCTACAGTGGCTTGGAAACCTCCACCTCCCTGTGTTCATGAACCACCCTTTCCTCTTAAAATCTTTCCTCCTCCTCTTCTGCAAGGGTCCCTGAGCTGTGGGTGGGTGAGGGTCCATATAGGAGTCCCATCCTACACTTTACAGTCTTTTATTCTCTAAAACTTGGCCAGTTGTGGCCTTCTGTGTGCATCGCACTCTGATTTACAAGGAAGCCTCACTGGTAGGAGTTGAGGGGTGCCTTCACCCTCTCTCTAACCCTTATGTTCCATGAGCCTTAGTTGTAGAGATTTGACTGCAGATGTGTCACCTAGTATTGGGAATCTCTCAGGCGTATGTTCTCTGTGCCTCACCAGATATGCAACTCTGCAGTAGCCAACATCTGT
>NW_008334135.1:37927-39267 GCF_000622305.1 Nannospalax galili | reverse complement strand
TAACTCTTTCTCCACATCCTCTCCAGCATCTGAAGTCTTTTGTTCTCTTGATCTTTGCCAATCTGACTGGGAAAGATGGAATCTTAAAGTGGCTTTTGTCTGCATTTCTCTAATTACTAAGGATGTTGAGCACTTTTTTAATGTGTTTCTTAGTCATGTTTGTTTCTTCATTTGAGAACCTTCTGTTTAGGTCTATTGCCCACCTTTTTATATTTTCTTATTTCTTTCTTATTTGAGTTCTTTGCTATATTCTGGATAGTAATCCTCTGTCAGATATGGATCTGGTGAAGATTTTCCCCCACTCAGTAGGTTTCCTTTTCCCTTCCTTAGCTGTTTCTTTTGCTATACAGAAACTTTGTAATTTAATGAGGTTCCACTTACTGATTGTTGACCTTAGTACCTGAGCAGCTGGTGTCTTATTTAGAAAGTCCTTTCCTATGCCTACATCTTGGAACGTGTTGCCTATGTTTTCTTCTAGCAGTTTCTGAGTTTCAGGTATTATATTGAGGTCTTTGATCCATTTGGAGTTGACTTTTGTGCAGAGTGAAAAATAAGGGTCACGTTTCATTTTTTTTGCAGGTGGAGTTCCAGTTTTGCCAGTACCATTTGTTGAAGATGCTATTTTTCCTCCACTGTGTGTTCTTAGCACCTTGGTCAAATATCAGGTGGCTGAAATTATATGAACTCATGTTTCGGTCTTCTATTGTGTTCCATTGATTTTTGTGTCTATTTTTGTGTCATTGGCATGCTTTTTTTTATTCCTATACCTCTGTAATATAATCTGAGATCTGGAATGCTGATATGCCCAGCATTATTCTTTTTCTGAAAGATTGTTTTGGCTATCCGGGCCTTTTGTGATTCCACATGAATTTTAGGATGATTTTGTCAAGCTCTGTGAAGACTGTTATGGGTAATTTGACTGGGATTGCATTGAATCTATAAACTGCTTTGGTAAGATGGTTATTTTCATAATATTGATTCAACAAATCCATGAGTATGGTAGGTCTTCCATCTCCAAGGATCATCTTCTATCTCTTTCTGTAGAGTTTTGAAATTTTCATCATAGAGGTCTTTAATGTATTTGGTTAGGTTTATTCCTAAGTATTTTTTAAGGCTACTGCTAATGGGAGGATTTCCTCAAGTGCTTTTTCTGATTGCTTGTTATTTGTATATAGAAACACTACTGATTTTGTAAGCTTATTTTGTATCCTGCCACTTTACTGAAAGTATTAATCATTTCTAACAGCTTTCTAGTGCAGTTTTCAAGGACTCTTACGTATGATATCATATCATCTGTAAATAGGGATAATTTGGTGCCTTCTTTTCCAATTAGTATTCCT
>NW_008334135.1:29580-37619 GCF_000622305.1 Nannospalax galili | reverse complement strand
CTTTAAGTCCAACTATATGTTTTATCACATTTACTGAATTGCATATGTTGAACCATCCCTGCATCTCTGGAATAAAACTGACTTGATTGTGGTGGCTGATCTTTTGGATGTGTGTTTGTATGCAGTTTGCATGTATTTTCTTGAGTATCTTTGTATCTATGTTCATTAAGGATATAGATCTATAGCTTTGCTTTTTGTTGTGTCTTTACCTTGTTTTGATATTAAAGTGATACTGGCTTCATATAAGGAGTTTGGAAGTTCTCCCTCTGTTGCTATCTTTTTAAATAATTTAAATAATATTGGTTGTAGATTGAATGTCTGGTAGAATTCTGCTGTGAATTCTTCTGGGCCTGGGCTTTTTTAGTCAGGAAGTTTTGGATTACTGTTTCAATTTCCTTATTTTTTATGGGTCTGTTTAGGTTGTTGATCTCCTCCTGGTTTAACTTTGGTGGTTCCCATGATTTTAGAAATTCATCCATTTCTTTTACATTTTCAAATTTAATGAAGTATAGATTTTTAAAGTATTCCCTTACAATATTTTGGATTTTTTTTTTTTTTTTGGTGTCTCTTTTTATGTTTCCTTTTTTGTCTCTGTTTTTGCTTATTTGGTTTTGCTCTTTTTTTTTTTTTTTTTTTTTTGGTAACTGGGATAATATGGGAGACAGGCTTGAGCCTAGGGTGAAAGGCTTACAGCAGGCCCGAGGCAACGGCCGGACCGATGGAGCCACAAGGAATGCGTTGTGACAATTGCTCCCATTGGCAGATCATGAGACTGATGCCTAGAGCTGGCCATTACCTAATCACCACCCTTGGAATCCAAAATTGCAACACTTAGATATTGCAACTGTTAGCGTCATGTGGTTTCTAGGAATTCAGGCTCTGTAATCTGAAACCCAGTATGCTAATGAGGCATCCTACCCGCTATTCCGTAATAGGATGTTAAGTCTGTTATGCTAATAGGACGCTAAACCTGTTATGCTAATAAGGTATCCTACTTACTGTACTGTGATAGGATGCTAAAACTTTTGTGTTAATAAGGTATCCTACTTGCTCTGCTGTGATTGGACCACTACCCCTATATAAGCTTGTGCCTTCCTGCAATAAACCAGACCTGTGTCACTGAACCTGGTCTCCTGTGTCTGAGTGTGGCTCCAATGACACAGTCTCCTCACTAGCCCTGGGGTCTGGAACCGGGCAGAAGCTGCGACAATCGGAGGCAGTACCAGGTGAGCAGAAGAGCTGCCTCAGCACCGGGAGACCAGAGGAGTGGCCTTGTCTCCTGTGAGAATGAAGGAGCAGCACCTGTGAGAATGGAGGAGTGGTCGCCACTGGTGGTTACCGCAGGCTAAGGGTCTGTGTATCTTATTTAACCTTTCAAATAAGTCATTGGTGTCTTTTGTACTATGTTTTTGTTTCTATTTCATTTATTTCTGCTCTTTGTTTTCTTATTTCTTCCGTCTACTGAGTTTGGGATTGTTTTGCCTTTCCAGTGTCTTGAGTTGTACTGTCAATATTTTACATGTGCTCTTTCTGACTTTTTAATATAGGCACTAAGAGCTATAAACTTCCATCGTACGACTGCTCTTAGGGTGTCCCAGAGGTTTTTTTTGTCTTGTGTTCTGGTTTTCATTTTGTTCCAGGAATACTTTTGTATCTTTCTTAATTTCTTCTTTGCCCCATTCAGGATCAGGAGTGTGTTGTTTAATTTCCATGAGTTCATGTATTTACTAGAGCTTCTTTTGCTGTTGCTTATAAGCTTTATTACACTGTGGAATTATTTCGATTTTTTTGTATTTGTTGAGATTTGTTTTGTGCTCCAGGATGTGGTCAATTTTAGAATAACTTGTATGAACTGCTGAGTATAAAGTGTATACTTTGGTGGAATATTCTGTATATAACAGCTAGGTCCATTTCATTAGTTTGTCATTTAATTCAGATATCCCTCTGTTTATTCTCTGTACAGTTGACCTGTATATTGAAGAAAGTGAACGTTAAAATCACCCACTATCACTGAATTGCTGTCAATCTGTTTTATGGTCATGGACTACTGATTTTATGAAATTGGGTGCTTCAGAGTTTGGTGCATATATGTGCATGATTGTAATGTCTTCTTGGTCAATTTTTCCTTGGCTTAGAATGAAGTTACCCTCCTTATCTTTCTGATGAGTTTTAATTTGAAGTCTATTTTGTCAGATATTATAATTGTGACACCTGCTTGCTTCTTTGGGCCATTTGCTTGTAATATTTTTATCCATTCTTCACCCTAGAATAGTGTCTGTCCTTGAAGGTGAGCTGAGATTCTTGAAGACAACAAAAATATGTGTTTTCCTTCTTGATACATTACACCAACCTGTGTGATTGACAGGGGAGTTGAGGCCATTGATACTTAATGTTATTATTGAAAGGTGTGTATTGTGTACTGTCAATTTAGTTTCTTTGAGTTTGTGGGCCTATTTTGTGTTTCCATTGGTATACCTTTCTTTATTTTCTTTCTGTAGCCTCGGGCATATTCATTCCTGACTTCGGCCTTTCAGGTGTTCTCTGTAGTGCTAGTTTGGAAGACATGAATTCTTTCAGGCTATTTGTGTCATAGAAAATTTTCTGTTCCCCTTCGACCTTGATAGATAGTTTTGCTGGATAAAGTATTCAGGGTTGGCATCTGTGGTTGTTTACAACTGGGAATACTTTGCTACATGCTCCTCTACCTTTCATGGTTTGCATTGAAAAGTCAACTGTAATTCTGATGGGTCTTCCTTTGTATGTAACTTGTTTTTCTCCAGTAGCTTTCAGTATCCTCTCTTTCTTCTGTACATTTAAAGTTTTTACTGTGATATGTTGTGGGGTCTTTCTGTTCTAATTGTGTCTTAATGGTGTACTCTGTGACTCTTGAAGCTCTATAGGTATATCTTTCCATGATTTAAGGAGGTTTTCTTCTATAATCCTATTGAAGCTCTGTTAAGTGTCATTAGTTTGAGTTTCTTCGCCTTTCCGTGTGCCTATAATACAAAGATTTGGTCATTTCATGCTTTTTTACATTTCCTGAGTATTCCAATCCTGTGGTTTTTATTTTATTTTATTTTGCACAGTCTTTTCAACCTTATCCTCCAGTCTTGATAGTATGTTTTCCATTTCATTCATTCTTCTTTGAGTCTTTTTCTTATTGTTTCTAATTTGTTTATTGAGTTTTTCAGTCCTGTGTTCATTTCCATTTGGATCTCTTTAGTGAATTATTTTTTCAAGTTATGAATTGTTTTTGATATTTCATTAAGTCACATATTTGTATATTCTTGAGCTTCCAGCAAATGTTTTTGCCTTTTGTCTTTGAGTTCTTTGAGTTCTTTGAGTTGTTTGTCTATGCTTTCCTGAATTTCTTTGATCATGTTTATTATTGTTCTTTTAAATTCTGTGTCGTAGAGTTCTACAGGGTGGTTCTCAATGCTGTGCACTGCTGTAGGACTCACAGGTTTTGTTAGGAACATACTTCACTGGTTTTTCATATTGTTTGTGATTTTACATTGCAACTTTGGTATATGGATGTTCTTTGTTAGTTATGTGTTCAGCGGGAACTTCTAATCTGTTTTTGTTTAATTTAATTTTGGTTGGGTTAATATTGTTTATGGTGCTTGGTTACTTTTTGTTTAGGTATTGAAGACAAATTGGTGAGTATTTCAAGATCTTGCTGAGTAGAAGACATGTCAGAGTCCTGACTGAGCAGGTCTGTTTGCCTGATCGGGACACTGGGAAGATGGAGGTGAGGGGTCTGCCTGGGTATACAGCCAGGGAAGAAGGTTGGTCTCAGGTGTGCAAAGGTAAGTTGGGATGGGAGCAGGCTGTAAGGTCTCTAGAGAAATAGATGGAAGAATTGGGTTAGTCTGGGTGTAAAGGATCAGGAAGCAGTAGGGGAATCTGGGCCAAGAGGATAGTCCAGAGGGCTGAGATGTCAAAGAAGGAAGTGGGCCTGTGCCCAGGGCAAGAAGAACAGGATGTTGGAGTGGAGAGATTGATTCAGGTTATGGGAGTCAAGGCATAGTTTGTGGGGTCACTCCCCCAATCCCTCCTTACCAGGGAAGGAGGTTGGCCTTCCACCATGTGGGTCTCTGAGTTCAAATTCAGGTTATCAGGCTTGGTGGAAGTTGCCTCCACCCACTGAGCCATTTCTCTGGCCTGAGTTTTTTTAGACTGGGTGAAGCCTATGGATCTAGTTTCATTTTCTATATTGGATATCCAGGGTTTTGTAACTTTAAAACCTTAGTTGAAAAAGTTTTCTTTTCTCTAATACATATTTTCAGAGCCTTTGACAAAAATCAAGTGCTGGCTCCTAGATACATTTATAGCTGGGTTATCTATTCTAGTCTATTAACTTCTGTGCCTATTTAGTGCCAGTACCATGGTGTTTTTGTTACCAGGCCTTTGTATCATAGCTTGAAATCACATGTGGTGAGATCTGCTTAACTGGTTTTTGAGTTCATGGTAGCTTCAGCTATCTTGGGTCTTTGGTAATTCAGTGTATCTTTTAGGATAGACTTTTCTAGTTCTATAAATTATGCCACTGGAATTTTGGTGGGGACTGTATTGAAACTGAAGATTGCTTTGGATAGTATAATAGAGCATTTTCAAAATATAAATTTTGTCAACCTCTGAGCAGGGGAATTCATTCCATTTTCTGGTGTCTTTGTCAGTTTTCTCTGTCATTTTGTGTGAAATTTTCATTTTAGACATATTTCATTTTGATGGTTAGGCTTATTCCAAAGTACTTTCTTTTTTTAGACTATAATGAAGGAATTGTTTTTGTGATTTCTTCTTTACATTTATCTGTATTTTATGTGTATGAGTGTTATGCCTTCATGTAGGTAAGTGCACCCATGTCATGCAGTGCCTGCAGAGGACAGAAGAGACCATCAGTTTCCCTGGAACTGGAGTTACAGTTAGTTGTTAGCCATGCTATAACTCAAACTCAGATCTTCTGCAAGAGCAGTCAGTGCTCTGCACAGCTGAGCCATCTCTCTCTCCCCTGGTTTTAAGATTGTTATCTCAACATTATTCTTACTGTTACATAAGAAGGCTGCAGATTTTTGTACAATGAATTCACAACTTCCGTTTTGATGAAAGTATTGCTCAATTCTAAGAGTTTTCTGGTGGAGGTGAGTTCCAGAACAACTTGGGAAGCATACTACTGGAGTGACTTATTCATGATGAGACTGATAATTATACAAAGGAAGCTTGAGGAAATGGGTGTCTCCACTGAGAAGCTTCTGACCTCTACCTCCCTTTCCTCATCCCACCCACCAAGCTGTCTCTCTCTACTATGAGCTCTCATCATTCAGCTTATTGGAGGCTGAGAAAAGTTTGTGTGAACTGTTTCCAGCTGACCCTGTCACAAACTCTCCTTCTCACCTGCTCTCAATGCTTCACATTCTACTTTAAGTCTGATGTGTCATTTCTTGGTCTGCTTCTTATACCAGAAACACCCACCCTAATCTTGCTTTATTGAATTGTGTTGTAAGACTCTGTTTCAGGCCTAGACCCTTGAATACTGCCTGTAAGTGCCTGAATCTGGCCTCCATGTGGTGCTAAGAGATGGAAGCAACCTAAGTGTCCCTCAACTGGGTAATGAAATTGTGGTACATTTACACAACGGAGTTCTAGTCAGTGGAAAAGAAAGACAAAATCATTAAATTTGCAGGTAAATGGATAGAACTAGAAACTGTTATACTAAATGAAGTAACACAGACACAGAAAAACAAATGATGTATGTTCTCCCTCATTTGTGGATCCTAACATCAAATGCATATCCTGATGTAACTGCTGAAACTGACCTGGAAATCACCTCCCGTGAAGGCTAGCTCTCAAAGCTTTGGAGAGAACTATGAAAGCGGTTAAGGGAAAACAACAATCAATGGTCCAACCCCAGATTTAAAACCTAAAAACCACATCAATGTCTACTATAGCAAATGACACTGGTGTAGTAACAGCACTTTTTATCTTGGGAGTAATCAACAGCTACCTAGTTGGATTTAACTCACTCAATGCCAGGAAACTCATGTATAGTACTGTAAACATCACCAAATACACATGGCTGGAGATATCACAGATCATATCCCTAGAAAAACATAATTTTTACTATGCGCAAAATATAGATTCTTATACTTACAGACAAGTATTTCAGTCAACAGTCATTGAAGAAACTTCTTTTGCAACAGATGGAGACTACCACAGAGTTCCACAACTGGTCACACACAGAAATTTCCAATGACTTGCCAAAGCATAAGTGATACGTCTACAATGCAACCTCTACACCTAAGGTCACAGAACATAGAACAAGGGCCTGCAGAGGAAGAGTCTGCAGATTGTGGGTTCTTGAACAGGACTCTTATATTAAACTCCACCTGCCACCTTGCTCATATGAACCTACAGCAATGGTGTCAGCATGCACAAGACCTATGCAAACTCAAGCAGACAACCCCAACACAGAACTGTGAAAATGTGAAATGGGCAACAAGCCCCAATCTTAGTCAAGGAATTATTGGCATCTGATTACTACCAGTTGAGGTAGATCTGATCTTCTTAAGGGGAGGAAGTCTAGATAGGCTGCCTAGACCCCAGTGGATATATGTGCACTGAGGGACATCTGGGGACACTAATTTGACACAATAGGCCTTAACACAAATGATGGAATGTATGAATTCCAATGGAGTTGGGGGTTATGAGAGGTGTGTCAGTGGGGAAAGGGGTATAAAACAAAGGTTGGGAAAAGTACAGTCTGCTGTACCTCCTTGAACTATACTAAGTGTAAGCACCAAATTACTTCAAGACAAGGAAACACATGGGTTCCAGACAGTAGACAGTTGAGGTCAGACAGTGCTTGAGATTGTTGGTATCATTTCAATGCCTGGATTTTCAAAAATGTCCTGTAAACAATCATATTCTTAGGACAAGTCTCAGCGATACTTGGAAAAATAGCCCCTTCAGTTCTACATCTCTCTTATATTAAAGATGCTTAACTAGACAGAAGAATCTAGACAAAGCCTCAGATGTTCTTAGTGACTATAGCTCTGCCCTCTGTAGATGAAAAAGGGAATATTCAAAATTCAAAGCAGAATATCAAATATTGGTGCTCTGCCTATTAGGACAGCTGTCTGATTTTCAATGATACTTTGAAAAAATTCCTTTTATATGTATTCCTTAACTTTCTTGAATTTTGAATCCTTGTTATAAATGAATTATTAAAACAGGATAAATTTAAAACCCCAAACAAGACTATCTTATCAGTCTGTGTTTAACTTGCCCTTGTTAGTTCAGGTTTTTTCTGCATTTTTCCTTGTGAAAACATATTACTCCATAGTTTCACTTAAAAATGAATAAGAAATATTATTCACTTAATTTAATTTTTAATTTTTTAACTGTGTAAACGTGTTGTCTCTTTCTCTTTGTGTGTGTGCGTGTGTGTGTGTGTATGTGCGTGTGTGAAGAGAAAGAGACATGTAAATGTATGTGTAAGAATGTCACAGTGACAGAGGAAAATTTGTGGAGTCGGAGTCAGATCTGTCCTTCCACAGTGGGTCTCAGAAACCAATTAGACTGTCAGGTTTGTGCAGTGAGTGATTATATCCATTGAACCAGTTCACTGATACTTATGAGAATATTTTAATATCTCTGAAATTTCATGTCTCTATCACGAATACAGTTAGATATAGAACTCTGAGTGTCTATCAGATGTCATGTACAATTGGTGCAGTCTACACTTTGGAGTTTCCATATTTAAATAAACACTCCTGATAATCTCCACCCTCATAATGATTGTCAAGTTAGTTAAACAGGTCCTTTACACACAAAAAAAGCTGCTGCAAACTGTTATAATATTTCTAATATGTCTACATGGTCTAATTTCTTGTACCAACTTAAGCTTGATAACCATGAACACATTCTAATGATCAAAAACACTGCTGCGATCATTGGATGGATTGTATGCACTACAGGTTAAGTGTATGCAGCATAGAATCAGAGGAATTAAATCTACATCCGTCTGGATGTGCTATTAC
>NW_008334135.1:27812-29211 GCF_000622305.1 Nannospalax galili | reverse complement strand
ATCCACTATCCTTGATCAAATGTTGTCTTTATAAAGTAAAAGTAATGGTGTCACTAAAATAAGTTGTAGTGAAGAATTTGACCTAATATACATCAAGTAGAAGTTATTGTTTTTTACATAAAAAAATAAAGTTCCTGACTTCTGCAGGAGTTCCAGAGCAGAAATAATTATTAATATCAACATTTTATAGTTACAAATGCCCCCAATACAGAAGTATACAAATATGAGAGTTAGAACAGAGAAATACAATTAATATTAAGCAATCATTTAAGCAGATGGCATGTAAACTAAATATGGCATGGGTAAATTAAATCTTTGTAAGTGTCTTGAGTTCAAGGATTTATTTCCATGAAAGTATTTTGATGGTTGTCTTCCTGAGAGCCTCTTTTACATCTTTGTTCCTCAGACTGTAGATGAGAGGGTTCAACATAGGGATCATCACTGTATAGAACGCGGACACCACTTTGTTCTGACTAGTGGAATGGCTGGACTTGGGTGTCACATAAGTAAAAGTAATTGCTCCGTAGGAGAGAGTGACTGCAGTGAGGTGGGAGGTACAGGTGGAAATGGCCTTGTGACGGCCCTCAGTGGAGTGCATCTTCAGGATGGTGATGAGGATGTAGACATAGGATATGCCTATGACAAACACTGTGAACACAACCATGGAGCCAGAAGAAATAGAGGGGATAAATGCAATAATGGAGACATCTGAGCAGGAAAGTTTCAACAAAGGAGAAAAGTCACAGAAAAAGTGATCTACCTGATTTGGTCCACAGAAGGACATTTTTAACAAACTACCAGCAAATGTTGAAGCATTCACACAGCCACCTATATACGAAAGCCCAACTAAGATCATGCATGCTCTAGGAGACATATGTGTGGAGTACAATAAGGGCGAGCAGATGGCCACATAGCGATCATAGGCCATGACAGCCAGCAGAAAACACTCAGTCGTCCCAAACATTACTGCAATGCAGAACTGAGCTTCACAGCCAGCGACAGGGAGAGAAATTTTATGTACAAGAAATCCTGTAAGCATTATAGGTGTAATTGGTGAAGAATATCCAATATCAACAAAAGCCAGATGACTAAGGAACAGGTACATGGGGGTGTGGAACTGGGGACAGCTTCTTATTAAAATGATGATACTGATATTGCCTATTAAAGTGAAAGCATACATTTCTAGAAATAGCACAAAGAAAATGACACGGAGGGTAGGATCCTGTGTCAACCCTAAAATGATGAACTCTTTCACCATGGTTTGGTTTCCAGCCTCCATCGCTTACGTGATTTGTCCCTATTGAGGGAAATGAGAAGCTCCTTTCTTTATATTCCTCTTTCCACACCTTATTTGTTTTCAATATATTCTTCAGACTCATTCATAGTAATGTCCCCCTCT
>NW_008334135.1:4659-9938 GCF_000622305.1 Nannospalax galili | reverse complement strand
TCCTGAGGGCCTCCTTTACATCTTTGTTCCTCAGACTGTAGATGAGAGGGTTCAACATGGGGATCATCACTGTATAGAACACGGACACCACCTTGTTCTGACTAGTGGAATGGCTGGACTTGGGTGTCACGTAAGTAAAAGTAATTGTTCCGTAGTAGAGAGTGACTGCAGTGAGGTGGGAGGTACAAGTGGAAAAAGCCTTGTGGCGGCCCTCAGTGGAGTGCATCTTCAGGATGGTGATGAGGATGTAGACATAGGATATGCCTATGACAAACACTGTGATCACAACGATGGAGCCAGAAGAAATAGAGGGGATAAACGCAATAATGGAGACATCTGAGCAGGAAAGTTTCAACAAAGGAGAAAAGTCACAGAAAAAGTGATCTACCTGATTTGGTCCACAGAAGGACATTTTTAACAAACTACCAGCAAATGTTGAAGCATTCACACAGCCACCTATATACGAAAGCCCAACTAAGATCATGCATGCTCTAGGGGACATATGTGTGGAGTACAATAAGGGTGAGCAGATGGCCATAAAACGATCATAGGCCATGGCAGCCAGCAAAAAGCACTCAATCGTCCCAAACATTACTGCAATGCAGAACTGAGCTTCACAGCCAGCCACAGGGAGAGAAATTTTATGTACAAGAAATCCTGTAAGCATTATAGGTGTAATTGGTGAAGAATATCCAATATCAACAAAAGCCAGATGACTAAGGAACAGGTACATTGGGGTGTGGAACTGGGGACAGCTTCTTATTAAAATGACGATACTGATATTGCCTACTAAAGTGACAGCGTATATTTCTAGAAATAGCACAAAGAAAATGACACGGAGGGTAGGATCCTGTGTCAACCCTAAAATGATGAACTCTTTCACCATGGTTTGGTTTCCAGCCTCCATCGCTTACGTGATTTGTCCCTATTGAAGGAAATGAGAAGCTCCTTTCTTTATATTCCTCTTTCCACACCTTATTTGTTTTCAATATATTCTTCAGACTCATTCATAGTAATGTCCTCCTCTACTCAACTGGAAAATAGTAGTTTTTTAGTATTGGATTTTGTTCTCTTCTTTGTATAAAATGATGGTGATTAAAACTCACTCTTGGTCATCACACTTAACATTTCTTTCTTCATATATTTATATAAAAATTCCCTTTGAATCTTGGTTCCTATGATCACTTTATGAAAGGCCCAGTCTGTAACATGAATAGGCTATTAGAATTGTCGTCTTTCTCTGTGATTTGTGGATTTTCCACAGATGCCTTTTGCCTTTTCTTCACCATATTAAACATACTTATTTGTCAACCATTCCACCCAGAGTTTATACATTCTGTTAAGTCACAGTCTGTGTCCACACCTTGGACCCCTTCCTGACTTTTTTCTCGTTGCACCACATTTAACAAAGACCCATTGATTCCGTCTGTGCTTTATTTGTACTCTTCTTCATGTGTTTTCTATTCCCTGTGTCCTCATTTTTCTCAAGGCCCTGGTCATCTTTCCTCCATATTTTGTTTACTTATTTACCTTCTATATTTCAGTAAGTAGTCTCTTCTTAAAGTTTAAAATAATATTCCGTAGTGACCTTTCTAAAGAAAAGCAAGAACATCATATTTTAACTCTTTCAGTGGTTTCTCAGTCAATTATAATAAAATGTAACGTCATAATCACAGTACACTATCTTTTCTGACTTTCTCCTGCGGGTGACTTCATTCCCTGAATGGTTTCATCCACCACTCTCACTGAACCAGCTGTCTAGAATTATCCTGTGTGACTTCCCTTCATCCTCCAAGTTTAATACAGCTGCAAAGCATTCTCTGGCTTCTAGGGCAAATGTGGTAATCGTTTTGTTGCATACCTCTCCTTTCACTGATGCCTGAGTTGCCTGCATAGACACAGTTCTGTTTGATTGTCTGTTTGCTTTTCATTCTCCTAAACTGCTACATATTCTCATCAATAACTATTTTTTCCTTGTCTTAAAAATTCCCAGTGTTTGGATGTAAAATATGCTGAAAATATCTGCTGAATGTATGCATGATTAGTGTAGTGCACAGGTTTTAGTAAGCTAAGAATAGATGTTATTCATGTGTCCTGTTCAGAAAACCAGGCTTCAGAGCAAAGAAAAGGAGTAAGATTTCATGTAAATTGATACAAGAGTTACATAAGTTATAGCACCTTTTTCTTCAGAATAAAAATTATATAACAATAATGTGGAAAAAACTTGAAATTCCAAATGAAAAAATTTAAATGTAGCTACTATCACACATATCAGCCATCAGATATTTGCTATATTTATTTCTATGTATTTTCCCTCTAAATTATAATGTGCATTTTAGAAAATTGTACATACACACACATATTCGCTTGGACACACAGAATTCTTTTTGAAATAGTACCTGGCTGTGTAAAGCAGGAAATCTTAAACTTCAGATACTTGGGCTTCAGCCTCTCAAGTGCTAGAATTACATGACAGGCCACTATACCTGGTTTAAAAACATTTTAATACTAATATTTTTATTGTGTTACAACATAATATTGGTTTACATTGTATGTCATCATAAACATAATTTCTAAAATCTTATAGAATGAACTGAGCATTATAGAACTTCAACTATTGGATTATCATTTCTTTGGGACATTTACCTTTCATGACTCTGAACTATCAGAACTAGAACTCTAGCAAACATGGAAACTGCATGAGAAAATACAGCGAATTTGAATGACCATCTCATGCTTAATTATTTTTCTAAGAGTAATATCAAAAAGATATGTTCTGTGGTTCACAGTACTAACTTTTATGATTAAACTACTAACCCACTAAGAGCACTGGCTGTTCTTCCAGAGGACCCAGGTTCAATTACTAGCACCCACCTGGTGGCTAACAACCATCCATAACTCCAGTTTCAGGGGATTTGACACCCTCTTCTGAACTCAGCAGGCATTACACAACACAGATGCACTTACACACATGCAAGCAATTCACTCATACACATAAAATTAAAGTTAAAAACTACTAAACCAAATTGTTTCCTATTCTTCATTGGTTGGTTGTGTCCTTGGCTGCATTTTGATTGAAGAGTTTTTTTTTTCTCATTTCCCTGTGTTTGATTTTCTACTCATTGATACTAGCAAAATAATCATAGAATCACAATTTGCTTCTTACATAATTATGACAGTTATTATGGATTAAAATGCTTACCTAAAAGAGTAATATCAATATTGAATGTCTTCCAAAAGTGTCACATCCTTTAAAGTTTTCAAAGTTCTTCCTTCACACTCAATAGGCATCTAGTGTCTCTGACAGTGGAGTCAAGATCATGGCTCAATCACTGAGCAACTGGAGTCTGCAGGTATGTCCTCTGACTCTTCTTTCATGGATCTTCGTTATGCTTAAGTTACTCTAGTAATACAGAACTTATGACCTTGGATGTTAAATCTATCATTAGAATGTTTTCTTAATATTTTCAGTTTTTCAGCATGAGTTCGATGCTACAAACCATCTACTCTTTATACAAAATCATTGAGATGTAGGAATAGTCAGCATGTTTCCATTGCATTCCCATCTCTAAACCTAAGTATTGGTAGTTGCTTTGTCCATTTCACCTGTGATATGCTTTTTAGGTCCTTTGAAACCCTCCCTTTTTGAATTCTGAACACACTCAGGTCTAAAGAATGAGGCCAAGCACCCCGCAACCTTCCTGCTCTTTGCCTATGACTCCAGCAGAGTTTGGAGTTCCAACCCTGCCCTAATTCTGGTATAGTCAGTGCTGACTGAATAATGGCAGTGAGTATGGTCAGAGAGGACAGGTCCTGACTAGCAGCATTAACTTGCACATGACACTCATCTTTTTGACTCTTGCTATTTGTACAGTTTAATCATTGTACACATAGTATAGCTTTTGTTGTGACACAAAAGAAAGCAACATGGAAGTATAAGATTCATGTTTCATCAATTATAAACCCTATTGTTCAAATGTGTAATACATAGAGTCATTTTCCCTACTCTTCCTCTGCATTGGAAACTTAAATTCAAGAGCTTTCCACTGGCTTTCATGTTTCTTAATATAGCTCAGAAATGCCAAGCACTAAATATCCCTTCCCTTAATGTACCAGGCACCTGTGATGATAAGTAGTGAAGATGGCATTGTGAACCTTATCTGGCTCAAATCAGGATGTTTCTTGACTTCCTCTTCTTTCCATGAGCTGCTTAATCTTAACAATTGCTTAGCTATCACAGACCATCGACGAATCCCCTGGGAGTATGGGTCTAGTTTCCTTGCACAATGCCTCTTTTCCTGAAGTCTTGGTTTCCTAAGAAGTCAAGAGCTAAAGCTAATGAAAGTTATGTATTTCAATACCCTCTTGAATCAAAGAAAAATCAGTAAACAAAATCCAGGAATCTTTCACCTACCGTTTAGAACAAGTATTTGTTAGTGAATTCCAAAGAAGTCTTTATGAAGCAGATGTGTCCCATTTTATTTTACAAGGAGATACTGGATGAATACAGTATGAAACACTGAATGTACTTGCTGTTGAGGAGCATAGTCACATACAAGCAAAAATAGAAAAGGATGAGCATCTGTGCCCACGGTAGGAGGGAGAAGGCTCTAATCAAAATGTCCAACTCTCGGGGATTATATTACTGCTTGTTTCTTTGAGTAAATGTCCTAGGGGTTGTTATACAGAAATGACTTTTGGAACTAGATGGTTCATTAAAGCCTGGCTGTCCCTTCCCTAGAGACAGTAAACGCAATGGGTATCCTTTGAAGTTATTTTTCAATTGTTTACTGAAAGTGAAAGAGGAATTTCTTGGTTTCCCAGAAGAATGTTGACATTAAGAGTAATAATCTGATTAATTGTGTTATCATGATGGTAAAACGCTTTCAAATTGAGGTCCATTGAATCAAACCAAGAAATATGAAATTTAGACTAGAATAGTAACAAATGAAATTATCACTTTGACTTATTGTCTATTTTATTGAAGAAATATTAAGATGATTCTAGAATTTGTAAATACATAATTGACTCTAAGTATCTTTTGCCTCTTCTATGCTCTTCTGAGACATCTGATCGCCCACACTCCATTGAAGCACCAGGAAATACCCAAGCACATTAAATAATTGATTGATCTTACCCTAATACCACACATTCCTTTCCACATCTTAGTCTTCCAGCGTTCCTACAACCCTTGAAATTTCCCATGAAGCATAGCATCTGGAAAATAATTTATTTTACTGTACACAACTATCATCTACCTTTAGCCCTGGCTGTTCAGT
>NW_008334135.1:2413-3828 GCF_000622305.1 Nannospalax galili | reverse complement strand
GTTTCTTTATATAATCTAGATATTAACCCTGTGTCAATAGAGTGATTACCGAAGATTTTCTCTCATTTGTTTGTTTCCCTTGGTATAAATAGGATTTGAATATAATGCAATCCCATTTGTCAATTCCTGGCACTATTTTCAAAACACAGGCAGTTCTTGTCTATACTTAGATCATGAAATTTCTTACCTATGTTTATGTCTCACAATTTCTGAGTTTCAGGTCTTACTTCAGGGTCCATTTTCTTTTATTTGTTTTTTTTAATTTTTTAAACATTTTTTTCTTTTTTTATTGAGCTTTGTAAATTTCATACATTTCCCACTAGATCCAGACCCCCTCCCCATCTATGCTTCCCCCCATCTGCCCCCCACTGAACCCTATGTACTCTGCCATACATGCTGAGTCCTATTCATTCAGGTGTTTGTACCCAAATGTCCTAAATGCATCCACTGGAGTCCAGTCAGCCCATCCACTGGTCGTATGTAAGTCATAGTCACTCTAACCCAACAGCAAACAGTCTCAAATAGTTCTCAAACTAGTGTTGGCCTGCCACATATTTCTCACTTCACCTTGGGCTCTTGTTTAATTGAGCTGATGTGGGTCCCATGCTCAATGCCACCGCTGCCAAAGGCTCACATGAGCAAGCCTACAGTGGCTTGGAAACCTCCACCTCCCTGTGTTCATGAACCAGCCTTTGCTCTTACAATCTTTCTGCCTCCTCTTCTGCAAGGGTCCCTGAGCCGTGAGTGGGTGAGGGTCCATATAGGAGTCCCATCCTACACTTTGCAGTCTTTTATTCTCCAAAACTTGGCCAGGTGTGGCCTTCTGTGTGCATCACACTCTGATTTACAAGGAAGCCTCACTGGTGGGAGTTGAGGGGTGCCTTCACCCTCTCTCTAACCCTTATGTTCCATAAGCCTTAGTTATAGAGATTTGACTGCAGATGTGTCACCAAGTATTGGGAATCTCTCAGGCATATGTTCTCTGTGCCTCACCAGATATGCAACTCTGCAGTAGCCAACATCTGCTGCAAAAAGAAACTTCTTTGATGAATTCTGTATGGCACGCTTGTCACTCTAAGGGAGGGCTCTTCTGTCTGGCACTGTGTTCCCTGCCAAGCAGCTCCCAGGTATACATATGCATTAATGTTCAGACACTTTGTGTGCATTTCTCATAGGGTTTCTTGGGCATCACTTTTCCCTCTAGGTTTCCTAGCCCCCGAGATTCATTCATCTCCATTTTTTTCTCCCATCCTGCTTCCCTCTGCCCTGTTCTTTCTTGTATGATTTCCATTTTTAAAATAAAATCTGTCTTCAATTTATGACCAAATTTTTAGCAATACTTTCTGAATAATGCGACATATAAGAAGCACAAAAGAAATTATCCTGACATGGAAATTTCTATATAAATTTGATTG
>NW_008334135.1:0-1417 GCF_000622305.1 Nannospalax galili | reverse complement strand
TATATTGAGGTCTTTGATCCATTTGGAATTGACTTTTGTGCAGAGTGAAAAATAAGGGTCACGTTTCATTTTTTTGCAGGTGGAGTTCCAGTTTTGCCAGTACCATTTGTTGAAGATGCTATTTTTCCTCCACTGTGTGTTCTTAGCACCTTGGTCAAATATCAGGTGGCTGAAATTATATGAATTCATGTTTTGGTCTTCTCTTGTGTTCCATTGATTTTTGTGTCTATTTGTGTGTCATTGCCATGCTTTTTTTTATTACTATAGCTCTGTAATGTAATCTGAGACCTGGAATGCTGATATGCCCAGAATTGTTCTTTTTGTGAAAGATTGTTTTGGCTATCTGGGTCTTTTGTGATTCCACATGAATTTTAGGATGAGTTTGTCAAGCTTGGTGAAGACTGTTATGGGTAATTTGACTGGGATTGCATTGAATCTATAAATTTCTTTGGTAAGATGGTTATTTTCATAATATTGATTCAACAAATCCATTAGCATGGTAGGTCTTCCATCTCCAGGGGTCATCCTCTATCTCTTTCTTTAGACTTTTGAAATTTTCATCAAAGAGGTCTTTAATGTATTTGGTTAGGTTTATTTCTAAGTATTTTTTAAGGTTACTGCTAATGGGAGGATTTCCTCAAGTGCTTTTTCTGATTGCTTGTTATTTGTATATAGAAACACTACTGATTTTGTAAGCTTATTTTGTATCCTGCCACTTTACTGAAAGTATTAATCATTTCTAACAGCTTTCTAGTGCAGTTTTCAAGGTCTCTTATGTATGATATCATATCATCTGTAAATAGGGATAATTTGATGCCTACTTTTCCAATTAGTACTCCTTTAATTTCCTTCTCTTTTCTTATTACTCTTGCAAGAGCTTCAAGCACTATATCAAAAAAGAGTGAAGATAGTGGACAGCCCTGTCTGGTTCCTAATTTTAATGGGAATGCTTCCAGATTTTCTCCATTTAGGATGATGCTGGGTGTGGGTTTGTTGTATATAGCTTTAAATATGTTGAGGCATGTTCCCTTCACACTGATTCCTTCTAGGACTTTTAACATGCATGTTGGATTTTGTCAAAAGCCCTTTCTGCATCTATTGACATGACCATGTGGTTTTTGTCTTTAAGTCCATTGATATGTTTTATTACATTTATTGACTTATGTGTATTGAGCTATCCCTGCATCTCTGGAATAAAACTGACTTGATTGTGGTGGCTGATCTTTTGGATGTGTGTTTGTATGCAGTTTGCATGTATTTTCTTGAGTATCTTTGTATCTATGTTCATTAAGGATATAGGTCTATAGCTTTGCTTTTTGTTGTGTCTTTATCTTGTTTTGATATTAAAGTGATACTGGCTTCATAGAAGGAGTTTGGAAGTTCTCCCTCTGTTGCTATCTTTTTAAATAATTTAAAT
>NW_008334134.1:0-610 GCF_000622305.1 Nannospalax galili | reverse complement strand
TGAGTAAAGATTACAAGTTTAAACTACCAAACATTTAGGGAAATAAAGTGTCGTGGCTCAGGCCTTGGATGTATTTACCTGAAAAGAAGCCATCTCTCTCCTTCTTCTGGGAGTTTCTTTCCAGGAAATACATAAACACTCTTCTCCCTCTTTCAAGAAACTTCCTTTCAGTTCACTGAAAGTTCACTTCACCTGACAATATAAGAAGAGGAAGAAACGCCTCAGAAAACAAACTAGGCCATTATACTGTCTGCTGTCACAGTAGAAGAGCATGAAGAAAGCTCATCATGGAGACCCCATAGAAGTTTCTGATTTTCTGCCTTCGAATGGCCCACCCTGCCAACAAGATCAAGAATTTCTATTACAACATGGGACTGTAGCTGCCTCACCTCCTTACCTAAAGAAGGCAGAGTAAGATGGTTTTAATCCATTGGAATAGAGGCTAAACTAAGCTCTATTTCAGAAGCACTGGTAGCTGACCCCCAGCCTCACTCTCTTCTGCTTGCAACTGTTCATTGAAACGGCACAGATGCTTCCACGAAGCTTCATGGACAGAATCGGGGGGGGGAGGGAAGCATAAGTAAGAGTTTTTCTTTTAAAAGCTGAAGTT
>NW_008334133.1:0-4946 GCF_000622305.1 Nannospalax galili | reverse complement strand
CACTAGAAAACTAGTGGGAATTTTCAATGCACAAGCTAGATCTCCTTATAGAAATATGAAGAAAACTCAGAAATGCAATGGTGACTGGAAGAGAAAACTGTTGTGGGATATGTACTGCAGGGCCACTGACAGAAATGCCAAAGTTTTGAGGGCTCTTTATTGGGGGAAGTGGGAGCCTCTTCAATTTGTGGAGAAGGTTAATATAAATATAGATGCTTAAAACGTATGTGCCCAGGTATACACTTTAACAAACATTTAAGAAGGATGCACTTGTGAAACTTCTTTTTAGGTCAAGAACCTGCTCTGTGATTTTTTAAAAAATCAGTGTGTGTTTATGTGTGTCCATGTGTGTGTTCGTGTGGTGTGGGTGTCAGAGGACAACCTCAGCTATTGGTTCTCTCTTTCCACGTTGTTTGAGGCTTTCCCTGCATTCTTCAGGCTAGCTGGCCTGTGAGCTTTTAGGATCCTACTGCCTCTGCTTCCCATCTCACTGTGGGAGTTCTGGGGTTGCAGATGTGTACTACATGGTAGCTAGCATTACATGAGTTCTGGGGATTTGAACTCAGGTCCTCACACTTTCGGGCAAAGTGAGTTACCTACTGAGCCATCTCCCCAGCCCTGCTCTGTGATGTTTAAGGGACATTAAACATTGTAAAGTAAGAAACCGAACTATGAAGAGGAGGCCGAGCACCCCATCAGAGTAATGTACTCTGTGGGGAGGGATGAGAGCAGGTTGTGGGAGTTGCAAAGAGCCCCCCTCAACTCTGTAATGTTTTATTAAGAAATAAGAATGGAAATGACTGTACCAAATTATTTAGATTTTTCAAAATGTAGAGGTGGTACAGGGCATTATTTATTAACTTGCTCTGAGCTTTGTAGAACAGTTTATGATAATCTCCAGTACTCAGTGAAAGATTAGACATAAAGGGTCCAAAGAGCAAACAAAAGTTATTGTTTGTGGAATTGTTGTGATGGTAGACTTAGTAATAAAGTGAGAATTCCAATCCAGTTCTGATTAATCTTAATTCTTCCCACTACAGGCGTATGGGGATGGATCACTTTACTTAACAGTGAAAATAGGAGAATCACCAGTCCCCATTTTTTCCTCCAGGTCCATGGTAATTTCTAGCAGGGCCTCACAGCTGCAGATGGCATGCCTAACATGTTGCATGATGCAGGGGAATGCCCACGAATGCTGTGGGTCTTCTCCACCTCAACCAGACACTGAGTGACCCCATAATTCAGTTGGTCATCACTGTTCATCATGAAAAGAGTAAGAATGAATCATTGTATATTCAACTGCAGTTTTAATCATTCAAATTTCTCTTTACAATAAGATTTCCCGGGGCTGGAGAGATATTTTAATGGTTAAGAGTACTGACTGCTCTTGAGGACCCAGGTTCGATCCCCAGTACCCACATGGTGGCTAAAGACCATCCTTAATTCCAATTCCAGGGGAATCTAGCGCCCTCTTCTGACCTCTGTGGCTTTGCACTTACCGACATCAGACAATATGCTCATACACATAAAATAAAAATAATAAATAAAATATTTTATTAAAGAAGAGAAGGCTTCCTTACCCCAGCTAAGGAAAACTGTCATTAGGGAGGCACGTGATCAACTTCTTAAGACTCAGTCTCCAGTAGAAGGGGCTGGGAGTAGGGGCAGTTGACATAGATGTTGCTTGCCTGGTAGTGTTGTGACATAGCTGTGTCTTCCTCCTCTGGGGTTGAGTAAGTCTCTGAAGAACCCTCCCCCCCACCCCCCAAGCAATCCTTGACTTGAGGGCAGACATTTACTCAGACAGTTTCATGCCCACTTTGACTAGCAGTCCTGACAGAAAGACAGCAATATTCATATTAGTCATTATGAAGAGAATTGAATGAAGACCTAATTACAGAGGTGTGGATGAGCGTAGGAAACCATATAAGAGAACACAGCACCCCAGAGGTAGTAACAGGCAGCAAGGTGAGCACCACCACTGCCTCTGAGCCTGAGGGATTTGAGGAACGGGAAGTTACTCAAACTTGAAGGCAGAGAGAGCTGTACCGAAGTCCCCAGCCATCTGACAGCAGCCAGTGCGGGCTCTCAACACTCAAGCCCTGTCCCATCCCAGTCTCTGCAGCAACATCCCTTCTGCCAACTTGGCCTCTCTGTCCTTCCTCCAGTTGCCTGCTGATGATCCCCATTGGCTGAGCCTAGGTAGGGGACCAAGGCTAAGGAAGCCCAGTGTCCCACCAGCCAGCCCCCCCCAGGGCATGAGCAGAGGAGGGAGACAGAAGAGAGTAGGTTTGAGAAGTGGGTGGAATGAGGATGGGCCTGACACACAGCCCCAGGCAGCCAAGGTCCTGACCCATTCAGGTATCACTACTATTTTTTTATATTTTATTTATTATTTTTATTCTATGTGTCTGAGTATATTGCCTGCATGTATAGAAGTGCACCTTGTGCTGTGCAATGCCCGTGGAGATCAGAAGAGGGCATTGGATCCCCTGGAACTGGAGTTCTGGATTGTTGATAGCGACATGTGCTTGCTGGGATTAGAACTTGGGTCCTCTGTAAGAGAAGCCAGTGCTCTTAACAGCTGAGCCATCTCTCCAGCCCCTTTTATTTTACAGTTTCTCTTCACAGCATTTATTTTGGCCCTTGTCTAAGGTTATGTGAGGATTTTGGTTATTTGGCCAGCTCTTGTCATCTTGAAAATATGCTGGCTCTACTGTGTGGTCTATCCCAGAGCTTACTTGTGACTTGTATAAATTATTGCCAAATAAACTGACTGATTGACCAGTAGTGGATGCATTTTCCAAAGTAGCAGGAAATGCCTTCATTAAGAGTCCCCAACACAACTCCTAAAATCCTTTCCATTTCCCTACTGAGCCAGTCAAGGGACCAGCCAACCTTATTCCCCACTACCATCCAGCTCTTTGTAGGAGAAAGACCTGAATCACTCTCTCTTGCATAGAGAAACCTCCCTCCCCAAAGGCCTGTATGTCCTGAGAACACCCCAGCCATGCTGGCTGGGTCCAGCTGATAAAAAAGCTCATGGGTTATAGGGATGTCAGGGTTCTTATGTCCTTCTGAGAACCCACATAAAAAAGCTCATGGGTTATAGGGATGTCAGGGTTCTTACTTATGTCCTTCTGAGAACCCACGAAGATACAGGCATGAGTCACCATAGGTCATTGATGCCAAAGGGACAGGAAGGAGTATTTTTTTTTGAAACAAGGTCTCCCTGTAGCCCCATCTGGCCTGGAACTCACTATGTAGCCGGGGTTGGCCTCAAGCTCACAGAGATCTGCCTGCCTCTGCCTCCCAAGTGCTGGGATTAAAGGCATGTGCCACCATGCCCAGTTAGGAGGAAGGAATAATTTTTGAAGATTTATTTTTATTGTTTTTAATTATGTGTATGTATTTGTGTCTGTGTGTGGGTGTGTGTATATGTGCATGTGAGTGCAGTGCCCACAGAGGCCAGAATAGGATGTTAAATCTTAGAACTGGAGTTACAGGTAGCTGCAAACTGCCTAACATAAGTGCTAGGACCTAAATGGGAGTCCTCTGCTAGAGCTGCTAGAAACTGCTCTTAAATGCTGATCTATCTCTCCAGCCCCAGATGGGAGTATCACATGGCACCCAGGACTTTGAGAGAAGCTCTGAGTTCAAAACTCCACATTCCTATAGAGAAGTGATGGAGTCATGGTGGGCTTAGAGAGTGGGAAAGAGCTGTCTCTGTCTAGCCCTGCCACTGAGGAGTGGGTTGGAGGAAGGCTGTTGGGAACCAAATCCCTTGGTATTTCAGATCCATTTTTTCTGTTTCCTGTCCACCAAGACCCCTTCTCTTGGTGGACAGGAAAGAGAGAGGCTTGGTGGACAGGAAACAGAAAAAAATGGATCTGAAATACCAAGGGATTTGGTTCCCAACAGCCTTCCTCCAACCCACTCCTCAGTGGCAGGGCTAGTTTACCCTGAGACACTTGATGTCAGCACTCAAGCTCTTTTTATCTATTAAATAGCAGCATTGATCAGAACCTAAGTATTAAGTAAGTATGTACAATGTCATTCTGGCCTCAAAATAATTCATGGATCAAAGTAAATAAGGCTAAAGGGCCTTTCAGATTTCTGAAAACCTGCTCAGACTGCCAAACACTAAGGATAGGTTATGAATACTAGGTGTGATGATTAGAATGAAGGTGTCCCCCATAGGCTACAAGTATTTGGACATTTCGTCCCCAGATAATGGTGCTGTTTTGGGAGGTTTTAGAAGGTGTGGCTATCCTGGAGGAAGCACATCCTTGAGGGTGGGCTTAGAGAGTTCTTAAGCCTTGCCAGATCCCAAGTTGCCCTATTGCTTGCTTCCTGTGCCTGCATGATGATGTGAGAACTTAGCTTCTGCTGCTCCTGCTCCAGCCACCTCCAGCCACCATGCCTCCCTGCCACGACGGACTGTAATTCCCCTGGAACCGTAAGCTCAAATAAACCCTTCCTTTCATAAATTGCTTGGGTCAGTATTTCTATCACAGCAACAGAAAAGTGACTGCTACAGTAATTGGTACCAGAGAGTGGGCAGTTGACTGTGAAGAACCTGACTGTGTGGGGTTTTGAAGAAATGTGGAAGACTTTGGAAGGTTGGGCTAGAAAAGTGGTTGATTGCTGTAAGCAGAGCTTATCAGGCCATTCTAGTAAACACCTGGAAGAAAGTAGTGCTGAGAACAATGTAGTTCCAGAGGGAAATAAGGACTTAAGCAGCAATTGCGATATTTTGGTAAAGAGTCTGGCTGGAGTCTGCCCATAGCCAAAAAGTTTGCCTGTAGGTAATTAGAAAAGCAATGGACTATTTTCTCTGGCAGAAGAAATTTCAAGACAACCTAACATAGAAATGGTGGTGTGTCTATTAATGCTGAATATTATGCAGATCTACAGTGAAAAAGAGCAAATGGGGCAGAAAAAAA
>NW_008334132.1:0-495 GCF_000622305.1 Nannospalax galili | reverse complement strand
TTCATCTTGCTGCCTCCCCGTGCTCTGCAGTTCTCAGAGATCGCTGCCTCTTTCTGGCGGGCGTGGTCCTATGGGGATCGGTCCTCTGGTCTCAGTCTCGCGCCCTGGAAGCGGCGGCGCAGGTGTCCTGCAGGCTTCTCCAGCATGTCGCATCCCGTGTCGCTGTTCGCCGCTTTGGTGCTGAAAGTCCCTGCTGGTGGAGCGTTGTCCAGCCGTGTCTCTGCGCTGATTTCACTGGCCACTGGACCACGCGGGAAAGTACGAGGGCAGCTAAAGCTAAGGTTCCGTGAGTCGGTGATGGAGGAATGCCGCCTCCTGAGAGGCTGGATCGCTGGTAGCAAGACGCAGGACTCGCTTAGTCCGTGTTACAGCTTTTATTAAGTGTTTAGCTCCTAGCTCCTAGTGATCCAGCCCTCTGCGACCCAGCTCTCTGATATTGAAAGAAAGACTGGGATCTTTATACCATGGGGGTAGTGGTAAAAGCTTTGGCTGATA
>NW_008334131.1:2312-3522 GCF_000622305.1 Nannospalax galili | reverse complement strand
TCAGACTCAAGGCAACCCTCCCAAGTACAGGATCAATAGGAGGAGTCACCATATCCAGATTCTAAGGCTTTAAGTTGTTCTTAAGTCTCACTTGTATACCATATTTATAAGAATAAGCTAAGGACTTACCTTCTACTCTTGAATTGCCTGGTACTCTAAAATCATTATTATTCATGATTTCAAATTTAAACACAATACAAACATCAAAATGTAATATTGCAATTATTGTTATGAGGGTTAAAAGTTTTCTAATAATATTACAAAATAACATCTAAACATCAATTTTTGACTAAGTTACCTGCTCTTGGTGAATAATTAACCACATCAAGCTGAAATATACTAGACGACTCAGTGTTTAAAAATCTTGCAATTTGTCATTTAAAAACAGATCTTTGTGTAATGTTCATTTTATAATTCATAATTGTATCACTTTTTTCAAAGCAAGCTAAAAGAGAACATCATTTCAAAGGACTGCCTAACCACCTCCAAAGTATATTTTTAACTCCCAATCTAAAAATGAAGTCAGAAGCAAAAACCATTTTACAAATGTCTAAGTGCCATGAATGTGTTTAAGAAACATTTGAATACTTCTAAAATGTAACAACAAAGCCAGGTATGATGGCATATACCTGTAATCCTGGTACCCAGGATGCTGAGACCAGATAATTTTGGCAAGTTCCAAGCCCAGCCTGGGCTACATAGTGAACACCAGGCTAGCTGGGTTACACACTAAATATCAGGCAAACTGGGTTACATAGAAAAACCCTGTCTCAGAAAACAGAAGCAAACAAAAAGTATTAAAATTCTAAATTAAAAAAAAAATAAAGCCAGGCATGGTGACACAAGCCTTTAGTCCCTGCACTCAGGAGGCAGAGGCAGGCCAATCTTTGCTACTCTTTTACATTTCACATTTCTCTACACAGAGAATTCCAGGTTAGCTGGGGCTACAGGGTAACCCAGTCTCAAAAAAATATACAGCATCTTCCTAGAGACTAGAGATTCAGTAATTACTAGGACCCAATGAAAGAAATAAACCATGTTCATGTCTTTTAAAAGCATTCCTAGGCACCTGTGTTGATCTTTGTGGCTCAAACTGTTCACATGGAATTTGACCACAACAACTTAATCTCCATAATTAAAGACCTTTAGTTAGGTCTTAAGTTTCTTCTATACTCTTTACTAGCACTTTGAACTAGCACGGTGTATTCAT
>NW_008334131.1:0-2100 GCF_000622305.1 Nannospalax galili | reverse complement strand
GAATTGGGAACTAAGTCTCAGAAGAAACTATTTTAAAAACTCTGCTACACCTAAGGTATTCTAATACTTAGACGTCATTTAAGTCTCCCAGCAGCAAAAAAGCAAAAACTGCATCAAATTATTTAAAGCAAATTGCTCATGTCATCACCAGTCTGATAAGTTTTTCCATCTGTTTGGAGGAACCCAAGTTACTTATTTCAAACAGCATTTAGATGAAATTGGGTTACGTTCCACAACGCAGGTTGTGTCTCATGAAGTGTTAAATGACTTTTGTCAATCGAAAATCTGCATCTACTGTCGCTTCACCCTGGCGGGTCTTGAGTGGGTTGCTCAGTGAACCAAAAGCACGCTCCATATGAAACTCCCTGGAACCCGATACCACCCTTGAGAGCTTAGGTGAAAACATCAAACGTAAAAGACCAGCAAAGACCCAGTCTTTCTCGCACCGCAAGGCGGCCACTGGGCGAGGTTTCTAGCTCACCTGTGTCAAGGCTCTGCAAAGGCGGGTGCGGTCTGCGGCGCGCGGCTTTGCCCCATCCGAGGCCGTCACAGGAAAACCGAGCCTAGCCTTAACCGCCCCGAGCGAGAGCGCCAGGTCTTCCCTGCGCCGGGGCTTCTGGAGCACCGGCCATCGCCCGGCCAAACTTCGGGAGGGGCTGACGCCAGGGCCCGGAATGCCGAGCCGCCCCCGCCCCGTCCTGGTCCGGGCCGCGGCTTTGTACCGCTGCAGCTGCACCCACCGTCGGCCCCAAAACGCCACCCCGCCAGCCTGGCCAGACCCCCACTCCGAAACGGACAAAGGAACTAGAGAGGAACTCGCGGCGCGGGATGCCCGGGAGTTCCAACAGCCCGAGCTCGGAACGTGGGACTGAAGGAGTTCAGTCACGCCGAAAGCTGCGAATTCGCACCCCCCAACTCCGGACGAGTAACGCTCACCGCTGTGGGGCCCTAGACGGGGAGGCTCGCAGGAAGGAGGCTTCCCCGGGGACGGCAGCGACGCTGGGCTCCGGGGCCCTGCCGCGTCCTGTCGGACCCCAACTTCTTCCGGTCGCGGTCACCAGCGGCAACTGAGAGGGAACCCCGGCGAAGGGCACCGTGTAAGCTGCCGCGGGGTCTCGGTCCGCAGCCGGGCGGGAACTCCGTACCCTCGGCCCGCGGGCCAGGGCGGGTTGGCTTCCTCCAGTACGGCTGCAGTTCTCCGCGGCCGCCAAGTCGTACACGGCCGGCTGCCGCTCTGCCTTCCGCTACCACAGCTGCCCAGTAGGGAGCACGTCGCAGCCGGACGTTATCATCGGCCGCGACGCCGCTTTTCTGGGCACCCGGAAACTCCGCGATTCTTCGCATTCCAGGGCCCGCCCCTCGAAGCCCCGCCCCTAGGACCCCGCCCCCTGTTGGGTTTGTCCCGCCGCTTCCTGTCATGTGATGTTGCGCTGAGGGCTCCTCGGCGTCGCTGGCCCTGTGGGGCAGGCGCGAGGCCCTTGGGAGCAAGGACCAACGTCTCAACGGGTTTATCACCTTCGCGCGCCCAGGTTCTACCTTGGGAAGCGCCACGGCCGAGGGCCTGGTTGCCTTCTGAGGGAGGTCTTCTGGAAGGTCCCAGCCGGACACGGCGCCGAGAGGTTCCGTGCAGGACCCTCCTGGCGACCTCCTCTGGTCCAGGTTCCAGCCAGACCAGTAGCGGAGGCTTGTAAAGCGTTCAGGTACTGCTGCTTCCTATTTCTAATAGAATGTCCGTTGTGGTGTTTGGATCACAGGATGGGAGTACATTTTTGTTGGGTTGGTTTTGGTCCTTTGTTTGCTTGTTTGTTTGAGAAAGGGCCTCACTATGTAGTCCCAGCTATCCTGAAGCTTGCTATATAAACCATCCCCTGCTGGTCTCGATCTCATGGAAATTCATCATCCTCTGCATCCTGAGTGCTAGATTTAAAGGCACGTTCCATTATGCCTGGCAGGAGAATGTCCTTTTTTTTTGGTCTTTTTGGGACAGGGTCTCCCTGCAGCCCCAGCTGGCCTGGAACTTGGTATATAGACCAGGCTGGCCTAAAGTTCACAGAGATCCACCTGCCTCTGCCTCCCAAATTCTGGGATTAAAGGCGTGCA
>NW_008334130.1:11644-18730 GCF_000622305.1 Nannospalax galili | reverse complement strand
TTGGTGTCTGGGGTGCTAAGACAAGAAATTGCCCTGTACCCAGGCTAGGTGGAGTGATGCACTGTGGGAGCTGGGAGGGTAAAAGAGGGTGGGGGAGTCAAGGCACTGTGGGTATGCTGGACTTAGGGAAGGTGCTGGCACCAGGACACTGGAGGCTGTGCAGCCCAGGAAGCAGAGGAAGGTGAGGACAGGACCAGACTCAGAGGGCCTCTGGGGACCAGGAAAAATGCTGGCACCAGGATGTCCAGAGGCTGTGCATCCCAGAGAAATAAAGGGAGGTGAGGGTGGGACCAAGCCCAGAGGGCCCCAGGGGCCCTCAGGGAGGAACTGGGTTGGTCCAGATGCAAAGGATCAGGAAACAGTGGTGGTTGGAGGCTGTGCAGCCCAGGAAGCAGAGGAAGGTGAGGACAGGACCAGACTCAGAGGGCCTCTGGGGACCAGGAAAAATGCTGGCACCAGGATGTCCAGAGGCTGTGCATCCCAGAGAAATAAAGGGAGGTGAGGGTGGGACCAAGCCCAGAGGGCTCCAGGGGCCCTCAGGGAGGAACTGGGTTGGTCCAGATGCAAAGGATCAGGAAAAAGTGGTGGTTCTGGGATGAGAGGTTAGCCCTGGTGTCTGGGATGCCAAGACAAGAAATGGGCCTGTATTCAGGCTAGGAGGAGAGACTGGTGGGGGAGCTGGGAGGGTGCAAGACACTGAGGGAATCAAGGCATGGTGGGCCAGCTGGACTTACCCAGGGAAGGTGCTGGCACCAGGACACTGGAGTCTGTGCAACCCAGGGAAGTCTTACTTTTCTTTTTTTCAATTCATCATTTCTAGTTTATTGTATGAGTATAGTGCCTGCATGTCAGTAGGTGCACCCGTGTTGTGCAATGTCTGTGGACGTCAGAAGAGGGTGACAGATCCCCCTGGAACTGGAGTTACAAATGTTTTTTTAGCTGCCATATAGGTGCTAGAAATCAAACCTGGGTCCCCTGCAAGAGCAGCCAGTACTCTTAACTGTTGAGCCATCTCTCCAGATCCTTATTTTTCTTTTTTTTAAAAAAGGCCTATTAAGTCTAATTCATAAAATATTCCTTAAATATTCTTAGGTTTGAGTCTATCTCTTTGAGTTTGGCCCACTTACTAGGTATTATACCCTTGAAGAAAATTGACTCACCATCTCCTAGCAGGTATCAATTGCAAACAGCTCTTCAACTAGGGCTGGAGTTTCTTACCTATCCTTGCTAGGTTTTTTTTCTGGTTTGGGCTTGAACAAGTCTTATGTATACTGTCGACTGTGCAACTGCCCAGTTGTATCTAGACAGAACAGTTTCCTTGTATTCATCTACCACCTCTGGCCTTTAAAATCTTTCTATCCTCTCTTCCTCAATGATCCCTGAACCTTTGGAAGAAAGGGTGTCATAGAAGTGTCCCATTTGGGGGTCAGCACTCCATAGTCGAGTATTCTCTATACCTTGACCAGCTGTGGGCCTCTATGTTAATTGCCATTTACTGCAAAAAGGAGCCTCTCTGGTGAGAGTTGAGAGATGCAGGAATACATGGCATAACAAGAAGTCATTAGGAGTCAGTTTAGTATTATATGTAGTTAGCAGAATAATAATAGAAGGTTCTACCCAATGACCTGTGACCTATCTAACTATAAATTCTTGGCTCCAATAATAGTGCCAGTTATGTGTTCCATACTGCAGAGCAGTCCTTAAGTTCAGCCAGAAAGTATATGGTTACCCTCATAACTTTCATGCTACTATTGTACCAGTGAACATATCTTCCAAAGTCAGTTGTTACTGTAGGTCACAGGATTCACATCTGGGAAAACTGATGATTATTTTTCTCTTAGAGTACTGTGAATAGAAACTTCTAGCACTATAAAAGTCAATCAGTAGGCAAGAAGCTTCAAGGTCAATACCAGCTTGATTTCTCCATGTTCTACGACTCAAGTATGAATATCTTCAGCAATAGGGTCTTACCATTCAAGTTCTGGTGGGTAACCAAGAACAAGGACAATAGTCAGGAAAGTTGACTCCCTTGGCCAACAACTGTGAAAGAGATAACCCATTCTTGGCACATGGCTCTTTATTTGGTAGCCTGTGGTGTCTGATAGAGTCATTGTCACACACCCCACCCCCATTAAAGGATAGCTCCATTTAAGCTCTTTTAATATAGGTATATGTGTATATTTTAAGAAGATTCTACAGTAGAAGGTCTGAAGCATTACCTCTCCCATAATCCCTCCTATACCCTCCATTCCCATCCTTCACCCCAATTAACCACTCCCATTCCATTATTCCCCTTTCATCCTTTACATCATGGATTTCAAGGGAGGGGTGATAGAGTGCAGTGACAACTTAGTTTTTGATGAATTGCTTGCAACTAATTTGTCTATCTAGCAGCAGTTGCTATGTATACACCTTTTCTGCACATCACAATAGGATGAACAGAATTCAAAATTACCCATTGAATAATTCCACTGAAATCTAGATAGCAATACTTGTATAACCCTAACATCAGGAATTATAAAACTGAATTTTCAAATACCCTTCTATCGTCTATTATCTATCTGTTAGATAAAAGGCAGGCAGGGAATAGACACAGGAAACATAGGACGACTCCAGTAAAGGAAAGTGTACTACTTAGGATTGCTGGTGGCTGGAAGCTCAGCTGGGGGGAGAAAGGCAACCAGGAGCCTTCTGACCACTGAAGAAGTTCTTACAGGGGGGTTGGGGAATGTGGAAAGGGAAAAAAATAATCTTTACATTTTCAAGGGAAGCAGCTTGAACTGAGGCCACTGTTACATCAGTGGCTCTGGGTGCAGGGACCTGTCTATCTTCCAAAATTATTTGGGAACAGCTTTGTGCTGAGACAGCCCTAAATATAGCTGTCTGGCAAGTTCCTGTTTTGCAAGGGGGCCCTCATGGCCTGTTTTGTAGGGCTTTTTACACTGGGAGAGGGTTGTCTACAGACCTGGACTCTAACTCTATCTATCTATCTATCTATCTATCATCTATCATCTATCTATCATCATCTATCATCTATCTATCTATCATCTTTTTTACCAAATTCTCTCCTCCCCCTTCTTGGGAGACCCATGTGCCTATGCCCTCTGAGGTCCCAGGGCTGACAAACCAAATGAATACATTCTATTTGAGTTTCAGCATCATTTATGTGACATCCAGGAAAGGGTGACTTACAAAGACATGAAGTCCCATCTTTTCCATTTTGGCGAAGCTTTGAGTTCTGCACCACCATGGTTGCCCTTTGAGGCCTTTCTCTGCCCAAGGATTGCCAGTTGTCTGTGTGCCATCTCCCTGTGGGGTCTTCAGGCATCATCTGTCCTTCTCCCGGGCTCATATCATGCAGTGTCTTCAGCAACATGGCCTTACCAACCTTTTCTAGTGTACAACTGACATTAGTGGCAATAGCCTTGTTAATTTGAGGACCTCAAGGACCTCTGTGGCTAACAGCTTATAAGGGGGCAACCCACCCCTGTAATGTAATTTTTTCTTAAAAGTTGTACAGTTTTGGAAGCCTTTGTTTTTGTTTTTATACAGGATTAGGTTTTGTAGGCTTTTTACAACCATTCTGGTGGGTATTATTTGTGACTTACCCAATCATAAAGCTCCCAAGAATCTTACAGCTATAGCTGGCCTTTGTTTCTCAGGTGTACTTGATATCTTTCAAATGGGTATCACATCTGTAAAACACTCAAAGGTCAACATCATATATTAAATCAATCATAGACAAGGTCTAACACAGCATGGAAAGGTTTTGTCCATTTCTAGTAATTGCTTTCTCCAGAGATCTCTGTTGGGTACCATAGCATGGGTAAGAGGCATTAACTTGCTTAGTTCTTTATTATCTTCAGTTATTCCTTTGGAGTCATCCTTCAGTCTGGAATTTTACATGGAGTCTCTTTTTATCTTTTTGTCCTTGATACATTTACAGGTGATCTCTCAAGTTGTCTGACCCTGCACTGGACTAAGGAGGCAGAGGGTCTTTCTGGGCCTTGCTACACCTGTTGGTTCCCTGAGTCAGGCAGGCCCTGGGTCTGCCTCCTGGCTATATCCATATCTGCCACCTCTCCATTGACCATACCTGACTGCTGGGGGAAGCCCTGGTGGGAAAAACTGCCTCCATCCCTAGCATAGCCTTTCTCAGGTGACAAATGTACTTTATGTAACATTTGGGGATCCTTAACCACTCACAGAAAAGTTTTTGTCCTCTGAATGCCTTTTTTAAGAATTTCATATATGCATATAAAGTGTTTTGATCAAATTCACGCCCACTCCCTCCCCCTCAACTCCTTCCATTTTCCCCCATCACTTTTTCTTGATAATTTCATGTACTCTTTTTCTTCTTTGATTTATGTATTTGTTTTTAAGGGGATTTTGGATACTCTAACATTCTACCCTCTGAAGAGGTAACCCTAAAAAATTTTAAGGATTAGATATAAGCTCCAAAACACTTTGAACACTTTTGGCCTTTGGAAAAGGAGTATATTGCTAAGAGGCCCAAGGACGTTGTGAGTTTTAGCCAAGAAACTGGCTACTTTTCTTTGGGGTCTGTTTACCCTAACTGCCTAGCCAATTCCTGCCTCCTATTCTTATCACACCATCCTCTGAAGAGGTTACCCAAATTGCCAATAGGGAGTCAAGACACAGACCACTCTGGTTTCTTCCATACTGAACAGGGAATCAGCATGAGGCAATCAGAGTACCCATTTAGTGGGTCTATCTAAAAGACTCCCAAATTGCATAACTCTTATCTCTAGGGAGAAAAGAAAGCCCTTGAATCATGAATAGATGTGAAGGAGAAGTAAAGCCAAGAGTAATTAGCATTACAAGTTCTAGACAGGGAACTAGAAAAAAAGTCAGAACAGGGCAATGTTCAAATGTTCATATGAGACACCATTGGAATTGCTAGAGAGGGGCTTCCAAAAGCATCCCTCTATTGGGTTCTTCCTCACTTTTCTTTTGTCTTCCAAGGCTGGACTATAGAGTGATGGGTTCGAATTTTGCTTTCAGGTATTTTGGGCTTAGGAGGAGTTCCTATCTCCTTTCTTTTACCAGTTCCATCTATGTGACAATAACTCAAAGGTCTTGCTTGACCATGTATGGCTCCACTTGGAAGCATGAATGAGATGTTTCCCGTGAGTTGATTCTCCTCTTTGTAGACTAAACATAGGTTCAAGTCTATCTTGTGGGGTCTCCATGTCCTCCCTGAACAAGAGGGCAGGTTATTCAACACAGTTACAGGACATTTTGAGGGATGTTCCATAGTCCCCTGGAACATAGTCAACATTGGAGGGCAAGGCACAAAATCTGTCCTTTAAGTCCCTCTGACCACATTAGTAGGCTAATGACCACATTAGCCTCCAACTATGGCTGTTAAACATCCAATAAGGTTAGTTCCCCCAGCCTGGTACTTTTAATTATCATGTGCTATGTAGATAAGGCTTGGATAAAAAACCAAATATTCTCAGATAAACCTTGACTAGATATATATTTTGTTCCTTACAGTAGTTGACTAAACTATGACCAGAGAAATAGTATGTGTATGTTATTTTTGCCTCATCATAACAAACTTAAACAGCCCTTCATCTCTTGCATAGACATTCTCATTTTTTCTATTTTGGAAGATATTTCCATTCCCATATCCTTTCAACATCTTTTACATTCTAATTTTCTTTTTAAAAAATAATTATAAGACATAATAGCATTAACAAATAAATTTTCCATCTGTTGTGAGACTTTTTTTCCTGGGGATGGTTAGCAATGCTTATTCATTTTTAAGGTTATAGTGTCAAGCCAATGTTTGATTAAAGTTTTACTGAGAAACCAATGAATTTATTGAGGTTACAGAGATAACTGAGGGGATGCTGAGGTGTATGTATGACGTGAGGGTATGCACACTGGAAAACCTTTACCCAGCATGGGTAATGCCTTCTCTTCCTAGCCTTCCCCAGATTGTATACTTTAGTCCTCCACAAATCCAGGAGACCATCTGTGATTAGGGCCAAATTACATACAGTTGCCTGGGAAGAGTGGCTGGATAATCCAGTGAGGGTCCAGTGACCCTGCTTGGCCCTCCTTTAATGCATGAGCACATCTGTCAATAAGCCCAATTGTGACGATGTTTAGCAATCAGGCTCAGCTGAAGTCCTGATGATGGTAGTTATTTCAAGCAGAAGGGATTGCTGTATAGCATCATCTTATTAAAAGGACCTGGATTTTAAAAGGATTTGATACTAGGATCCACATATGAGGGAGAACATATGTTGTTTGTTTTTCTGAGTCTGTGTTGCTTCGCTTACTATAATAGTTTCTAGATTCATCCATCCATTTACCTGAAAATTTCATTATTTCATCTTTCTTTACTGGTTAATAGAACTCCATTGTGTAAATATACCACATTTTTGTTAACCACTCATCAGTTGAGGGACACTTAGGTTGCTTCCATCTCTTAGCTACTGTGGAAAGTGCAGCAACAAACATAGTTGTACAAGTATCTCTACAATAGGATGAGTCCTTTTGGTATATGCCAAGGAAAAGTATAGGTGGTTCATATGGTAGATTCATTTTTATTTTTTTAAGAGTTCTCCACACTGTTTTCCATAGGGGTTGTATGAGTTAGCAATCCCATCAGCAGTGAATGAGCATTCCCCTTTCTCCGCATCCTCGCCAGCATTTGGTATCATTTGTTCTCTTGATCCTAGCCAGTCTGATTGGGGTAAGATGATAACTTGGAGTTGTTTTAATTAACATTTCCCTAATTACTAATGACACTGAACACTTTTTGAGATGTTTCTTAGTTATCTTTATTTCTTCCCTTGAGAACTCTCTGTTTACATCTTTAGCCCATCTTTTAATTGCATCATTTGGTTTCTCGAGTCTTTGTTTTTTGAGTTCTTTATATATTCATTGATGTGAAACCTCTGTCAGATGTGTCACTGGTAAACTTTTTTTCCATTCTGTGGGTTTTCTCTTCACTATTTTAATTGTTTCTTTTGGTGTACAGAAGCTTTTTGGTTTAATGAGGTCCCACTTGTTGATTGCTGACCTTAATTCCTGAGCAACATCTGTACG
>NW_008334130.1:10130-11457 GCF_000622305.1 Nannospalax galili | reverse complement strand
GTGTTCTTGGCACCTTTGTCAAATATCAGGTGGCTGAAATTGCGTGTACTCAGGTTTGGATCTTCAATGATGTTCCATTGATCTGTGTCTGTTTTTGTGCCAGTACCAAGCTATTTTTATGACTATGGCTCTGTAGTATACTTTGAGATCTGGTATAGTAATCCCCCCAGCATTGATCTTTGTGTTCATGGCTGCTTTGGCTATCTGGGGTCTTTTGTGCTTCCATACAAATTTCAGGATTTCTTTTTTCTGTGAACTATGTCATCAGGATTTTGATTGGGACTGCATTGAATCTATATATTGCTTTTGGAAGGATGGTCATTTTTACAATTTTTTTTTGGTCTTTTTTGAGACAGGGTCTCCCTATAACCACAGCTGGCCTGGATTCTCTATGGAGACCAGGCTGGCCTCAAACTCACAGAGATCCTCCTGCCTCTGCCCCCTGAGTGCTGGGACTAAAAGTGTGTGCCACCATTTTTCCGTTAATTCTTCCAATCCATGAGCATGGGAGGTCCTTCTGCCTTCTGGTGTCTTCCTCAATCTTTCTTTAATGATTTAAAACTTTCATTGTAGAGATCTTTGGTATCTTTGGTCCAATTTATTCCAAGATATTTTATTTTTGTTTTTGCAACACTTGTGAATGGGATCATTTCCCTGTATTCTTTCTCTAGTTGCTTATTACTGGTATATTGAAAGGCTACTGATTTCTGTAGATTTATTTTATAACCTGCCACTATACTGAAAGTGTTGATCAGTTCTATGAGTTTTCTGGTGGAACTTTTGGGATCTCTTAGGTATAGTATCATATCATCTTCAAAAAGTGATTGTTTGACCTCTTCTTTTCCAATTAATGCTCCTTTCATTTCCTTCTGTCTTTTTGCTCTAGGAAGACTTTCAAGCACTATTTTGAAAAAGAGCCATGATAGTGGACATCCTTGTCTGGTTCCTGATTTTAATGTGAATTCTTGCAGTTTTTCTCCATTTAGAATGATGTTGGCTGTGGGTTTGTTGTATATAGATTTATTATGTTGAGGTATGTTCCCTCCAGGCCAATTTCCTCTAGGACTTTGTATATACATGAATGCTGAATTTTGTCAAAGCCTTTTCTGCATCTATTGAGATGCATCTATTGGTGACAGTGTAGTTTTGGTCTTTGAGTCCATTTATATGATTAATTATGTTTATTGACTTGCATATATTAAACCAACTGTGCATCTCTGGGACCAATCCTACTTCATTATGGTGAATGATCTTTTTGATGTGTGTCTGTATGTGGTTTGCAAGTATTTTGTTGAGAATTTTTGCATATATGTTCATTAAGTCCTAG
>NW_008334130.1:0-8064 GCF_000622305.1 Nannospalax galili | reverse complement strand
TTGGTACAGGGTTCAGGTTCTCTCAGGTTTAATTTGGAGGGAACTGATGGCTTCAGATCAGCTATTCAGGAGTAGCCACAGAAGCCCAATTCAGGTTCCAGTCAGGCACACTCAGGCTTCCTTTACCACATGGAGGCAGGATCTGGGCACTCTCAAGCAGTCCCCTGCATTCTCAAGCCCTCTGCCAGAGGGATCCCAGAGGGAGGCCAGAACTTGATACTCTCTGGCAGTTTGCTGAGATCAGAGCTGCTATCCAGATGGAGGTCAGGACCCAACCTTTCAGGCTGTCTGCTAGGATCTTAGCCTTAATCTACCAAAGCCATATCTGTTCTGGGGCCTTGGGAAGAGCCTCAAGAAATCCCAGGTAGGGTGATGGTTATGGCACAATTAGGGGAATCTCACCTCCATGTTGAGGCAGGATCTTGGGGCTCTCATGCAGTCCCTGCATTCTCAGGCCCTCTGACAAAAAGAGGCCAGAGAGAGGCCATAACTTGGCACTCTATGGCTGTCTGCTGAGATCAGAGCCACTAAACCAATGGAGGTTGAAACTCACCCTCTCAGGCTGTCTGCTCTCTTCTGGTATTCTGTAGACATGTTTTACATGCTGGTTTGAGTCACTTAGATCTGCCAAAGCCTCTGTCACTTTACGAATGTCCTGTACCATTAAAATTTTTAGCAAAACCATTGAAATTCTATTCCATTCTCAAGGTCCCAGTTGAATTAAGCTTTCCTTTGTATCTCTGGTGAACACACCCCTATCAGAAACTGGGCACTGGGCAGTACATACTGCTTTTCTCATAGCCAGTTCTCTCAGTAACTCCTGTCCCTGTTTTATCATCCTCCATCCCCTGCTAATCATGGGAGTCTCCACTGGTGATGATCATGTATCTAATATCTTACAGAAGCCATGTTTTATCATCCTCCATCCCCTGCTAATCATGGGAGTCTCCACTGGTGATGACCATGTATCTAATATCTTACAGAAGCCATTCCATTAGGGACTGCTCCCTCATGCGTTGGCCTATGTTAACCACAGTTGTCTCAGTGATGGATAGCTGAGATGCTTCTGAAGGACTTAGACTGACATTATTTGCTCCCATGTCCCATACCCTCAGGAGCCACATGGCTAGGGGCTCTTTAATTGCTTGTTTGAAAGTCTTTCCTAGTCCCAATAGCTCCAGTGTGGAGTATTTTCTCCTAGCTAGAGTACTGTTAACTTTTTTCTCTCTTTGTATTGAAAATTGAATCTGAAGGGGCAGCTTTAGCTACTTTTATCTCTAGATCTTTTCTTTTTTCATTACTATGTATCTTTTTTTCTTGGTCCTTTGACTCCTGGTCCCCTAAATTTAAGCAAGTTAAAAATCTCACCTTTTTTTCTCTCTCAGTCTCTGAGGCTGAGAGTGAATTTGCCAGTATCTACTTAGTCTTTTTAGCCTCCACTGGGGCCATTGCCCCCAATTAAAGACACATCTTTAATTAAGCACAGAATTGGCCAGGCCACCTCTCTGGATTCCCCTCTTGTGTCCAGGGCTTATAAATATTTTTCTAGGTTCTCCCCAATCATTAAAGAGTTTTCAGACACACATGCAGATGGCCCCCATTTTTCAAGCAACTGAGGTATTTTTTCACATTCACAAGATGGTGGCGACCTTGGGATTTCCCCTTTTGAGTCTGTCTGTGTCCTCATGGCTTGCATCATTTTAGTTACATATATTATGATCCATTGCATAAACCCCCTTAAGTGTATGGTGGTAAGGGGGTTGCTGCTAACCCCCTTAAGTGTATGGTGGTTGGCCACCCTCTCCCCTGGGTTCCTGCCAACTTCTTCAGCATGGGTCGCATTACCTCACAGGAGACCTCACAGTGCCCATCTCTGCCCTTCTGGATTTGGGAATCTGAACCTGACTCCCTTTCAATCAGCTCACTGGATGCTGCTGGAACCATGATGCTTTTCAAGGCTCAAGTCCCCGTGTTTTTCCTGGACTCCTGCAGCCACACTATGCCAATTGTTCAGCCAAATTCTCTCCTCCCCTTTCTTGGGATATCTATCTATCTATCTATCTATCTATCTATCTATCTATCTATCTATCTATCTATCTATCTATCTATCTATCTATCTATCTATCTATCTATCTATCTATCTATCTATCTATCTATCTATCTATCTATCTATCTATCTATCTATCTATCTATCTATCTATCTATCTATCTATCTATCTATCTATCTATCTATCTATCTATCTATCTATCTATCTATCTATCTATCTATCTATCTATCTATCTATCTATCTATCTATCTAGATGATAATCTATCTATTTGTCTGTGTGTTTTTGTGTGTTGTTTTATAAGCAAATCTAGAAACAATGAACAAAAGCCCATGGTCATGTGCAGACTTCATGAAGTCTGTCAATGCAGCTCGAACGTCATATTTGCAGGTTCAGCAAGAAGATCGTAATATAGTCAATCTTCTGCCAATGTGCCAGGTGGAACATCAGAAACAGCAAATAGTCAGTCACTCCATGACTTTGTTTAAGAAAAGCTGAGAGGATTTGCATTGCTATTTTCAGGCCTCATTTGTTCCTTCTTTAGTTCTCCAGTGCTCTCCTCTACTGCAGTAGAACTTACATATTTGTGGAAAATTACCATCACATGTGACTTTGATGTGAAGTGGTTCCCAGCTTTTATGTTGACTGTAGGAGTCAGGACAGATTCTTCTACATTCAAGGATGCATTCAGTATGTGGCCATAGACCTACTGCGTGCCAACCAGACTTAAAGGGTGTGGTAAGAGGTAGCAAAGGGTAGAGTCCAGATCTTCTCAAAGCTGCTAAAAATCCATTGACTAATAATCACTATACTAGAAATATGGGTGAGTACTAGCATTCGTGTATTTACAATGATATTTTGAGATGATCTATGCTAATGCCACTGATGCAGTTGGGAAAGTTGAGTGGTTCCCTCAGTAATTCTACACTCTTTCCATGTCTGCATCTGAAAACAGAACAACTCAAAAAGATGTAAAAGAAAACTTAAAACATTGAAAATCTCATCAGAAAGGTATGTGGTCTACCACTCATATTATCTGCAAATCACTCTGCCATCTATGTTTTTAACTGCTTATATAGCCCCCTCAATCCCCCTCCCTCTCCTCTCTAATCCTCCTCTCTCTTCCTTTCCTACTTCTGCTCTCTCCCTTCAAAAGATTAAATGTTTGTTCTAGGTTCACCAAGTCGGTTTCATGAAACCTGGGCCTGAAACCCAGATGTCTGACTCACCTTGCCTTGATATCTGTGTGAAAGGCTGCTCCAAAGAGGGCGGCTGATCTCTGTGTGAAATGCAGACAATCAGACTGAAGACAGTTTTCACTCTACCTGGCAGGATGAGGAGGACTTCCCAGAGAGAGCTGTTACCTGGTCCTGTGAGTCACCCAGTCTGTCTTCAAGAGGCACATAAACAAATATGATAGTTCATTTCTGGGAACTTGTCTATCTGTAGATAAGGCTGTACCAAAGGTAAAAAGCAGGAGCACTGACCTTGGGCTGCACAGGGAAGAACCTGCTTCTTGCCCTTAGGAATTTAGGGAACCAGGTGTTTATTTATTTCTATGATAGAACCAAGGTGCAGATGGGTGCCCTGAGAAACAAACTCTAGCCAGCTTGTCTGGGCACAAACCTCTGACCTGTGACCCTTAGGTCTGTGACTCTGAGTACCTTGTTTAACTTGTGCCTGAATATTTTTTGCTAAATGGTAAGGATAACAATACTAGGCTTACATGATTTTGTGAGGAATGAAAGTGTCATAGATGTGAGTTCTTAGTACAGAGTAAGCACTGGCTGTACTGCTTGGGGCTCGCTGGTTTGTTCAAGTTGGGCAAGGTGTATCTATGTTTCAGAGCTAACAAATCTAACAGAAATGTTATCTAAAATCTAAGAGAAAGTGGAACAAATACACATGCAAATCAGAAAAGTCCATTTATTTTTAGTGGCTTTTTTCTGAGTGCACTAAATGCCAACCAAGCGTGGCTCCAAATAAGGAAGTGGCATTTGACTAGAATCTACAGGAACAATTTAAATTATATTGTCCTTAGATTTATAATATCTACAGATTCCTCTTATTTTTCCCTCTAAAGGAGAGAGAAATGAAAAACATATATTTGTGTACCCAGAACCAAACACAGATACCAGAAATTGATAGTAAAAGGGAGGATTCATAACTCGAGGCACCCGAGGGTCCCTATGGGAAAGTTGAGATATACTTATCATTTCACATTACCTCTTCACTCTTATGGGGGGATATCAGAAATGCTGAGTATGTGGCTCTAAGAATGTAGATGTCTCCTAAGTTATATTATGCACACATAAATCTGACTTAGATTCCATTTCCTTTTCTTGGTTGAGTCAATGAATACTGAATAACAAGGTTTTCTTAGCCTGTGCTAGTCTTTGTTGCTAAGCTGAGGCATTCAGCCACCTTGATGAAAAATCAGTACTTGTACCCATTGAAAACCCTTATTTTGTGACAGAGACGTGAGGAGATTTACCATGATCATATCTGACAGTTCCGACTTGGAATGACAAACGTCTGATTTGTTGGACTTTGCATAGGTGGAAGCTAAGTTTTGTTCTCAATTTTAGCTCTGAAATTTTCTTTGTTCAGAAGCAATCATTCTTCCCCAGACAGTTAGATGTTATTCCTTTTTTAAAGTAACCTTGAAATACTTTTGCACAACACTTTGCTTAATCTTGAGTCACAGGACTGCAATGTTCTGCACCAAGTTTTCCTTGCCCCTGAGGCCTTTGGCAGCAGCCTCTCTGATATGAATACCATTTGTATTTTGCCTACAGTTTTAATAAAGCCTTTTTGTTGGAATCAGCTTTCTCTTTCCAAGTTGTTGCTTGCCCAGGAAGGCAGTGCCCATAAGTGCCACCATATGAGAAACTCTCTTGGAAAACTTGTGTCTTTGATTTTGTGTACAGATGCTAAGGAGAAGTTGTGCTCTCCCCCGCCCCCTTAAGATCTCAGGTTATTTGGGCTCAGCTGCATTTTTTGACATCAAGTTGAAACTTGTTTTAACTTTTTTTTTTTTTTTTGGTCTTTTTGAGACAGGGTCTGCCTGTAGCCCAAGCTGTCCCAGAACTCACTATGTAGTTTAAAGTTCCTTTAAGCATGTATATGAGATGTTTCTGTAAGCAAAATGATGAGAAGAAAGTCAGAGGTTTTTTTTTTCCTTGAGTCTTGAAACCTCCCAACCAAGAAGACCTTACACAGCAGAATCTTTAAGGAAGTGGATAGATGCTGAACTTCAGCAAGGGGACATAATCTTGGTCTGTTTAAACACACACCCAGCCAGCTCTCTGGCCATGCACTCTTTCCTTCTCCTTCCTCTCCTTCTTCTCCTCTTGCCAAGTGGAGCAATGACTTTTGCTGAGGAAGTGGTAGGTGACTGCATCAGCTCATAAATGTAACATCCAAGAAAGGATAGAATCAGTCCTAAATCCATCCATGCACTCAGACACATCCAGATGATCATGATGACGTCTTTGCCTTAAAAATGTCAGTGTAACAGCAGGACATGTTGCTGCACACCTTTAGTCCCACTACTCTAGAGCCAGAGACAGGCGGATCTCTGTGAGATAGAGACTAGCTCGATCTACATAATGAGTTCCAGGTCAGCTGGAGTTACAGGAAGACTGTTTCAGAAAGACCAAAAAATTCCAGTATTATTCCCATGAAAAATGATAGTGATGAAGTCATTCAGTTTGCTTTGTATTTTTTTTTCTCTTATTTTCAAAATGAAAGAGCTGTTATTTGGTCTATCTGCTAAACAATACTTTTTTGTAAAACACATTCAGACATTACACTTATCCAGCTGTGATCCCTGTGAGTTACAATAATAGTTGGTCTGGGAAGATATGCCCCCTGGTGCAACAATGATAAAAATGTTATGGGAGTAACTAATCTCCTTCTGATTATATTTTATGATCTGCTTCACAAGATGAAGCCCACACCTACCGCTGTTATTACAGCCAAGAACCTGTGACTAGACAGATCACAGGCCATAGGAGACAACCTACTATTATTAGTCTGCTAAACAGACACCATATTAAACCAACTCCTAATGAATTATTGTTATACCTATAGATTAGTTCATCTTTCAACTCTCATCATAGAAGATTCTTCTTATGCAAATGATGATTGACATAGAGACTCACAACTGGTCAAGATGTAGAGAATAAGAGATTATAGAGGGCTTATCCCTAAATGGGACAGCCATACCACACTTTCTCCTCCCAAGGCTCTGAGATCATTGAGGAAGAGGGGTACACAAAAATTGTAAGAGCCAAAAGTGGATGAATACAAGTAAACCACGTTTTCTGAACACAACAGGACAGCTGCACATATGAACCCACAATGCTTGTGACAGCATGCTCAAGACCCAAACAAGCACAAGCCAGACAAAATTCCAGCATGAATGGGGGAGGTGGGCAAGAAGCTCCAGCTCTAGCTGAGGATCTGTTGGCAACTGATACCTTTTGTGGGGGGAGGGGGGATAGAAAGAGAGAGAGAGAGAGAGAGAGAGAGAGAGAGAGAGAGACTCAGTTTTCTTTCAGGGTGTAACACTGCCTAGGTTAACTAGGATCCAGAGGATGGGTCCATACCCCAAAAGCATTTGGGGAACACAAAGTAGACTTGATAGGTTTTCAAAAAATAATACAGAACTTAAAGTCATGTGTGTGTGTAGTAATTTGGGGTGGAGATGGGGGAGGGAGTCCGAATGTGATCAATATACCTTTACTAAATTCTCAAAGTATCAATAAAAATATTAAAAATATATATCTAGACAATAGAGAAAAGATATGAAGTCAAAGTTGTCCCATTCTGAGTATCTAAGATAACTTTCAGGATGGTTTTTTATCCTATATTTCTCAAGCTGTAGTCTGCAGAACCCTGGTTCAGATGTTATATTATGTTTTCTTCTTTAATGTGAAGAGTGTGGTGATGAATTACTTTATTACAAATGTCGGCTAAACAAGGTTGATCATGTTTCCCTCCTCTTGGCTTTCCAGAACCTGTAACATCTGATTATGTCATCTCCAACAAGTGGGTGGTATGCACTGTGTCTCATGTTTTATGAACTGGGCTTCCTTTCTGGAAAACAAAACAATCTAAAAAGTGCTATTATTTGAGTAATTATTGATACCTGGATATATTTTATAGAAATAAAATAATAAAACTCAAGACAGCCTTTATTCTGTTTCTATATCAATGTGAACAAAGTGATAAACACTTCTCCACATCCAGGGATAGGGTTCTATACAATAATTTAAAAAATTCATTATGCATATTCACTGTACATGGTACTGTGTTACATAAGGACATCTTCATTTAAGTATACATTGTACATTGAACATACTCCTCTGTACAGCTTTACCCTCCCATTTCTCGCCCATTGGTCCCTTTTATTCCCCTAGATGATTGTCTTCAATTTTCATGTCATATATGCACTCATGATTTTATGTATCTTTATAAAATCTGGGAACTACATATGAAAGAGAACATACAATATTTTTCTTTCTGAGATTGTATTAACTTGCTTAGCAAAACAACATGACATTGTTCCTGTGGCCAAAATAATTCCATTACGCACATATAACACACACTATCATTTGTAGTTGTTGTATAATTTAATTGTATATTTGCAGCATTTGCTAGTGAATTAAATTCCCTAAGAAATGAGAATTGGTAATAAAATAAAGAAACATGTGCTAAACGGATCATTTTCAGGAACTATAAGAAGATAAAAAAGCAGGAAGTTTGTATTAAGAGCTCATGTGAAAAGCAAAGATAATTCAGGGAAGGAAAAACAACAGACCTGGAGTTCTGCTAAACCTTACACCGATGGTAAGCATATAAGGACATCATGTTTGTTCTAGTTTACCTTCAATTGCTATGACAAAACACTCTGACCAATACCAGCTTGGGGACGAAGGGTTTATTGGCCTACAACTCATGGGTCACAGTTCATCACTGAGGGAGCCCAAGGTAGGACCTCAGGGCAGGAAC
>NW_008334129.1:0-223 GCF_000622305.1 Nannospalax galili | reverse complement strand
TACTTCTGGTTGTAGCCGAGGCAGGTTCCCGCGGCGAGTCCAGAGTGAAAAATTGTTGTGGAACGCATTCCTTTGGGATGTTGTCTTCCCTCACTGGATCCTCCGTATCCAGCCCTCATGCTGGGCACCAGATGTCCCGACCCATGAGACAGTCAACGTGGGTACCTGGAGAGAGAGGGGACTGAAAGGGACAAGAGACGCGAAGAATGGAGACAAGACAGGC
>NW_008334128.1:0-243 GCF_000622305.1 Nannospalax galili | reverse complement strand
GTATTAATTACTATTGTACCCCAACTAAACATGTATTCGCCAGAGGAGTTCTCCTGGCTACTCCGCCCACACATTAAGAGAGGAGTGTTCATCCCTTTTGCAACTAGGATAGGATTTACTGTTTCTGCCAGCCTTTCTGCGGGGGCCTTGGGACATACTCTATGTACTGCATACTGCGGGGGCCTTGGGATGTACTCTCTATACATACTTTATATACTGCGTCCTTGCAACACCAGCTGACTT
>NW_008334127.1:301580-323783 GCF_000622305.1 Nannospalax galili | reverse complement strand
ACCCAAGACCAGGAATGGTGCAGGGCCCAAACCAGGAGCAGAGAACAGCACGGGAGATGGAAGGGCGAATGAGGCCAGGGGAGGGGGGGAGTCAAGGAGCGGAGGGCTCCGTGATAGACCCACCCCAAGAGGCCTGAGGATAGGAGAGCACACCAGGAGAGTTAGCGGGTGGTGCAGGTCCAGGGAAGCAGGGAGAGGTGAGGGCGGGGCCGGGTCCAGAGGCAGTGCTCCTGGGGACCAAGGAAGGCACCAAGCCGGTCCAGGTGAAAAGGATCGGGAAGCAGCACTGGCTCCCCGGGTGTCTGGGGCCCCAAGACTAGGAATGGCACAGGGCCCAAGCTAGGAGTAGAGAACAGCAGGGGAGATGGAAGGGTGAACGTGGCTGGGGGAGTCAAGGCATGGAGGGCTGCATGATAGACTTACCCCAAGAGAGGCCTGAGGGCAGTTAGAGAGCTTTTTAAAAATATCTGGCATCTGCCATTGAATCTACAAATATCTGTTCACAGGAACTTGCCCTCTTGAAGCCTGTGAACATGGTCTCTGCTCTGTGTTTCTGCTGGCTGTACTCTTCCACTCTTTCACCAGAATAGGCCACTAAGCACTTTGCTTACTTCATTTTAGGCCTTCTCCAACTTATTGCTTTAAACCTTTCCACATTCCTCCCACAAATCAGTTCCAAAGGCTTACAAAGCACATAGGCAAATTATCAAACCCCTGGCCCCACTCCTTGGTACAATTTTCTGTGTAAGTTAATCATTACTATGACAAAATACCTATAAGGAAGTAATTAAATGAAGGGTTTGTCTTGACTCACAGATTACCAGTACAGTCCATCACAGCAGGGGAGGCATGGCAGGAAGAACAACCCTCAGCTCTGGTAGCCGAGGGTGAGAGAGCTGGTACGTTGTGTTCAGAGTCAGGGCAGAGAGAGCAATGAATGGTTGTGCTCACCTTGCTTTCCCTTTTTTCTTTTTTTGCTCAATCTGTGACCCAACCCAGGGGATAGTACCACTCGTCGTATGGTTTTGTCTTCTTTCCTCAGTTAACTATCAGTGGGATTTTTCTCACAGATAGTCCCATGTTTTTTTCAATATATTTGAGAACACTATCTAATATTATGTCTATCCCAGCCCTGTGTACTAATAGTGACCTTGATTATGTAAATCTGTACCTGGAACTCAAGTATGACTCCATACCAAGCCGATTTTCAATCCTGTACTTTTATAGATATGATTGTTCATTTTATCAAGTATGTAATCAGTCTAAAATTCATACATCCACTGATGGAGCTCTTGAAGGGTAAGTGTAGAGAATTTATTAGAATCATTTCCACTGAAGGTCTTGAGATGCTTTTAACATGACATAGCTCAATACTGTGGATATCACGGAAATTGTAGGGATGGACTTAAAGCAGAAATGGCCAGTGATGTGGCAGTACCTATGTACTTTGCTGACATGCTGGAGAATTCAATTGCATCCTGACAGACTAGCAATTTTCAAGTGCAGTATAAAAGATCACTACTCACTCTGAATCTGCATAGCTTCCCTAGAAAGAAGATTATTTGTTTCATACAAATGTCTCATACACTATGTATGGAAGTAAAATAGTTCTCACATTCATGCCCAAGGTCCACAGTCACAAACTCTATAGGAAAGAAAGGATTGATAAAATAATATTTATTTGCTTATTTGTGTGTGCACACATGTATACCACATGTGTGCAGGTACAGAGGGGGGAAAATGGCCTCAGATTCACAGGAGTCAAGTTATCAGTGATTCACACAAGGTGTCAAGGTGGGTGCTGGTAACAAAGCTCACATCCTCTGGAAGATCAGCAAACACTCTTAACCTTGGAGCCCTCTTGCCATCCTTGAGAGTGGTTTTTCAAAATAAAATTATCCTTCAAATGTGCCACTTGCAGGTTCATGCAGAAGTATTATAACCTCTAATCTGTTGTGCTTTCTTAGAGAATCCTTTCAAGTCAGTCATTATCTCAAAACAACAAAGAAAAGTTAATTCACATCCCACATCTACATATGAGAAGAAATATGATGTTCTTGTCTTTGTGGCATGTATGCTTAGAATCGTAATGTCCCATTGATGGATTTTACTACAGTGGCTTTCCTCCCCCTGTCCCCCTCCCCTTCCTCCCCTTCCTCCTCCTCCTTCTCTTCCCCTTCCCCTTCCCATTCTCCCTCTCCCTCTCCCCATCCCCTTCCCTCTCTCCCCTCCCCTCCCTCCTCCTCCTTCTTCTTCTTCTTCTTCTTCTTCTTCTTCTTCTTCTTCCTCTTCTTCTTCAGTTTGAATCCTATTTTTCCAGCTATTAGAACAGCAACACCTGCTTGTTTCCTAGGTTCATCTGCTTAGAAATACCTTCTTTTCATCCTTTCACCCTACGGTAGTGTCTGTCTTTTATGGTGAGGTAAATTTCTTGGAGGCAACAAGTGGATAGTTTCTGCTCTTTGATCTAATCTGTTTTTGTATTGTGATTGGGGAACTGAGACCATTAATATTTGGAGTTGTTGAAAGTTGTATATTGATTCCTAACATTTTGATTTTGTAGTCTTAAAAGAATGACAAATTGCAACCCATATAGTGACATGCCATAGGACTCTCTGTCATAATTGAAGAGAAATAAAACTTTACATGATAAAAATAGTATATATAATGGAGTATAGTGAATTGGGCAGTAGGGGACAGTGGAAGGAGGTGCAGATGAGGGAGGTATGATCTAAATACCATCAAATTATATTGTATGAACATTGAAAAACTTCTAATAAAAATAGATGAAAGGTGTGGCTGCTAAGATGGCTCAGAAGGTAAAGGCACTTGCTGACAAGACTCAGGACCCCACCACCCACATAGTTGAAGGAGGACATCAAGTTCTGAAAGCTTTCTTCTGACTTCCATACTTACACTGTGGTACATGCACAACCACAAACAAATAAATAAAATAAAAATAGACTACAGGATCTTGTGATCACTAAGCCAGTTCTATAGAAGACAGTGAAGGAATCCTTTGAACTGAACAATAACACAATTTAATCCATGAGGCTACAGGAAAGAATTAACTGAAGTAGAATAATCATTAATAAGAAAGGGACAGGAATCCTAAAATAATTTCTCATATTACAAGGTCTATTCTCATTTATTTTGAAAGTAAAATCACGGGTAAGGGCAGCTTAGGTTTATGACTGAAGCTGTGGATGTTGAAGTCAAACTGCCAGGCTTGGGGTCCAGACTCTCATTTAAAATTGTGTGCTTTGGGGGAATTTTCACTGTTTTTGTCTCATGGTTCTCACCTGTCCCTTGGGGTGAAGGATTAAGTTATTTAATACAGAAAAGAACTTTGTACCTTCAGATGGTAATTGCACCATGAGTACCAGCCACCTTTACTATTTGAATGAGACTTTCACATGATACGTCTTCAGCAATGCTAGAGAATCCTTAGTCAATGAAATGTAACACAGAATGTTACTGGATTGTGGTGCTATGACTTCAGAAGTCATGTGCTGAATGTCTAAGTACACATTATAAGATTGCTTTAATAAGCAGCATAGCAGTACTTATAAGGGGTTTCTGTGATGCCCAGAATGTTCTATTTCTTTTTTTTAAATTTTAATTTTATGTGTATGTGTACACATTATAAGATTGCTTTAATAAGCAGCATAGCAGTACTTATAAGGGGGTTCTGTGATGCCCAGAAAATTCTATTTCTTTTTTTTTAATTTTAATTTTATGTGTATGCGTGTATTTCCTGTGTGTAGGTAAGTGCACCTGTGCTGTGCAATGCCCACGGAGGACAGAAGAGACTGTTGGATCCTCTGGAACTGGAGCTATGGACAGTTGTTAGCTCCCATGTGGATGCTGGGATTCTAACCTGGGTCTCCTCAAGAACAACCAGTGTTCTTAACTGGTGAGCCATCTCTCCAACCCCTGAAAGTTCTATTTCTTAATCTGCATGACATCATTTGGTGTTTCACTTTATGGTAATCCATTGGATTGTACACATATGCCATGGATCTCCTTTTTATTAGAGTAAAGGAGAAGAAGAACCCGAAACAGGGGAATAGTAGGGAGCAGATGTTACTAGGGGGGAGGTGGGAAAAGTAGGAGTGTATAGCTGGGACAGAGAAGGAAGGGACATGCATGGGGCCTGGTGGTGTAGGAGGGAAATCAGGAGAGGGGGAGATGGTAGGAGGTGGGTGCTATTGAGGGGAGGGAGGGAATAATAGGGACACTTGAACTGGGGAGGGATGAGGGAGATTAGTTGAGGTAGAGGGAGAGTAGAGATGATTGGATCTTGGGGGGTTTAGGGAAGCTAGAGGGAAATGTGTTGCCTCTGATACCCCCTAAGAAATGTACTTACGGTGCCTGAACATTAGTGCATATGTATACCTGGGGGCTGTATGATAAGGAATACAGTGCCAGAGAGGAGAGGCCTCCTGTCTTAGTTTGTTCTTCATTGCTGTGACAAAACACTCTGACCACTACCAACTTGGGGAGGAAAGGGTTTATTTATCTTATTCTCTGAACTTTGACCAGTTGTCACCTTCTGGCTTAATTACCATCTGGTGAATGAGGATGTATCCCTAGTGACAACTGGAGATGAGTTAGTATCCTTTCCACCACATATTCTGCTTTGTTCCCTGAGTCTTAGGTGTAGAGTTTGCTTTGTGGATGTGTCTGTTAAGGCTGGGCACCTCACAGATAATTATTTTCTGCATTTGACCAGCTATGGAACTTTGTAATAGTCTGCACCTATTGGAAAAAGAAGCTTCTTAGATGAATGGCGAGAGGTACATTTGTCTGTAAATATAAGGTTTCATATTTAGAATACAGTAAAATTATGTTTGTCCAGGGACATGACAGGGGCAGATTTTTCTGTAGGATGTATGACCTCTCCAGCCATGTGTATTTGACTATGTTTATAGTACCACATGTGAATTCCCTTATACTGAGCAGGCTTTAAATCCAACTTGACAACTGTTGATTAACCCCAAGATAAACATGCCTGTACTGTACCAGTGGAGGTTATTTGCTGGGCCAGTCATGGTTGTCATTCATGGACTTTACAGCTGGGTGGAGATATTGATTGGCTTTTTCCCCTGGCAATTTGTAGAATATCTTCTGATACTATGGAACTAGTCTTCAGGAATGGAGCTTCTATATTAGTTCCAGCTTGATTGCTCCCTTGGACAAAATTTTAAATGGACTTTTTTTTTTTTTTTTACCCAGTGTAACATATATCAGGTGTAAAGCGAGAGCTGTATCCCATAAGAAGCTGGCCTTTTGTGAAATCTTTCAAGAGGCTATATTTGAAGCTCATTCTCATCCTTTTTGCAATACCATTCTATTTAGGAGTATAAGAAAATGAATGCCTTGTTACACAGTTTCCTGAGACTACTTAGAGGTCCAATCTCATAAAAACAGCACATGGGAAAGAGGAATCAACCGAAAGTTCAATAGTTTTCTTTTAAAAAATAGATTTTGCATTACTGTTGAAATCTCCCTGATGACTTTATATCCATGCTCAGGTGCCAAGGATCTCAGAAATGGACTATGGTCTAGTAATAATCAGATACATAGAGATTAGAAACGCATGTACAAACATCTTAATGTCAATTACATTAAAAATGAATTTTTCTGTATGAAACTGTGTATTTTAAGAATGAAATGGAGACCTTTTTTAAAGGTTAAAACCTCATTCAATTTTATGTCTTATAGGGTTTATACTGAGCTCAATATTATATAGCTGTATTAATACAACTGTGAACCTAAAAATTTACAGCCAGTTTTGAAAGAGATGCATCTTTGCTCTGGAAATTGTTATTAAATATGTTAATGCTGTAATGAATGCTTCTTCTAATCATGTGGTTATTAAATAAATAATTAAAAATTAAAAAAGATTTTATTGTTTTTACTTTATGCATATGAGTGTATTGCCTTCATGTATGTAAGGCCACCTGTGTGGTGCAGTGTCCATGGGTGAAGAAGAGGGTATCAGATCCCCTGGAACTGGAGTTTCAGATGACTGTTAGCCACCATGTGGGTTCTGGGAACCAAACCTGGGTCCTCTGTAAGAGCAGCCAATGCTCTTAATGCTGAGCCATCTCTCTAGCCCTCAATAGTTTTCTTAATTTCTTTACTTTGTAAAAGCAGTAGCAAAGTTTTTAAATGTTCTTATGCTCCTGTCTTAAATTAAACAGGCTCTCTTTATATCTCCAAACATAATGTAAATATTTTTGTGAGAATTTAATACATGAGTATTGTATTTGCATCATTTTGACTGCTCTCACTCCCCCTTCCAACTCCCCCAATGCCCCCCAACTCCCTTTCTCTTCTTTGAACATTATTTTTATATATACACATATAATACACTTATAAGTCTGTAAAGCACTAAGTCCATTTAGTGGTGTTCCTGGGTATATATATCTAAACATACTTTGAAATTCCCATCATGCTGCAAGTAACTGACAGAATTTTTCACATAATACTTATCTGTATTGGTTATGTTTATTTCTAAAATGAATATATTTTTTCACATGTACACTGCCTGGACTATCAATTAAAAAAATTGATATAGGTTCTCCCTGCTGCTCTAGTCAGCCTGGAGCTCCCTATGCAGCCCAAACTGGCTTCCATCTTACAGACATCTATAGGCCTCTGCCTCCTAAGTGCTAGAATTAAATATGTGTGCCAACACACTTGGCTAATATTCAATCTTTTAAACTATCAGAAAGGTATTCTGTGGAAAGTCAAATGTTTTGATGTGTGTGATTCTATTTCTTCAAAGATAAGAATCATGATATAATTAGGAGCACAGAAAATGAGCCTTAAATAGCCATCAATTCTGGCCCAAGAGGCTCCAAAAATTACTCAGGCTATTGCCACAGCCCTTGATGGCCTCCCAGAACTTGAAGGTAAGACTCTACTGCTGAAGACAGAACATAGTTCAGACACAGGATTTGGAGCAATAGCTCTACAACTGACCTGAAACCACGTCCCCTGAAGGCTAGCTCTCATAGTTTTGGAGAGTGCTATGAAGGTGCCAAGGGAAAACATCAGCTTCATCCAACACCAGCTTCAAGACCAAATAACCACATCAGTGACTGGCACAGCATACAACGTTGGTGCAATAGTGGCACTTTTGTCTTGGGAGCAATCAACAGTTATCTAATTGGACTAAAAGCCCACTCAGTGGGAGGAAACTCAAGTGTTGTACTGTAAACATAACCAAATACACATGGCTGGAGTGGTCATAGGCCTTAGAGAAAACCACAAGACTGTCACATCCCTAGACTAATGTGATTTCTTAATTTGTGCAAAATATGTAGCCTTATATTTAAGACAAATATTCCAGTCACCACTCATCAAAGAAGCTCATTTTGCACCAGTTACAGACTATTACCAATTACTATAACTGGTCACACACAGATATTGTCTATGCATTTCACAGGCCTAAGTGACACGCACTTCAGTGCAACCTCTTCACCTAAAGCACATGGGACATAGAACAGGGGTAAAGAGGAGGACACTAATAAATCTCTCAGTTCTCATTAATGAAGCTCCCTCATGTAGCAGAGGGTAAGGAACATAAAAAAAAAAAAAACCACAAATGACCAAAGTGTAGAAATCAAGAGTTTACTGAATTCTGGTTCTTGGACAGGACTCCTTTATTAAACTTCACCCACCCAAGGCTCAGGGATCATTCCAGAAGAGGGGGCAGAAAGATTATAAGAGCCAGGGAGGAGATGCATGACCATATGGAAACAGAGTCCTACAAGCTCCTGGGAACCTGCTCGTGTGATTCTATGGCAATGATATCAGCATACACAAGTCCCATTGAAACTCAGGCAGACAAAAACCCAGCATAGAACTGGGAAAATGAACAGCAGACCTCAATCTTATCTGAAGAAATATTGGCAACTGATTGCTGTTAGGTGAAGAGCTGATCTTCCTAAAATAAGGGACTCTAGATAGGCAGACTAGACCTCAGTAGATGGACTTGCACTGGGGAATGGCTGTGGACACTTACTTGACACAGTGGGCCTTAACAGGGATGACAGAGTACGTAGGTTCCACTGGTGGTGGGTGCTATGGAAGAGTGCCAGTGCGGACGAGGGTATAAAGATGATTAAGAATGTTTGAGATGTTGTGTATGAAATACACAAAAATTCAACAAAAACAAATAAAAAATCACTATCAATTCTAAAAATTTTGGTTTGAAGAATACCAGCTTGGAAAACTATTCTCTTAACTTTTGCATTTTAGAAAGATTGTATATTTGTGTAATGCAAACACATTTAACATACAAACAAGCCTCTAATAATTAAAACATAACTAAACAGAAGTTCTTTATAAATGTTAATGTAGTGTTTTATTTTTGTGTTCAGAAACCTTGGTTCATTAGGATAATTATGATCATGTCACTCTGTCTTTCACAAGTCCAAACAAGTTTTGTTTTGCACTGGCAAAAACAAAAAGACAGCTTTAATTCACTAATTAATTTAGGTGGTATTATTAGTAACCACAAGCAGACTTATTACCTGATGTGCAGGTGGACAAGGTTTTAAATTCTAGAATCACCCAAAGTGAGTACTTTTTTTCCTGTTTGAATTGTACTGAATACAATAAGAGGAATCTCAAAAGTTTCTTTGACTTTTTTGTTTATGCTGACATGTAATACATAATGTGAGAAAGAGAATTTTTGGGTTACCTTACATGCACGAAATCTAACTTAGTAACTAGAGTGGAGGAATATAAATAAAAGCCTAGATCTCCCTGGTCATTTGCATAGCTTGGTGACCCTATACTTGTGGACACTTCATTTTTTTCCATTTTTATTTGTGCTCATCCTACACAATACCTATGTTGGTATTCTTGACATGTTTAAGATAAAGTATTTTGCATATGTATATGATTTGTATGCATACATGTGTATCTTGGAAGTAATTCTCTAATTTTTCTTTTTATGTTTCGGTCAGAGGACATCTTGCAAGAGTCAGTTCTCCCATGCAGGTTCCAGGAATAGAACTCAGGTTGTCAGGCTTGGCATCATGTGCCCTTACTTGCTGAGTCAACATCAAAGTAACTTTTATATACAACTATAAGGTTGTTTATTCCTCTATGGCCTTTTTATTTTCTCTTTTGGTGTCTATTTTTAAGGAAAAAAAGGTTTCTCAATATTGTTACTCCAGTGGGTTTTAATTGAAATGGAGATATTCAAGACTTAAAATAATTTGAGACTTGGGAAGGGGGATGTGCAAGGAAAGATGTTTGTTGTTATTGTTGTTTAAATAATATTTTTATTTATCCTGCGAAAATGTTATACACATGATATGTTGATCATATCCATTCAATATCATGTCCCCCTAACTTACCCTAGTGACTTCACCCTGTCACTCTCCCAACTTCATGTCCTCCAGTTTTTGTTGTTGATAATCTCCTGAGTCCAATTAGTGATGCTCATATGTCCCTGGTGTAGAGCCATGCACTGGGGCATGGACTACCAACCTACTAGCAGCCATGGCCCCAAAGGACAGTGGTTCGTCCTACCTCAGTAACCATCAACTGAAAATTACTTGTCACCCAAGTATGCTTTATACATAGCAGAATTAATTGACTAATAAAAGTGAAATGTTTTGTTGTTTCATCCCGATCTTAAAGGTAGGAACTGATAGGTTTTCAGGAAAATCTTTCTAGATTTTCTCATTGACAGAATAAGGAGTCTGCTTGTTTGTATGCCTTATTGTGATAAATGAGGCAGAGGTAAAGGTAAGCAAAGCTGAATCTAAGAGTGCTCAGGGAAAGTACTGGGCCCACCAAGAGTCCCAGCTGTGTAAGACACTGTCTGTATCAATTGCCAAAAATTTCTCAGGGTTGGGGTTTCTTACCCATTTCCCCATGTCTATGCTAGGGTTGTCTGGTTTGAGCTTTTGTGGGACTTGTGGGTACTGTCACGATTGCTGTGAGTTCATATGAATAATGGACCAGTTGTCTGGAAGACTCTGTTTCCTTGTGCTCATCCACCCATCTGGTTCTTGCAATCTTTCTTCTTCTTCTACAATGATCCCTGAGCCTTGAGAGGCAGAGGTTTGATATAGGTGTTCCATTCAGGAATAAGCACTCTGTGGTCTCTTTTTCTCTGCACATTGACTAATTGTGGGTTTCTGTGCTAATCACCATCTGCTACATAATGTCTGGTGAGAGTTTCAAGATGATTTAAACTTACATGTAGGGGTTGCATTGAAGATGTGCATCTCAGAGATGCATTTTTGGTGCAACATATCTAAACAAACATTTCATGACAAATAAATATGATATAGGGGCTGGAGAGATGAATGTAGTTAAGAGCCCTTGCTGCTTTTGCGGAAGATCAGGTTTCCAGCAATCAAGTCACGCGGCTCTCTACTGTCTGTCATCCTAGCTCCAGGGGCTCCGTTGCCCTCTTCTCACCTCCAATGACACCTCTACACACTTGCACGTATACACACTCATACACAAATACACATACAAATAAAATAAATCTGGGCTTGAGAGACATATTAGCAGTTAAGAGCTCTGGCTACTCTTACAGAGGACCTGGTTTGGTTCCGAGTACCCACATGGCAGTCAGCAATTGTCCATGACTCTAGTTCCAGGGGATCTGACACACTCTTCTGATCTCCATGGGAAATGCAGACACATGCACTTACATACATGCAGGCAAACAACCATGCACACAAAATTAAATAAATAAATAAATAAACAAATAATAAACATTTCAAAATTGTAATTATGAATGAAATATTTTTAATGATTTTTACTTGATTTTTATCATGTAGTCACATATTTTAGAACATTTTTTCTTTGAGGCAGGGTCTCCCTATATCCCCATCTGGCCTAGAACTCACTGTGTAACCAACCAGGTTGTCATCTGTCTCGCAGAGATCCACCTGACTCTGTCTCCCAAGAGCTGGGACTAAAGACATGCAGCACTATACCAGGCTAGGACTTTATTTTTAAATCAGAAGGAATCAAGACATAGTTAAATAAAACCATGTTAATAGGAAATTTTAAAATCTTGAAATGGTAATTGAGTTACTTTTACTTACTCCATTTATAGACTTGAATATTGTAAGTTCTAGTTATAAGGAGGATTCTTCTTAAGATTGGGTCCTATGACTCTGTTGTTCAGATACTACAGCTCCTTTGTGGTCACAGAGTATTATTTCTTCAAGTCATCCAGCACATCTTGCTTTGTGATTTTGTCCCATGTATCTGGGATTGTACCTTTACGTGTAAATTTTTTACTATATTTTATTTCTAGATTTGACTTAAATTGACAAACAAACCATTTCCAATATGGCTGGGCCGATGAGTCTGGAGTGATGCTCCATGTAGCAAAATTACCTCCTGCCTTCCGATATTGTTTATATGGGAATTTTGCACCATCTGATAATCTAAATGAACGGTCACTTGCCACAGAACTAGAGCAGCAGCGAATGACAAAGTATTCTGTATTATGCTTATGCCACCCTGTAATAGCCTGAGGACGGTGGAAGGGCACACTGTGGTCACCTTCATGGGAAGGAATGGTGTTTGTACAAATTGCTTTGCAGAAGGGACACTGTTTCCAACAGCCACAGAGATGTTCAGATAGAATTTTCTCAACTTCAGGAAACAATTCATCTACAGGTTTACTCGAGCAATCCTCTTCTACTTTTCCCATTGCAAGATCCAAAGCTGCACTCATGGCTTCTTTGAGAAACTCAATATCTTTTATCTCCTGATGTTCAATGCTCATCAAGTCACTTCGGGGGAAGATCAGGTTGCTCCCCAGGTGATCACAGAACAGATCCAGCCACCTGGACACTGTGCTGCTTTCACCTTTAGCTACAGCTGTGGACTCATGAATGGCAGTAAGGATGGCACTCCTGATGTGACCTAAACTCATCGTTAAAAAAGTCTTTATTCTTGGAGCTCCCTCTTCTGAACAGTATCTTCTAACATGGTATCCAATGTAATCCTTAAAAAAGGAATTGGGATGATGAATGTATTTCCAATAATGATCAAAATTTTCTTCTTCTGCCAGAGAGAAGAGAATGTGTTTCTCCAGGTTAGCCCTGTTCCCATTGAATGCAGGGCAGGTGGCTCGCATGTCTCCAGCTATTTTGGGACCCAGTTTCCCCCATATGGAGGCAGAGATAGCGGGGATGAGCTTGAGCCACAGAAAGTCAACAAAGGATGTGATGGAGGTTGCACCTTGGCAGGAAATCTTAAAGCTCAGGAAGAAATCATCTTTCTTGCTTTCCAGATAGTTCACAGGGTCATTTGCTCTCTTGAATGCCTTGTGCAATTCCTTAAAGCTCCTTGATGCTCTTTGGAATAAATACATAGATAAGTCAATGCTGTAGTCCCTTGTCAATGTGTATCCTTCTTCAGTGGGCACAGATTTTATTCCTTCTTCTATTATTCTTAGGATTTCATGGAAATCATTCTGACTGTAATCACGCTTTTGCTTCCAAATGTTTTTAATCATCTCATTAACTCTTGAAAGAATGTTATTAGTAGTCTCATTGATTGATTCTTTCTGACAGATTTCTAAGCCCCTTGTACTGAAATTTTCTTTTCTCATTAGGATATGTTTCATATAATTGACTTGAAATGCTTCCCCCAAATTTCCCTTTAATTTTTGTGACAGATTTTTCTCATTTTTAAAATGCTCCCAAAGGATATTTTCACAATCCAAGTCAATATTAGGTTCTGTGATAAGAGGGGCAGCAGAGGATACATTATGGACCAAGTTTGTCCAAAGTTGATTGAATTTCTTATGTAATTCTTCATTACTTAATTCTTTGCCCTTAACACTTAAGGCCAACTTTTGACTCTTCTCTAATAATAGAGTTTCATAAAGTGTCTTCTGGCTGTTCAGCCTTTCTTGGATTTTTTTCAGATTAATGAGTTCATTGGCTTTCCTTCTGGTTTCTGAAATAAGTGCATCTTTAACGATCAGTAGCTTATGTTCAAAATTTGCTTTCCACTGAATCAATATTTCACTATCTGGGTCTTCTTTAAAATATTTTTCAAATTCTTGGTTGACAGTTTCATATTTCTTATTAACTGGATCTTCAAGCACGTCTGCTGTGATTGTCAGGATTTTCCCATTCTGAATCCGATTGTTCAGCTGATTCTGTAAGTCTAGGATGTGACTCCTCAGCACCCAGGTCCACTGGTTATACATGGTTTCCAGTTTGCTCATGACCATAACCTCTTGTGTGTTTCTGAAACTGAAAATGAAGTTCTCACTCACCAGGGCTTTCCACAAATCTTGAACTCGGGTTTTGACATCTGAGATCTTCATGATGCTTCTCCTAGATTCCTGTTGGGCAGTCAACAGAATTCTACTCTTCAGTTCCTGCACATTGTGGCTGTAGCGAGGATTGGGAGGGGCCATTGGAGGATTGCCATCCCAGAGGTGGGCAAAGTAGTAGACGTGATTATTGACATCAAACTTGATGACATCACTAAAGCGAGTCACATGAAAGCACTCTTCCTGTTCTGCAGCTAATGCTGCCATTTTATCTAGCTTCTCCAATAGCCTCCATCGTCCTTCCATAGTTTGGTCTTTAGCTGTAACTTCTCCCACATTCTGATGGACAAAGAGACAACTGGGGGAGAGTTTTACTTGTTTCATTCTCAGAAAGGCTTGGACGGCTATCTGTAAGATATCTTGCATCTCTGAGGGATTCTCCCCAAAAATATTGATCAGAGTCAAGTTTCCAAGTCCAATGACAAAGGTTGCCAGCTCATTGTCCCAGTTCTGGGATTTGTTGTTGAGTTCTGGGGCCCGAAGTCCTTCTGTGTCTACAACCAGCACAAAGTCAAATCCAAATTCCTTTGTGAATGTCTCCTCCACCTTCAGGAGCTGCATGTAGGCCCCCCTGGTGCACCTGCCTGCACTGACTGTGAACTGCAGCCCAAAAAGGGCATTCAGCAGGGTGGACTTCCCTGAGCTCTGCAGGCCAAGGATAGAGAGAACAAACAGCTGCTTGTCTCCAAGTTTCTCTGAGATCTTGTCAAAAACAGCTGCCACCCACTTGAGAGGCACATATGAAGCATCCCCATCCATCAGCTCAATGGGAACACCAGAGATCATGAGGTCTGTAGCAATTTGGGGGAGGCAGAGAAAAAGGCTATCTCTAGTGGAGGAAGTTTCTTCCAGAGCTTCATAGATCTGACCAACTTCTCTGAGAAGGTGCTCAACTCCCAAGGTACAATTAAGAATCTCTGTGGAAATAGTTTCTATTTGACTCTGACATAGTTTCATGTAGTTGCTCTTTTGCTTCTTCTGTTTTTCTCTTTGTATAATTGACCAGGTATTTTTTTGATTCTCCTGTAACTTTTCCAAGTGGTCTTTGTTCAGGTTTCCCAGAAAAATACTAAGCCATTTTAAGAAGTAGAGTCTATTGTGAGTTTCTGAATGTTCTTGAAGGATTTTAAGGACAGAGCACATTAAATCATTGAGGGGAAAGGCTTTTTCCAACTGCTGACATCGAATTAGTCTCTTATCTGTCTCAATCTCACTCTTGTGCTGTTCAATGCTCCGATTTCCCTTTTCTCTCAGATGATACAGTTCTTTGTCTTTTTCACACCAAAGGTGCCATAGTTGTCCCTGGAGAGGCAGGAAGATTTCCTTTATTTGAGATAGCTTCGATTCTGCTAAAAGGGCCATTATTGTCTCTGCCTTTTCTTTGGCTTCCTTGCAGTCTCTCTGGTCTTCATCAACAAGGAACCCTTGTATTCGAGCCACCTCTGAACAGTCCTCTATGCTAACAGCAGTGCTTGAGAGGTCTAGTAAATGCTTTATGGTGGTTGTGAGCTTCTCTGTTAATAATGCCTCATTTCTATTCCTGACCCCAATTCTCACCCTTTTGCCAGTATTATTAGTCATGATGTTTTCTTTGTCATCAAGTAAGCAAATCAAAGGTATTGGTGACTCACACAGGTCTCTGACGAGTGTTTGGTTCTCTTTACTGTCATCAGAAGCTGACATGAGGATCACAATGAGGGAGGAGACCTCCTTCAGGAAAGCAAGCTGCTGCTTATGCTCCTTGGCATCTCCGTGAAGATTGGTGAAGGCCACACAGTTGTCAAATCTGTCCTCCTCTTCTCCTCCAGGACAGAACCAGCAGATCTCCACCACTCCCCCCATCAAGACACAGTGTTTACTGCTTCCTCTGCAGTGTCTGTGAAAAAACACATCGTGTTTACGTTTACTGAGAAGAGAGCTCATGATCTGAGATTTGGAAGCACAAAGGCCACTTCCAACTCTAATGAATGACACAATGGGGGCAGAGACACTGCACATCGCCTGATTCTTGTGACTGTAGCTCTGGTCCTGTTGTGATTTTCTTGCATCTTTCCAACTTCTCCTAATTTGTCTGAGAGACCAGAGAGAGAATTCAATTTGAGAATTTTGGGGGTTTGGCACCAAAAGGGGGAGTGCATATTGGCAAATGGAAAGTTTTGTTAAAATATATTGTTTGATGAGATCATCTGCACAGTGAAAAATGGCCATCTGGATATCCATTGGGTGGATGTGGGGCTGAGACTCAGTGGCTGAAGGCTTAGTGGGATTGTCACTGTCTTCAAAGATCTCTTCATATGGATCAAAAACATCATTTTTCTGTTTCTTGGGCCCAGTATAGACCTGATTTTCTCTGTTTCCAGCATCTTGGAATTTCAGGTGTCTGAGCCCACAATCCAGCATCAATAACTTTTGCAGGAAATAGAAGGGCAGTTCCTGCTCCGATTTGGGCTGGGTGTTGTACACGGAAGTCTTGTAGATCAGATGGAAGTTAGCTCTGCTCATCCTTTTTGGGTAGAAATGTTCTAGGCCTAGACGCTTGAGTAAGTCTAGAAAAGGGCTGTTCTTCATCATCTTCTTTTTATTGTTTTCAATATTTAGTTGTTTACGAGATTCTTTGATTTCATGACGGAGAAGTTGCAATTTCTTTTTCACCTTGTCCATTTGTAAAGAAGAGGTCGTGGCTTCACAATCCCCATCAACGAGTAATCTCAAGTCTTTCTCTACATTTTCCCAATCATGAAAGTTTTCTCCAAGTCGTGAAAGGACATGTGCAACTTCTGCAGACAATGATTGTCCTATGTGTTGTCTTACTAATGCCAAGCGTTGTCTTTTATCATCTGTAGAAATACCTGTGATTTCAACAGTGGCACTCAGAGCTGTGAGCACCAGGAATGCCTGTGCCTTGTAGTTGCAAATATTTCGGAGCTTCTGGTATCTATGTTGGACAGTTTGCATTTGATCCAAGAGGAAGTTTAATACATCACACTGGAGTAGAGGCTGAAAGATACTGTTTGCAGACTGGTAGCCTGCAGCAGCTGCAATGGAGAGCAGCAGGAGCTGCATGTCTGGCTGCTCTGCTTCTCGGAGATGATTCAAGAAGGAGCCGAGAGCTGCGGTGACCTCGTATGTGGCCTTTCTTTGAGCTTCGTCCACTGTTTCTGGGGATCCATTTTTGACCTTCACTTCAATGAGGTTTTGGTGAATTTCTTTTAAATTTTCAATGAATTCACAAAATGAGGTTATGTTTACTTGTTCTTTCTCCAACTCTGACTGCTGCATGATGGACTGTGTCTGAGGAAAGTTTGTCAGTTTGTATGTAGGAGGATCTGGAAATCTAGACACCCAAGATTTGAAAAAAAGAGCTACATAATTGGCTGTCTCTTTAAGGAAATTGACCGTGTTTATTAGAAAATTCTGCAGATCCCAGCCTGTGAGGTGCATGTGATTCCAAATATCATAAGATTTAAGTTTTTGAATTAATGTTTGCATGAAGTCTGTGAGCTTCTTAAGCTGCCCGTCATAATCAGAAACCTCACAGGATTTCATATTCTTTTGGAAAAGCCTAGCATCTTTCCCAGCACTGAGTAATTCTTCATCCTGGATACGGGCATTAAGGCCAGTCAGAACAGTGTAGTTGTCCTTCAGGCAGTTAGCCAGCTGAAATGCATTCCTAAAATCACTTCTGTGACTGAAGAGGATGATGTCCCAGATGGGCACCAGCTGAAGTCCCCGGTCAGTGACAGACCAGGTTTGATTGCTGGCAACAAGGCCGGCTTTCCACTGGACAATTCCTTCAGCTTCTGGTGGCCCACCTGTCTGGGCCACAGATAACTGGACTTTGGTTCGAAGGTTCTGACAAGTTCTTTTCTGAGAGGTTTTCTTTGAATGAGTTTCAGACATATTCATGCTTGCACGAACTTTAACTCCAAAGCCACTGTAGCTGCCCCTTATGTAAATATCCAGAGCCTCTGCCGCCTGCTGCTTCACACCAGCCAGTTGCTCACTTTTGAATCCCTCTGCAATGGCCTTCCAGCAGTAGATTCCCCCCAGGTGAACAGGGCCTTGGTTAGCATGAGAGCCAAACCTGTGGAAGAAGCTTTCTGTTCTGTGCCTCAGTAAGGGGATTCTGTCTGGCCCAGCACTGTTATTTAGGAGTTCTTCGATGCTTTTCAGTTCCTGAAGAGCTGCTTTGGAGAGCTGGAGCTGATCAACGCGAAAGTGGAAGGAGGCCAGTGGAACATAGCTGAACTTGGATGAGCAGAAATAGGAGTGATTTGAATGTAATTCACTGGTTTTCTTTGATTCTGAATGTTTGCTTTGATTCCTTCCACCTTCTAGGCTAAATCCCCTGCCTCCTGCCCTGGCTGATACCATTACACCAAAGCCCAGCTTCTCCACAGTCTGGCTGAACAGGGATTCTTCTTGAGATGTTGTGAATTCTTTTGTTTCCATCCTTTTGCCCTGCTCAGGTCCTAAGAGTGAGAATTCTCTGGGGACACTGAGTATCTCTTCTCTTCTTTCTATCAGGTCCTTTTGGTGGCTGGTCTTATAAATTCCCTGCAGAGCCAGTCCTCCAGAGGCCCATCTTACCAGATCTCTGTCTGGGAGGTTTTGCCTGTGGGTCAGTGTCTGCTCCACGTGACTGAGGTGTCTCTGCATGTTTGCAGTGACTTCTCTTAGGGGCACTTCAGGCAGTGGCCAGTACTCTTCTGGGATCTCCAGTGCCTGTCTCAGCTCTGCTTCTTTTCTCTTCACTGCTCTGTCCTGTCTGTGCCTCCCCTCTGACTGCAAGTCCCTCAGCTCCTCAAATGCCTTTTTTGCCTGCTGCTGCCTTTTCTTTATCATCTCCGCTGGAGACTCCTGTAACTCTGGGGGACTATTGGACTGTGAGAGGTCAAATAGCTTCTCTAGAGCCTTTTTCTCCCAGGGATGTTGTACATGGGATTTCAGCTTCTGGACGTCTTTTTCTTCTAAGTATAGGAAGGCCTGTGCACAGGTCACACCCAGGTGTTCCTCAAGCTTAGGCAGCCAGTATTGCACACACAATCCCACTTCTGTCAGCATCTCTTGTAGACCTTGCCTCCCTTTGCTTCTGAGCTGATGCTCATCAGGAATACTTTGTGCTGTGGCCATGGCTGTGTGAAAAATAGACAATTGGTTAGTTTGTGTCCTATCCTTGGGAATTCATAGCTTTGTGGTCAAAAGTGTTAATATCCCAAGCATGCAAGTCACCGATACAGTCTCATAACATTTTTTTTTTTTGTCTTTTTGAAGCAGGGTCTCCCTGTAGCCCCAGCTCTCCTGGAACTCACTATGTAGACCAGGCTGGCCTTGAACTCACAGAGATCCACCTGCCTCTGCCTCCCAAGTGCTGGGACTACAGGCATGTGCCACCACCTCTGGCTTCAACCCATTTTTCAATTGTGAATTTTTATTTGTGTTAGTATTTTGTTACATCTCTGTCCATGTATGAACATAGCTTGTGTTTTTATTCACCATTTCGGAGTGCACCATAATAGACTGATTTTGGTACTTCCTCCTACAAAATGTTAATGTATCAAAAGCAGTACCTTACTCCTTGAAATCTGAAAGTATGCATTAGATGTAAAAATGATTTTAAACATTTTAAAAACATGAGTAATTCCATCAGTTCAGTTTGTCTTGAGACAGAGTCTTACTATGTAGCACTGTCTGGCCTGTAACTTTCTATGTCAACCAGGTTGGCCTTGAACACACAATGAAGTCTCATATAGAAATAAAGAGGAAGATATTGGAAGTCAGAGGTAAATATTAAGAAGAAGCAAAAAAAAAAAAGGATGGAATTGTGTTAGACATAATGAAAAGGACTAAGATTGTACAAGAAGGATTAGACAAAATTGGCAACAAGCCCAGTATTCAACATGTGCTTAGCATGTGAGGGCCCAGGTTTAATCCCCAAACAGACAAAAAGAATAAAAGAATAAAGTATAGCTGGGTGTGGTGGCACACGCCTTTAATCTTAGCACTTAGAAGGCAGAGGCAGGTGGATCTCTGTGAGTTTGAGGCCAGCCTGGTCTCCATGGTGAATCTAGGCCAACTGCAGCTACAGGGAGACCCTGTCTCAAAAAGACCAAAAAAAAAAAAAAAAAGAAGTATATAATCCAAATTGATGTATATAATGTTTTCAGTTGATCAATGATGGGGGATCTTTTAAAACAAAAATACCTGGCCTAGTTTATACTAGTGAATTATGCCAAATACATAAGAAGACATAATATCAGTTTTTAAACTGTTTCTTTCAAGCAAAAAAAAAACAGTGAATACTTTTTTTTTTTTTTTTTTTTTTTTTTTTGAGACAGGGTCTCCTTGTAGCCCCGCTTAGCCTAGAATTTGCTATGTAGAACAGGCTGGACTCCATCTCGCAGACACCTATCTTCCTCTGCCTCCAGAGTGCTGAGATCCAAAGTGTGTGCCACCAAACTCAGCCAGAGCACATTTCTTGATTGATTATCTGTGGACAACATTACATTAATTCTGAACCATAATGGAGACTTTATATGAAAGAAACTCTCTATAAATCAGTATCTCTCAGAAATGAAACATCAGCAAATGAAACCAACAATGTATAACAGAATTTTATTCTATGACCCACTGGGATTTTTCCAGTATGACAAACTAGCTTAACAGTTAAAAATCAATGAACATGCATCATATCAGCAGACTAAATGAGAAAACATGATCATATCAATAAGTGTGGGCATGCATTTTTGACCAAATTCAATACTCAATTGTGATTAAAAAATCAAGTAAGCTGGAAAAAGAGAGGAAATCCCTCAATTTGGTAAAGAGCATATGCAAAGAGCCTCCAGGCAATTTCACTTTCAGCCTTCAGAGGCGAGAGTGCTTCTTTGTTGAGGAACACAGTGAGGATCCCCTTTCTCATCAGTCTTATTCAGCACCATAATTGAAATCCTAGGTAAGCTAGGGAGGATAAGGAGATAAGATGTATACATAGGGACATTATAGATAAGCAACTGCCTCTCTTCACAGACAGTATGATTATCTAGGTAGAAAATCCCAAAGAATGAACAATAAAAATGGTTTTGGACTAACAGTTGAATATAAGAAAATTTCAGGGCATAATGTTAAAATTTGCTTTCTTTTATACCAACAAAGTATAAGTGAGATTTGAAATAAAAAGATCACATTACTATTTACATGAATACGAGGATAAATTACTTAAAAGAACATAAAAATATGTACAAGACTTATATGATGAAAACTATAAAATTCTGATGGAAGAGATTAAAGAATATGTAAATTAATGGAACTATACTCCATGGTTCATATTGTTAAAATTCCAGTTCTTGGAGATACAGTTTTCTAGAGGATAAGAACCAATAAAAATTTGTGTATGTATATTATAAACGTGGATTCATTACATTGGCTTATATGGTGTGGACTGGCAGTTTGACAGTGGTTAACTGCATGCTGGAGGGGCAGAGACCTAGGTTCTCAATCCAGGAAGGAAGATTTAAGAGTCCCAGTCTCATGTGGAACGTCTTCCAGGGTTGCTGGTATTGATTACATGTTGAACAGCTGACGTTTAAGATCAGCAGGTGACAGCAATAGAAGCTGTCACTCAGGAAAGATGATGGCTTATGTACTGCCTTTATCCCACCTCTCTTCTTCATGGGGGCAGTTTAACCCCATGATACTCTCACCCCTATTCAAAGAAGGTGTTTTCCTTCTATTCACTGTCTGACATGTCAATCCTATCTGAAAAGGCTCTCAAGGGCATACAGATGCATCTCCCAAGTTCTAGGCCTCTTTTAATCCAGTTAAATTGGCCTCTTAGATCAACAATCACACCACTTCTTTACAACTTGACCTTTATAGATTCAATGCAATCTCAATAAAACCCTGACAAGTTATTTTCTGAATAACAAACTGATTCTAAAGTTTATATGAAAGAAGTAAAGGTACAGAATAACTAATACAATGTCAAAGGAGAAAAATAGAATACTGACATTTCAATTCTCAGTGTAAAGATACACCAATCAAGGACACATGGTATAGATAGAAAGTTTTAAAGAATGAATGGAAAAGAATAGGATCCAAAAATATATCTCACAAATAGAATGAAGTAGCATTTGACAATGGGAAAAAGACAGTGCCATAGAAAAAAGATTTGTTTTCCCAGTACATAGCCCTAGAAATCCACCCATTAAGTGGAAAGTGAAGAGGGAAGATCACAGATGACATCCATACATCTACTTCTAGAATCTCCAGGGAATAAACAGGGTAGTTATAGAAAAGCTATCCTATGAAATATGTGAGGGTGTAAAGTAGCAAAGAAAGAAAGAAACTTTAGAAACCAGAACAGATAGACAACAGGTCAGGAGTAAATTCCAAAGGGCTCAGTCCCAAGCAAAGTTTGAAGTGCAGAATGAATAAAATGCACAGGGTTGGAACCATGACTTAAGGCAAAGAGGGGGGAAGAATAAAAACAAAGTACATTGTATGAAAATACCTTAATAAGGCCCATTATTTTATACAGTAGCTTAAACAAGTAATAATAGTAATGACAAAAGGCTTCAGAAATGTTGCCCTGTACTTTCAGTATTACATAATTTATAATAGAGGGAGAGGCGAGAGAGGGAGGTAGATGGAACCATGACTTAAGGCAAAGAGGGGGGAAGAATAAAAACAAAGTACATTGTATGAAAATACCTTAATAAGGCCCATTATTTTATACAGTAGCTTAAACAAGTAATAATAGTAATGACAAAAGGCTTCAGAAATGTTGCCCTGTACTTTCAGTATTACATAATTTATAATAGAGGGAGAGGCGAGAGAGGGAGGTAGAA
>NW_008334127.1:260649-301550 GCF_000622305.1 Nannospalax galili | reverse complement strand
AGAGAGAGAGAGAGAGAGAGAGAGAGAGAGAGAGAAAGAGAGAGAGAATGGACAAAAGCCATATGGCAAGCATGACAATAGAGGGAGATATTGAGATCAAAGGACAAAATAGCCAAACAACAATAACATAATATTCTCAAAGCTACAGTCAATTCTGTACTCATCACTGATCAGATTTTCATTCCATCTTGACAGGAATTTTGTGGTAATCACATAGGTAATGGGGAAATCCTTTCTTCTTGCCATTTTATTGGAGCAGTGGCCTTTGCAGAACATGCTGAGTGAGTGACTTGTCAGCTCTAAAGGCAAAGCCCTCTCTGGGAACTGACAGCAATTGTCAGGGAGGATAGTGTGAGACCGGTCCTGAAGAATATCTTTAGCTAAAAGGGGAAAGTTTTGATTTGGAACTGTTGAGTCATCTAGTCTGTCTGAGACTCAGAATGGAGTGAGCCTCTCTGGTGCCTTGTAAGAGGAATGAACAGTATAAGTACTCTAAGGCTTGCTGACAGCCCTATTGAATATCTAGTATTTGAAAGACCCCTAGAGTACTAACAAACACTGACCCATGAACACAGCGTCAGTGTGTGGGACAAACAGAAAGATCAGCACATGAAGTAAAATACCACAAAGGTTCTTGCTCATATCTGTAGACACCAAGTCAAATGGGGGGAGGGCACACAGCATACAAATGGGGGATGGGGGTAAGGCAGCATACAGATAGGCTCCAAATCTGAATCAGGGCAGATGATGACTAGAGACAGATTCTATGCATCATTTCTGACAAGTGACCTCATGGAGATACTGCATCTTCAACCAGATAACTTTGGACCCCCTTTTCTATGCACCGGTAATTAACTTGATAACAAAAGAATCAAGAAAACAATCCTATTCATAATAGCTTAAAAATATTCAGAAATATACCTAACCAAGACATTGATAGACCTCTACAATGAAAAAAAATTTTTTTTTGTCTTTTTGAGACAGGGTCCTCCTGTAGCCCCAGCTGTCCTGGAATGCACTATGTAGACCAGACTGGCCTTGAACTCACAGAGATCTGCCTGCCTCTGCCTCCCAAGTGCTGGGACTACAGGCATGTGCCACCATGCCCAGCTATGAAAAATTTTAAAGCACCAAAGAAAGTAATTGAAGGAGAACATAAAACATGTAAAGACCAGGGCTGGAGAGATGGTTCAATGGTTAAGAACATCAGCTGCTCTTGCAGAGGACCTGGGTTCAATTCCCAGTAACCACATGGCAGCCAACAACTGTCCACAACTCCAGTTCCAGGGGAATCTGACAGTGCCTTCTGACTCCATGGGCATTGCATGACACAGGTGCACTTATACATATGCAGGCAATACACTCATACACATAAAAATAATAAATAAAATATTTTTTAAAACACGGAGAGACCTCCCAAGCTCATGCATTGGAAAAATTAGTATCTTGAAAATTGCTGTATTACCAAAAAATATTCTACAGATTCAACGCAACTCCCATCGAAATTCTAATGACATTCTTTATGCAAAGCGTTTTTCAAAAAATGCTAAATTTCATATGAAAGCAGAACATCTGACTGGAAGTTGTACTACAGAGTTCCAGCTCCAAAATCAGCACTGTACTGGCATCAAGGCAGACGTGTAGACCAATGGAATATAACAGACCCAAGAATGAACTTCTGTTTCTACAGCCACCTGATTTTTGACAAAATGCTCAAAACATGCCCTGGAAGAATGATAAGTTCTTTGATAGATGATGTACAGAAAATGTGTATCTATATGTAGAAAACTAGACTCAATTTCTCACTCTGTACAGAATAAGCTAAAAACAGATAAAATATTTTAAGATATGAAACTCTGAAACTATTAAAGAAAATATAAAGAGTAAACTCCAAGATATAAGCATTGGCAATAGTGTGCTGAAAAGACTTGAACAGCTCAGGAAATAATTACAAGAATTTATAAATATGATTGCAAGAAATTAAAATCAGCCTTGATATCAAAGAAAATTAATCTAATAAAGAGACAGCCTACAAAATAAAAAGATGTCTTTGCTAGGTTTACATCTGACAGAATATTACTACAGAAAATATGTAAGTAATTCAAAAAGATAAATATCAAAGTCTCCAAACAGTTCAATCACATGAAATCAACAGTTTTCAAAAGATCATGCACAAATGGCCAATAAGCATGTGAAAAAAGTTCTTAGCATATTTAGTCATCAGGCAATTGCTAATTAAAACTACTTTGAGATTTCATCTCAGCCCAGTTACAATGGATATCATTAACAAATAGCAATAATACCTGAAAGGAAGAGGGGAAAATGGAAGCCCCCTACCCCCCCCCCGGCATTTTTGAGACAGGCCTGTAGCCCCAGCTGTCCTGGATCTCACTATAGAGACCAGACTGGCCTTGAACTCACAGAGGTCTGCCTGTCTCTAGCTCTAGAGTGCTAAGATTGAAGGTGTATGCCACCATGCCTGGCTGAAAATGGAAGCCTTATACATTTCCACTATGAGAACCAGCACGTAGCTTCAACAAGAACATAAGTAAAAGTATCACATATTACAGCAGTATCAGCACTGGAAATATACTCAAAGGAAACTAAGGCAGCATAGTGTAGAGATACTTACACATCCATGTTCATTGCAGCCCTCTATACAATAACCAAGTTATAGAATCAGCCTAGGTGTCTATCAACAGATGAATAATTAAAATATGGTGAATATACATATATGTCATACATGTTTAGAAATATGGTGAATATACATATATGTCATACATGTTTAGGAAATATACATGCTTAAGAATATACATATATATGTATACCATACATGTTTAGGAAATATAATAGTTGTATGTGAAACATAAAGGTCTATAAATCTCCTAAAAGGTAATTGGAGAAAAGTTGACTGTCCCTTGGTACAACGCAGCACCAAATGAATAAGATATTGGGGTTAATGTTGACAGTTTTCATCTCAACTGCCTCTCAAAGGTCACATAACAAGGGTCTTTGTCCGTGTTTAGTGGACCTATTTGGAGGTGATGTAAACTTTAGGAGGAAAGTCCTAGTAAGAGGAAGTCGGTCACTAGAAGCAAATCATTCAAGGGTATATTTGACCCTGATTTGTTTTTCTCTTTCATCTTCTCTCCACAATGAGGTGAGTAGCTCTGCTCGGCTTCACACTCCCAGTAATGGTACCAGCTGACCATTGACTGAATCCTAAGAAACCACGAGTCAACATCAGTCTTTCCTCCTTAAGCTGAATTTTTCAGGTATTGCATCACAGTGACAGAAAGTTGATTCACAAGCTTCAGCCTCAGTGACAATTTCTACTCTGTAGAAATAAATAAAATAATGGGAAAGAAAGAGCTTGAGAGAGGGGGATAATAGAAAACAAGTTTCCAAGGGGGAAATGGGGAAAATGGGGGTATTCGACAGGGAAGGGATGAGGGAAGGACATACCAGGAACTGTGGAGGTGCAGGAGAAGAAGGAACTCAAGAGACAGGGGAGATAATAGGAGACAGGTATTAATTATCAAGGGAAAAATGGGGGAAATTAAACTGAGGGAGGAGGAAGGTTAGGTAGAGGCAGAGAGAGAGACAGAGAGAGAGAGACAGAGAGAGAGAGAGAATGAACTTAGGTGGTTTAAAAAAGTCAAAGGGAAAATACTAACTCAAACTCCCCCCTAAAAAATACACATATAATATCTGAACATGAGTGCACGTGTACACCTGAAGGTTACATAACAAAAAACATGGTATCAGGCAGGAGAAACCTCCCTTTGAGTTGTTGGTCAGAGTAGTCCAAGAGGCTCCCAAAATAGCAGAGGCTATTCCCAAAGACTTTGATTACCTCCCAGAACTTGAAGGCAAGATCCTCCTGCTGAAGACAGGACATACTTCAGACACAGAGTTTGGACTCTTGAGCTGGAACTGACCTGAAAGCCTTCTCCCTGAGGACTAGCTCTCAGAGTTCTAGAGGATACTATGCAAGTTGCTAAGGGAGAAAATCAATCAATGGTCCAACCCAGCTCTAAAACCTAATGACCACAAGGCCTGGCCAAGCAAACTGTCTGTATTGGCACAGTGGTTGTACTTTTATTTAAGCAACAGTCAACACTTAAATAATTGGACTTAAAGCCCTCTCAATGGCAGGGAACTCATGGGTGGCAATGTAAATATAGTCAAACACATATGGCTAGAGAGGTCATAAATCCCAGAGAAAACCCTATCTCTGTCATATCTCTAGACAAATGAAATTTCTTACTGCATGCTAAATATGGATCCTTATATTTACAAATGAGTATACCATATACCACTCATCAAAGAAGCTTCTTTTTGCAACAAATGGAGGATATTACAGAGTTCCACAACTGGACACACACAGAGAATACACATCTGAGAGATGCCCAGCTCTAAGTGACATCTACAGTGGAACCTCTACACCCAAGGCTCATGGAACATAGTGGAACAGGAGTTAAAGAGAATACTAATACATCCCTCAACTCTCACCTGTAAAGCTTCCTTCAACAAAGAGTGATGCACATAGAAGTCCATAACTTGCTAAGTTTTAGAGATTAAAGACTGCAGAGCCCATGTCCCTGGATAGAATTCCTATACTAAACCTCACCTACCTATGCCTCAGGGACTGTTGTGGAAGAGGGGAATGGAAATATTGTAGAGCCAGGGTTGGCACATTAACATGAGGAAGCAGAAGCTTTAAGGCCTCTGGAAACCTGCTCATGAACTTGCAGCAATGGTGACAGCATGCACAAGCCCCATGCCAACTCAATCAGACAAAAACCCAGCATAGAATGAGGGAAATTGGAAGCAGGCACCAACCCTAGCCAAGGAATTAGTAGCAAATGATTACTTTAAGGGAGTGACTCTAGAGAGTCTGGCTAGACACCAGTGGATGAACTTGCACTGAGGGACATCTTGATACAAATGCTTGACTGGATAGGACTTAACATATATGACAGAATACCTGAAATCTGGTGTGTATGTGTGGGGCTATGGATGGCAGGGACAGGCAGGGAGACTAAATTTGATTAAGATGTATTATATAAAATGCACAAAAACTTAGTAAAAAATAAAAATAAAATAAAGAGAATAATGCAATCCGTAGGCCGGGAAAAAATATAAAACATCCTGTAACGCAGTGTTATTGAAAACATACAAGGAACTGTTAAACTCAACACTATGAAAATGAACAATCCAGGTGCAAAACTGAGTCAAAGACCTTAATAGACCCTTCACCAAAGACAATTAACAGATGCATAGAAGAATTGGAAAAGACCTTTACACCATGTGCCACTTGGGAAATGAAAACTATAATGACAGTGATATACCACTGTTACTAAACTTGGCAACATCTGTGCTCCTGACAAGGCACCATGCATGGAAGGGAGTAGAGCAACAGGTGTGAATTCCAAAAGATAGCACCACTAATGAAGACAGCTTGTGTTTTTGTAAAGCTAAACATAGTTATCATAGACCAAGGCAATCATACTCCTGGGTATTTTCACTAAGGAGTTGAAAACTTATGCTTATAGAACAGTCTGCACACAGATGTACGTAGAAGGTTTATTCATAATTGCCAAAGCTTAGAGTTAACCAAGACACCTCTTTTGTTTTGAGTCTGAAGCATCTTCCACAGGCTCATATGTTTGAACATTTTGTCCCCAGTTGGTGGTGCTGCTGAACCTGAAGGAGACACTTCAAAACTCCTTTTGCTAAAAAGCATTGACTGACTATTCATTTGGGCCCAGAAGGTAACTAAAAACAGGATGAAAGCCTGATAGCTTTGTCTGCATTGTGTGCCTGGTCTTTGGCTGAGGGCACAGAGAAGTTATTGTCCTTAATTTTTCCTCTTAAGTAACACTGAATTCAAGGAAAACCAAAGGAGGGATAAACCACTCACATCCAAGATGGAGACCATTACCCCAGAGGAAGAGACTGCACCCAGGGTGCTTAACAGACTATCAACTTATGGGTCCTCCTTTCAGACTGACCATGTTGTAGAATCACAGCTTAGACAATGATGGGTCGCTGATGGATTGGGCTGTACCTTGATAAGGACTGCACAACTTTGCATACTTTCTAGTCTCTATTTAAATATAAACCTCATGTTTGGGACTGGAGAGATCATTCAGTGCTTAAGAGCACTGACTGCTCTTGCAGAGGACCCGAGTTTGATTTCTAAGCACCCGTATGGAGGCTAACAACCATCTGTAATTCCAGTTCCAGGGGATCTGAGGCTATCTTCTGACCTCTGCAGGCACTGCATGACATGGGTGCACTTACATAAATGCAGGCAAAACACTCATATACATTAGATAATAAAAATATTTTTTAAAGATTTATAAAATATAAACCTTATGCAAATACCTTAAACATGGATTTGGGGTAACATTGAGTCCCTTTATTAGCTCCTCCTAATGTGGACGTATTGAACAAATCATCTTTCTCTACTTTATACCATTAGTTGTCTCTTTAATAGACCTATCAAGACTGATGACAAGCCTAGCACCCTTGGGCTGCTCGATCGCAGGTGCATGCTGAAAGTTATGGAAACATGTAATGCAAAGAATCACTGTTCATGGCAAGCTATCCCTTTAAGTGTGGATTGGCAGGATTTAAAATTTAAGATGAATAAACTACTCTTTCTTATAAGACTTAGATGAGACCTCTTTCTCTCTCTCTCCCAACACAAGCCAAGCCAGGCACAGGCCATTCGAATTCTAATTTATGGCTTTATAATTGGGGCCAGCTAGATGGGTTGGGCCACACAAGGGCAAACTTGAGAGCTTGCATATTTGATCCCCCAAACCTACAACCCAAGGGTTGTCCTCTGACCGCCACAAGCACTCAGTAGCACAGGCACACCCATGTACTCCCACTCCCACACCCCCACCTCAAGCTTATACACAATATAAAAAAATGATTAGCAAAATATTTATTCCCATTGATCTTTTAGAAACAGAGTGTTTATTACCTTTGCCAAGAGTAGGTTCTTCTTTCCCAAGGCTCGTGAGCTCTGTATGTTCCTCCAATCAGAGTTAGGATACAACTTATTGGGTCTCAGTAGGTAGACCTGATGGCGAACATTCCATATTTATCTCCCTGCCCCATATTGACCTCTTTCTAGTTCTGTGCACTCTTCCATAGAAAAATTATCCCTTTATGTTTGGCTTTTGAGATGCTTGTAGCTTTTATCAAAAAAGGCAACATCTTTATTCTCGAGAATTTCATACATACATACAATGAGATACTTATTCTTGGATTATTCTCCCTCTCAAAGTAGTCTCTTTGTAATAATGTCTCTAAATAATCCTTTCAAATAAAGTCTCTCTCTCCCCCATTCTAGCTCATTTTTATATGACAGTGAAAATCACGAAATTGTTTGCTTGCATAGAATATGCCCTCCCTTTTTTCCTGAGGCTGGATATATAGAAACAGTTACAAGGATATGTGTATTGGGGGAGGTGAGAGGAAATCAGGTGTTTCATCCCAGACCTGGATTGCTTGTCTGGCTGTTAGAGTTTGGGAATTTCAGGTACTACTGATAAAGCCCAAATTTCCCTGGGAGACAGCACAAAATTCCAGTTTCTTGCTTCATAAGATAGCTTATCCAAAAAGATAGCTTGTCGGGACACTAAATAAACTGCGTTTAACTAGAGTCAGATAAAGTCTTTATTTGAAGCTTTCTAGCACTTCCCTCTCACTTCTAAGTCAAAACAAACTCATAAATCCAGATTAAGATGGGTTTATACGACATTTTTAGCTTTTAACCTCACAGTGAGCTACGTTTTTTTAAGCAACGTTAAAAATGGGTGAGTGTTTCTTAACTTTTAGACATGGAACTCGAGACACCCAAAATACTTTCCTATTGTAGACACCTAAGTGCCTCTCTCTCTTTAGAAGCCCATACTTGCACTTTCTGTTCTTCAGAGTGCTTTTCTTTCTATTTTTAATAAATCTAACTTTGTTTCATACTGACTTACTCTACAATCCTTTTCTGTGGTGAAGCCGGAAATCTCAGCTTGGCCTGAATACAGGTCCCTAAGGGGAAAGTGAAGGCTTCAGGCTGCTGGGGGCGGGGAGGTGGGGGAGGTGGAGTGGAGAGGTCTCTGTTCCTGTCACAGGGATGTCTTCTTGGGGCTCATTTGGAATCCATAGGAAGCATTATTGGTGGCTTCCCTCACTGTCACTTGTCTGCTTTGCCTAACTAAGCATGGTTGTCATGCTGTTGTGTTTCTTGGTTTCTTTAATTCTGTTTTCTGGCCAAAACCTCACACAGCATTTAATGACTGCCACTGATACTGAAGATAGGATTTATTCCCTTTGTTCTGGTTTTCTATAAGATATGCTAACAAAAGACGGGTTGGGGGAACCATGTCTCTTGGGATAAAGAACAGAATTTACAATTATTTGTGTTTTTTTTTTTTGTTAATTGTTATAGGGTTCGAAGTCTGGTTTCAGTATGAACCTTAGAATCTAGTAGCATGACAAATGGCAATGCCAAATTCCTATCTGAGGTTTTAACATGTCACAATCCCTGTGTCTCCCTAACTGTTCCCTCAATTGTTTGCATCAGTTTCTATTTCTTCTTTAGTTCCACTTACTTGTCTCCTCGAGGCCAAATTCACATCTTCTGTTGTTCCAGACAGAAGTGCAAGGAGAGTGTGCTCACTCCTTTCTCTAGGCTGCTAGGCTGCTGACTGCCAACCTCAGTTCACAAGGCTGTCTGTGGGAGGGAAGGGGTTGAACCCATCCTCAGAGAGGGCACCTCCCAGTTCTTCCTGTTGGGGAAGTTTTATTTCACCCTTGTTTCTATGTTAGTTGTGTAACTGAGAAACAAGAACTTTCGTAAGTTTTTGTAGATGGGAAACATTTTAAATGATTTGAGAAATAAACCCAGGGACAATTTTATTGGAGTTTGAGATGAAAAATACAAAAATAAAAAATAAACAAGGCAGACTAGATCTTGTAGGGACAAGGAGGAGGGAGTTGGATAAGAGGAAAAGAGAAAATCATGCTTTCTTAGTCAGAGATAAGAAAAAAAAGCAGACAGTCTCAGCAATATGAAAAATACAAAAATAAAAAATAAACAAGGCAGACTAGATCTTGTAGGGACAAGGAGGAGGGAGTTGGATAAGAGGAAAAGAGAAAATCATGCTTTCTTAGTCAGAGATAAAAAAAAGCAGACAGTCTCAGCAATAGTGCTAAAAGACATGAGGCCACAGCCCATGCACCCCCCAACCAGGTTCAGCTCCCCATCCTCAGGGGAGTTGGATAAGAGGAAAAGAGAAAATCATGCTTTCTTAGTCAGAGATAAGAAAAAAAAGCAGACAGTCTCAGCAATAGTGCTAAAAGACATAAGGCCACAGCCCATGCACCCCCCAACCAGGTTCAGCTCCCCATCCTCAATAAGCCAGTTAAAAAGGCCAAATTAATAGTGAAAACCAGAAGAAGGAAATTTATTTAATATAATCTGTCAACAAAATACATAGCTCTCATCTCAAGGGAATAAAAAAGATGTTTTTTTTCCTGGATCAAATATGAGGCATTGTGACCTGGAACACAGATTTCAGTTTCTCCAAATACCCTGTTCTAATGAGGTAGCAATTTCCTAAACTTCCTATAGTAACAGAACAAAGAAGTCATAAATCAACAGTCTTTAAATACATTGGTGGAAACATTCAGTAAGTGGGTCATAGCAAAGCAGGGGCTTCTACCATAGGTCTCAGATGCTGTCTGATGACATTCTTCGTCTTTTGGTTGCTAAGAACCGTTTCTTTGTTAATAGCTTCTGTTAGTCACAAGATGTTAAGTCAGAAATAGAGGTGAGCAAGGAGTGGATATTTAGGGGATAAACCTGGCCCAGGATAAAGTGTAAACAGGCTCTGTATCTTCGACGTCCCAAACTCTCCACAGTCATTGAAGTGCTAACCAGTTGGTCAGCCTCGCAGGAAGTTCCAGTCCAAGATGCAGGATTTTTCTGGGAACTTTCATTCACAAGTCATGTTGGGAAGAGGGATAAAGAGATTCAGAGAATGTTCAAGTTCATTTCAAGGTCTTGATAGAAAGGTAAGGTTTAAATAGAAGACAAGAGTAAGGAGTCTGGTCAGGGTGTTGTCCACTGTATACCATTGTCTCAGCTCCAGGTGCTCTTGAAAGGTCACTATGGTCTTGGTTGTCAATTTAACTGGATCTGGAATCAGCTAAAAGGCAAGCCACCAGGCACTCCTGTAAGGAACTTCTTTGATCACATTATCTGAACTTGGAAGACCCACTCTAAACACAGGCAGCCCCTTCTGGTGGCAGTTCAGAGAAAAGGACATGGAAGAAGGAAAGTTCTGCTGTTTGCTTTCACTCTCGCGTGGAAGTTCATCTATTCTGTAGCTGCCATTGTCGCTTTACTTTGCTGATTTAGAACTACCTTCTTCAGACTTCCTATGTAGACTGAAGACCGGCAGCTCTCCAGGAATCTTCTAAGGCTTCAGTACCAGATTAGGACTGGTGAGACATTTAGCCACATGGACTTAGTAACTATCATGGCCTTAGCCTCTCTGGTGTGCGACTGCCATTGTTGTATTACTCAGATTGCATCATATAAGCCAATCTAACAAATCCCCTTTCAATATGTATTCATTCTATTGGCTTTGTTCTTCTAGAGAACTCTGATTAACACATCGCTTAACAAATTATAAATCTTTCTCTGGGAGACAATTTTCTCCTATGACTGCAAGTTCCTTGTAATGAGCACACTATGCAAGAAACAGAGGAACACATTTGTGATTTTCCACAATGTCAAAATTTGTTAAATAACAGTAAATTCACAAGGTACAGCAGTTTCAATGGCTGCAAGTTGCCATATAATCCTGCCTATCTTGGTAATCTGGTTGAGGCAAATGTAAGTTTTTTATTTCAATCTTAATTACTAATATTAACTCTCATATGACAAAGCACACAGTAAATATTTTCCTATATACATTCCTATAGATGCGGGTTATAGAATGAATGCAAGTTAAAGAGACTATAGCACAGTTCAAGAGGTTTCAGAAGTGAGTGGAGAGAAATATAAGCAGAAAATGTATTGATAAGATAATGAACCCAAAACTCACCATGAAAGTCAGGGTTGTAAACAAGGCTGTAGGTTGTATTGGCTACCTCTCTGTTTCTGTGATAAAACACCATGACAAAGGCAACTTATAAAGAGAAGAGTTTATTTAGGCTTATGGTTTTGGAAGGGGAAGAGTCCATCATGGAAGGGGAGCCATGGCAGGAGGCAGCCAGAGTAGAAAGCTCAGAGCTCCTGTCATTAATCACTCATAGGAAGCAGAGAGGGCAGCTGGAAATGGGACAAGGCCATCAACAGTCAAAGGCCATCCCAATGAAGAGCTTCCTTCAGCAAGGCTGCATCTCCTAAAGGTTTCATGACTCTCCTCAGCACCACCATCACCAATAACAACTGGTCAAGTATTCAAATGCTTGAGTCTATGGGGGACATTTCTCATTCAAACAACCCCATACCACTCCCTGGTCCCCAAAGGCTCTTGATCATATCATAATGAAAAATGCATTTAGTCCAACTTTAAAAGGACCATAGTCTCAACACTATCCAAATTCCAAAGGTGTAAGTCTATTCTGAGACTCAAGGAAATCTCTTAATTGTGACTCCTGTAAAATAAAAAAGCAAGTCACATACCTCCAACATACAATGGGACCAAATATACATTCCCTTTCTTGAGGGTAGGAATGGGGGCATAGTGAGGAAATACCAGACCAGAGGCAAGACCAGAAACCAGCAATGCAAGCACCAAATCCTGTAGTTCTATGTCCAATATTTGGGACTTTAGTTTCAAAGGGTTTAATAACTCTGCCATTCCAGCTTTGCTGCCTGCAACTTACATCTCTGCCTTTGGCTGGTTCCACTCCCTGTATACAGCTCCCTTTGGCAGATGTTATCACAGCTCTGGCATCTCCAACATGTTTGGGTCTCCACTACAATCCAGTCTTCACTTTCAAAGCTTCACACAATGGCCTCTCATGGTTTCTGGGCCTCTTAGAGCCTTTGGTATGCAGAGAGTTCCCCACTACATGCTGCCTGACTTCAGTGGCTCTCTGAAACCAGGGAGGAAGAATTGATGACCTCTTAAGTCTTACATCTTTCATGCCTCCAAAGCCAGTACCAGGTGGAGTACCTTGCCAATTTAGACTGCCAACCTGGGATGGGTCTTGGACTTCTTCAACCACGTTATCAACAGTTTTTATTTGTTGTGGTTTTGTAGGAACAGAAAACCCCTTTGGTTGTTTCCCTTCACAAGCTGGAAGCTTAGCTCCTTGGGGTTCTTGTTCTGAGGTCACTATATCCATTGTTTTAATACCAAGCTGGAGCTTTCTCTGTAATTGTGATAATCTTATCAATAGCAGCATCTCTTCCAGGATATAAGCTTGGTGGCAACATTAAGCTCCTAGTGCTCTTTCTTTCCACCCTGTACACTTTGTATTTCTTTCTGCCCTACTTGCTCTTTTTTATTGTACATCTGCATAAAACTTATCAATAATAACCAAGTCATAGATTCAACATTAGGCTGTCTTGAAATTTCCTTTATTATCTTTTAATTTAGCCTCAGGCAGAGGCAGCCAAATTCTTTACCAAATATGACAGGAATGATCTCTACCCTAGTTGCTGTTTAAGTCCTTGCTTCCTGTGGTTCTCAGCACAACTTTTTTCCAGGCTCCTACTGGACTGGATCATGAAGTTCTGCTTACAGCATTCAGCAGATTTTCTTGTCCAAAGCTCCAAAGTCCTTCACATTCCTCTGTAAAAACAACATGGTCAGGTTATTCATAGTAATATCACACTCTCTGGTATTAAGTTCTGTGTTAGTTATTCTCCTGTTTCTGTGATAATGACCAAAACAGATTATAGATGAAAATGTTTATTTGGGCTTACAATTTCAGAGGGACAGGAGTCAAACACCATGACCAAGGCAACTTATAGAAGGAAGAGTTTGTTTGGGCTTATGGTTTCAGAGAAATAAGAGTCCATCATGGCAAGGAAGGCATGGTTTGAGACAACCAGGACAGAAAGCTGAGAATCCACATTTTTAACCACTCGCAGGAGCAGAGAAAGCAACTGGAAGAGAGACAGGCTATGAACTCTCAAAATCCACCCTCAGTGAAGAGCTTCCTTCAGCAAGGCTACATCTCCTAAAGTTTCCATGAACCTCCCAAAATAACATCACCGGCTGACCAAGTATTCAAATGCTTGTGCATATGGGAGACACTTCTGCAAACCACCACAAAGATGGAGTATAGCTGAAAGGTGAAAGGCAAAACTGTTGTCCGGAGCAGGAAACAGTGGATTTAGGTTCAGATGGGTAAGCAGGTGGATGGGCCAAGCCAAGCAAAGGCCTAGGGACAGTTGGGAGTTCTCTCTGCTGGTCCTTGAAATACGCACACAATATATCAGATGATAGGTTGGTGTGGGAGCCATGGTCATCAGAGAGCTAGGTTTCTACCACGTGGTGGGATCCAGATGAATCCAGTTGGGCTGTTCAATCACCTGGTTAAATGGACTACCTCTCAGGAAGGTGGCTTGATCTTCACACTTGCTAAACAGATAAGAGCAATAATTTTTCTTTTAACGAGATAATGTATTTTTCCTTCCCAGAATTCTTTCCCCCGGTGCAGTGGCTTACAGAACCACACCCACACAGTTTCATAAATCTGTCCACTTACAGAAAAGTGTAACAGTTCTTCTCTCTCTCTCTTTTTGAGGCATGCTTTCCCTAACACTTTGGGCCTTTCTCTTTCTGACATGCGGCTGCTTGTCCACCATGTGGCTGACCTTAATGCCTGCTTAGCTCAAAAGGTGCTCCCTTTCCCCTTTTTCTGCTTTATCTTCCTCTTCAGGGCCAAGGTTACAGGTTGCCTGCTCTGGAGCTTTTCATTTAAACTCTCATAAAATTCTTCTTCAGTTTCGAGTCTGTTCTTCATTCTTTTTATCAAGGAAACTAAGAATTCCAAGCGAGGACCCTGATTTCCCTTAGTAACATGTACAGTCTCAGTTTACTCTGATAAATGTATAAGGTGGCACACTTTTCAATCCCAGAAATGTCGTTTATCAGTTTGTGCTGTATGAGTGGGATAGTCAGATAGTGCTTCTTACTTTTTCTTCCAGGACACATTCATCCTATACCATCAAAATGAAGTCACAAGCTGCTTGGGAAATGGAGTCTTTCTGGAAATGGAGTCTTTCTGGGCAAGGCATGGCATGAAAACCCATTTTTCACATGGTGTGGAGTTACTTAGAGTAGGGCATAGCCTGATCCCAACATTTCTCCTCAGACTATCCCCAAGGGTAAATAGATGGGTGGAATACCTAGTGTTCTAATGAGATGGGGAATTTTTTTCTGCCCAGAATCCCTGCCTCCTAGCACAGTTCTTGTGGGCCCTTTAATAGACAACAGGTCTCTGTAAGTCTTACACATTTTTCTGAATTTTTCAGAATAGTGTAGTCTCATCTTTTTTTCTTTATACCTCTTTTTTAACCATCTTTTCCCTAATGCTTTGGACTGCCCCCCGTTTTTTGGGTTTCTCTATCCTTTTTTCTACAACTCCCTTTTCTTTCCTACCATGTGACATAGTGAACCAAATTAAGATCATTAATACATTTTAATTTCTATTTTAATAAATTTTTTATGTTTATGAGTTGTTTCGACTGCATGTATATAAGGGCATCATGTGTGTGCAGTGCCTATGGAGGCCAGAAAACAGCACTGGATCCCTTGGAACTGGAGTTACAGGTGGTTGTTAGCTGCCATGTGGGTGCTGAGAACAGACCCTGGGTCCACTGAAAGAGAAACCAATGCTTTTAACTGCTGAGACATCTCTCCAGCCATTATTGTAAATCTTAAGCAAACTCAGTGCTGTCAGGATTGTAAAATATCTTTGCCCATCTTTTCACTAAATTCTGTTTAACTCTTGAATATTTGTGTTTCAATTAGGACACACTGATGTAAAAATCTTAAAATCTTTTTTTCTTTTCTTTCTTAAAATGGACACCAAGAGAGAAAAGAAAAAATTCACAAACAGGGAAAAACCCTGCATTACAATTTAAGCATTATTTCTAAATTCTCATATACATATATGCAAAAACTTACATTAAGTATGCCAAGAGTATCACCTGGGAGGCTGGAGACGTGACTCAGTATATAAGGAACTTTCACACAAGTATGATTTGGATCCCCAGAACCCATGTCAAAGCTAGATGAGCATGGTGGCTCACCTGAAATTCCAGCGTGTAGAGGTGCAGACAGGAAATTCCTGGAGCAACCTGGCTAGCTGGAACTAGCAGAGAAAGAAGTTCAAGTTCAGTGAGAAATCCTTAACACGCATGTATTAGAAGGTGGAGAGGGATCAAGGAAGACACCAGACATTGACCTCCGGCCTCCACATGCATGTGCACACTCATTACACACACCCATACCCACCTGTGTGGACACACATATGTAGATATACACACATGCACACCACACACATATAAAAATCCAACTTGAGCATATCTAGGATGAGCTCAAATGTAAGGCACATGCAAACTACAACAGGGCTCTCAACACTCCCTTCCCACACCCCACATTTTCTAGTATCTGTACACTGCTAGTTGCTACTTTAAATTTAGCACATGCAAGGTAACTAAGTAAATCCTCTCTTATTTACATTATGCATTTTGTCTAGATCTTTAACATTTGAAATGTTCAATAAAACTATTGAGATATCTGCTGTTTTTATTCTGTAGAATTCAAATGGGGAAATATTAAACTCAGAATTTGTGTAATCCTGACTTAAAAACATGATCTACATGTGTTTGCTTTGCCTGAGTGTGTGCTTTGTTAATGTACATATGGGATAAATATATGCATCAAGTAATGTCTGTTTATGGTTGCTATCATTGTCTCATAAAGTTCTAATGCCCTAAAGCTGTCTTTTGATTTTTGCCAGTGCTATTAACATATATAGAACTGTTATTTTAAACTCCAACAGGGCCCCTTCATCAGACCTGAGATGAGGTTAGAGTCGCATAGTCCTGGACATATTTTAGCTTGGAACTGTGACCTATCAGCATTCAGTCCTTTGTTTAAATTGGCCAATCCAAAATTAGGGGAGAGGAACCTGCTCAGTACTGCCAAAACCACTTATCAGGCCTCAGCCCACCTGGGGACTTTGAATTTCTCAGTGGAATCTCCTTTCCACTGGTGCAGGGCTTTTCTCTCTGTGTGAGTGTACATATGTCTGTGTTTCTTCTAATAAAGTTTGTTCTGCTGTATATGAGATTTTTCCTGCATTTAAATTTTTTGAGTGACAGAGAAAAGGAGCTGGATGAAGGCCGCTGAATGACAACAGAGGCACACAATTGTGCTTACCATACTGAAGCAACATTTCTGAATTCCACCTCAAAAGGAAAATTGCACTAAAGGCTTTTGCATAACTGTGATCCTAATCACTGGAGTTTTAATTGTATGCTAAATGTTTGTATCCCACAAACATACATGCAGTCTTTCTAAAAATGCTAGGCTCAGGAAAACACATTTCCACGCTGTTATCTTCGAAGCTAAAATTCTTAGAATTGATGGTCGTGTTCAGGCCCACTTTTGTGCTCCTAATTATATCATGACTATCATTTTTGAACAAAGTTACATATGTCTAAACACCTGGCATTCCAAGAAATATCATTCTGATATTTTAAAAGGTATTTTGAAAGATATCATTTAAGCAGGTATTTGCATAAACAAGTATATTCTACTTAAAGAAAGGAAGACAAATCAGAAAATTGAGTTGAACTGTATTTATTTATAACTCAGTATTCTGCAACAAGGTAATAGTAACTGACTATAGATAAGGAATATGTGGAGAGTTTAGTTATTCTTTGCTGTAAACTGTGAACTTGTGTATTTTTTGAGAGCCTGATTGATTCAGAGTTTGACAATGTGACAGTATAGAAGTATTTGCCTCTTTTTACACAAAAAAGGAAATTAGGAGATTGTGTGCAGTTTCTTTTTGACTCATGTTCAAACATGATGTTATGCAAACAGACTTTCAAGTAGGCTTAGGAAACTATATAAAAAACTTTGTTTTCTTGCTCCTAAATATAATGGTATTTCAGTAAGGGGTAAAGATTAACGTCTTGAAAATCGATTTGTCAAAATCCAGTCTCATGTGGGATAAAGCTTTGCCTTTTGCCTTGTTCAGTTAGGACAGCTCTAAAAATTGGTTAAAGTTGTTTTATTTAAAATTTTGTCCAAAAGGATTCTTTTTTTGTGCACATGAATATAGTTCTAAAATACAAAAAAAAAGGTGCGTTTAGGGGACTATAGTACAAAACTAAGGGTTTGGACAAGCAGTCAAAAGTTTGAGAATGTACTGAATGGTACTTAAAAAATAAAGCAGTGGGAGGGGAAAGCATACCCTGGTCTCACTTCATATCACAAAAGCCCCTGGTACCTGGAGAAAATGAAAAAAACATTCTGTTTCAACTTAAAGGGTGTTTGAACCCACCTTCCTGGTGTTTCAACAAAACCAAAGAAGATAAAAATGCTAAGAACCAATATTTCTTTCCTTATCCTGAAAGGTCAGCAAACTCATAATTATGATAAGACCCCCTTCTAAAATGCCCCCACATCTCTGGTGAGTCACCCAGTAGAGTGGCTGGTGCACAATCTATAACTATAAATGGCATTGGAGATGATATTGGTGGGTATCAGGGATTGGTGGGAACCTACTGGGAGTTCCATATTTTGTGTTTTCAGGTAAGAATAAAGCAAGGACATGCAGGTGCAGCAAAAGCAGAGGCATTTTCTTATGACAGCACACTTCCAAGGAGGAGGAAGCAGGTCAGGCTGGATGAACAAACAAAAACCAGTTTAGTTGTTCAAATGGCCCCACTGTGTGTGTCATATAATCGTGGTTTCCTGGTTTGTTTGCATAATGTGGGCTTTCTTGTGGGTGTTTGGTTACATGTAGTTTTACTTACAGCTGTATTCATTGTATGTCTCATTACCACCCTAAATCTCCACCAAGGAGTGTATGTGTTAGTATAACAAACCCCAGCCCACTTACAGACTCACTAGACTACATCTAAACATATATCAGGTGCTCTAGGCAGTTTTAGCTGTCTTTGATAAGGGTTGGAGAGATTAGAGGGAGTATTGGATACCAACCTTTCTCTTTGCTAATAGGCTTTTATCTTTATGAATTTCTTTTTGAGATATAATTCTCAGCCCTACTACCTTGCCTCAACTCTCTCCCAAGAGCTTTGGTACAAGAAATCCTGTTGAGGTGCTAATGGACCATGGTCTACCTTCAAACAACTAATTCATGAAGTTGAGGGGTATAGCCCCTGTCTAAAAGGGACTGCAAGACTGTCTCCTTATTCTCTCCATTGGAGAGAGAATCTGGATACTCTGAACTAGGAATTGACTGAAATTACTGCAGCACAGTAATTTAGTTTGATTATTGTATTTTAAAAGATGTAAAAATAGCCTTTTTCTTTGAGCACTAAGCAGGTTCCCCCTGGCTCCTTTAGCATGTCTAAGGCCATCAAGTCTGATAGTACAGGTGTCCTTATGTAAAGTCAAATTCACTGCTGGAAGGCACATGTGGTGTCCGGCTCCCTCCCACTGTCCAACTGTTTGGAAAATCCTAAAGAGTTTATTGGACTTGCTAACTGAGCTTGGAGTGCTGGCTTACTTACAGAAGAGTGGGGCCCCCTATCCTATTCATGGCTGTGCTGGAAAGTCCACACCCAAACATAAATCCTGTGGTTTCCCGACAGTCACACAAAATGGTGAGAGACCTGCCTTGTGTCTTTCTTGGCTTATATATCCTTAGTCCCTCCCCTTCATGCAGCTAAGGTCAACTGATTGGATGGGAGAGGCAGTAGGATTACCCCTGCTTATCTCCCACAGAGTGTGGGAGGTGGGACTATAGCTTGCCACCATAGTGGTCGGAGGAACTTCCAGATTACATTCTACCCCTTCCTATGGCTCTTACAAACTTCCCACCCATTTTTCTGAGAAATTCCATGAGCCTTGGAGGGGGTGATAGGTGTGGGGTGATCTTCCTCACATTGTGGCAGGGCACTGGACTTTCAGGTCCCCACATCATCTGTCTGTCATTGGCTGATGGCTCATTTTAGTGGTATTCCATCTACTATAAAAACACAAACAGCAGGAAGTAAGAACATGTAAACAGTGACTGCTATAAAAACCTATGGGCATAAACACAAATGCTTGGACAGTACTTTAGCAAGTGCATCACACCCATCTAACAGCACAACTGCAGTGGCTTCTTCACTGGGGCCTATAACCTCCCCTGCCACAGGGGGTTGGCCTGGTCTTCAATTCCAGATGTGTGTTCCATCCCTAGGAGTGGGCATTAGGTCCAATCAAAAATTTGTTGGTTGTACATACACTAGACAGGCCATTATTGCATGAGCAGGAACATCTCACTTTGCATGTTGATAGTGAAGCACACAGCGTTCCTTGTTGATTAGGATGGTAGGGGACAATTCTCCCTCACCCATCTACATAGCGCTTTCTGGCACTATGAAATCCACCCATCCAGTGGCAGGGTGTTTCTAGCTTAGTCCAAGCTTGTTTTCTCCCTCTCCTGAGCTCACAAAATCTGATGCCTTCAGCAATAGGCTCTTACCATCCATTTTATGTGTACAACCAACACTATCGGCAATCGCCTTTATTGTTTTGGGGACCTCTAGGGCCCCTTTGGCCTCATAGGGAGGCAACCCATCCCTGGTACTTGGATTTTCATTTAACAACCATATAGCTTCTGGAAGGGCTCCTTTTCCACCCCTGTAGGGTTCCTTCTGCACTTAAGGCTTTTAACTATTCCTTTAGCAACCCAGTTTTTCTTTCAATTAATCCTGTTCCTGTAGGATTGTACAGAAAGTGGAAATACCATTGAACCTGAATATTTTCAGCCAAGGCTTGCACATTGATACTTGTGAAATAAGTGCCTCTGCCACTATGAATCTGCCGTGGGCACCCATACATGACACTGAGTAAGGTAAGGCACTTAGTAGTAACTTTACCCATTGCTCTCTTGCAAGGAAAGGCCTGCGGAAGGCCTGCAGCAGTGTCCACACAAGTGAGACCATACTTGCACTCTTCACTGACTGGCAGGGGCCCTATATAATCTACTTGCCAGTCTCTCACAGGGGAAGCTGACTTATGTGTGGCTTTGGCTATTCTCCATCCTGTGTTGGCTCCCCTGTGGCCGGACTTGGTATGAATCCAGTGAGCTGCTTCTAGGGGAACCTTTGGGCAGATAGACCTCACCTTGGTAAGAACATCAGCTTCCTGATTCCTGGGGGTACTCATCAGGTGATGGGCAGCCACATTGTAAACCACCAGGGCCACTAGCTTCTGCTGCATTTTATCATATATGTCCTTCCACATCTGTTGTCCCCATAGTGGCTGTCCCATCACCTGTCAATTTTCTTTCTCCCATTGGGCCATGCATAAAGTTAAGCCTTTGAAGAGCCCAACTGTCTGTACAAATGGTTACTGGCCAAGGCTCTCCTGTTATTGCTATCCATACAGCTCTTAATTTATTCTGTTGACTACTCTCTCCTTCTCCCCTTTCCAGCCACAGAGTGTCAGTGTTCATCTGAATTGCCACTGCTACCCATTCACGTCTGGCACCCCTGCTGGTGCCCTCAGTATACCAGGCATCAGCCAGAAATGGGGGAGCCCTTTCTAGCACTCAGTCAGGTCTTGCTAGAGGGTCAACTATAGGAGGTGGAGGGAGAGGTTCTGTGCCTTGAGATGACACCGGTCCCAGTACTGCCAGCACGGCATTGGTGATTGGGCTTGCTGACACCACCCCTCGCTGTTGTAAGTATGCATGCCATCTTTGCAGAGTTTGATTTTGTGCTACCCATGATAGGCACTTGGCTGACAGACTTGCCACCCATCTTTCTATGGGATATGCAGTTTTTACAGTAATAGGGGTGGGGCCAGTAATGGATTCCACCTGTTGCAATGCTTTGTACACATCCAGCAGTTGTTGTTCTAGAGCTGTGTACTGGGACTCTGCCCCTTTCCATGATTGGGACAAGAACCCAATTGGGACAGTCTACTTCAGTTGTTGTTGCTATAAACCCCACCCATAGCCCTCAGGACTCCTGGTGACTTCCAAGAGGAAGGGACACTGGGGTATTGGGACAGACAGCTATTCATCTTGCCCAACCAGTATCTTGGCCTGCTCAAAAGCCTCTTGAGCCTTTACATCCCAATCCCACATAGCACCTCTGCTTATTAGATTACACAGGGGATGGGTGACCTGAGCAAGATGAGGTAAAAAATTTGCCAGTACCCCAGAAGTCCCAAAACTACCTGTTTGGCAATTATAGGAACAGGTTGTTGTAAGATTTTTTTTCAATCGCTGCACTTAGTATCATGCGAGTTCTACCTGACCACAAAATGCCCAAGAATTTTACTGCTGTATGAGGCCCTTGTTCTTTGTGTAGGTTGATTTCCCATCCTTGCTCCTTCAGGTGCACTTGCATGTTCCCCAAATGAGCTTCCAAATCTGTTAAGACACTCAGAAGTTAGCATTATGTCATCTATGTAGTGGAACCTCCTTACAGAAGGAGGGCAGGCTAACAGGGCCAGGTCCTGGGCCACTATCCCATGACAAACTGTGGAGCTGTGGAGATAACCTTGGGGAAGTACTCTGAAAACCCACTGTCAGCCATTCTGTGTGAATGTGAATTGGTCTTGGGATTCACCAGCTAGGGGAATACTAATGAATGCATTAGCAAGGTCCACTGCAGCATGGAAGGACCCCATTTCCTGAACCAGCTGTTCACTTAGCAGTGAAATGTTGGCCATACCTGCATGAATGGGAAGCATCATCTTATTTAACTCCCTGTAATCTACAGTCATTCTCCAGGAGCCATCTGGTTTCCTGATAGGCCAATCCATTACTGGCCCCATCCCTATAACCTCTACCCATTTTAGTTCCTGGATGGTTTCTGTAATTTCATCTTGACCCCCAGGCAAGCTGGAACTATTTGATATTCACCACCCTCTGTGAGGTGGGCAATTTGACTGGCTCCCATCTTGCCCACCCCTGAGTAATCACTTTTACTGTTCACACCCTCAGCTGAAACTCTTCCATGGTAATTTGTAGGGTGTGACCCAGTAGGGCATCCACCCCTAAAATGTTCTCTTGCAGGGGAGAGATGCACACCTTGTACTCCTGGAGGAGATAATTGCTCACTCCCAGAATGTGTCTAGTCTGTTTTACCTATATGGTTTTATCCCCATATCCATCCACTGCTATCCATTGGCCCTGGTGTTTTGGGGGGTTGCCAAGAATTAATGTACACTCTGCTCTAGTATCTACTAGGGCCCATGTGTTTTGTTTATTAGTGGGGGACCAATAAATCCTCAATTCGACGTGTGGCCTCCAGTCACTCAGTATGGCCCTCACCTGTGGGCAGCCTTGGCCACCCCTTCAAGGAAGTGGCTGGGGGCATCCTATCCCATGGGGCTGCCTTCCACTGAAACAGGGGGTGCAGTTGTAGTCATCTGCACCTCCTGATCTCCAGTTTCTCTTACTCCTATAGTGAATTGTTTGTCTGGTCTTAAAGCTCTCTGTAGGCTCACCAGCACAGCATTTGGTTGTCCATCATTTTTGTCCCTAGCAACTCCTGCTCTACACAGCTCCCTCCACATTTGTGCTCTGGAGACACAGAGGGGCCCTTTTGCCAAGTTCCTGCCCTTTTCCCTTGTGTCTACTTGCTTTAGCACCTTTTGAACCCTGTTTACATGTTGGTCTAAATCATTTAAATCCACCAAGGCTTCTCCTGCCTCATACAGGTCATGTCCAACCATGAGGCTTAGCACTGCCACCAAAGCTCCATACCAGTCTTGTGGACCTAGCTGAATCAGTTTCTTTGTAAGTATCCTGTAAAAACAGTACTGTCTGGACTTGTGAACTGGGCATCAAATACAGCTTCCCTCATACACAGTTCCTTCAACAGGGCCTGTTCTTCCTCTATGGTATCCCAGTCTCTGGTATTCATAGGAATCTCAGTTGGGGATAACCAAGTGTCCCTAATGGCACCTATGAACAAATCCCTCATGGGCTGATTTTCCTCTGGGCTAAGGCCTCCACTTGGGACAGATTTCTTATTACCAATAGCAGTGCCCGTGGCCTCTGCAGCTGCTTGTTGACACTGTCCCTGGTATGCTACTCCCAGCATCTGCAAAATCTGTTCTAAAACTTCTGCTGTTTTCAAGGCATCTCCATATGTACATGGCGGCCACTACTGATCAGGCAGGTATGACACCTGTACCATCTACAAGATGGCTGCCACCCTGGGATTCCTCCCCTTGACCATATCTGCTTAGGTGACCTCACCCTAGTTACCTATCTCACTGTCCACTGCATGAACCATGCATGTGGCTACCCCCACCAAGCCTATGGGAATGGCCCACCAGGTTAATATTTCCTCAGCCCACACTCTCCCCTCACCCCACTTTACTTCAGTTGTTGGTCTCTTTCCCCATATCAGGGACATCATCAATGCTCTTCCAAAACTCATGCTCAGTTTTGTTGTATCCTTCCAGGTACACCAACTGTTAAGTCAAATTCCCTGCTGGAAGGCACATGTGGTTTCTAGTTCCCTCCTCCCACTGTCCTTATGACAACTTGTGGCCCGGATTCGTCTCCTGCACATGAGACAAACCATATATTTTATGTGTTTATTAACTTACAAAGGAATGAGTACCCAGTGCCTATCCCTGTGCCACGGCCACTCAGAGCCCACCTTATCAGACCATGCCATGCCCATAGCCCTGCATTTGCTCATGCCTCTGGGGCCAGCAATCTCGCTCCAGGTCCATAGGGAGTCAGTCCCTTCTGTCTTTGAGTTGCTGCACTGGCTGAGAGTTTCCTACACCATCATGCTCTACCAGTGGCTCCTGGCTTCCATCCCAAGATGGCTCCCAGCTTCCCTTCCTACTTCCTGCTTGTGTCAGCCCCTGCCCATTGGAAGAACCAGCCAATAGGGAGACACTCCACCCCTTTCCTCCGTTCTTACAATCTTTCCGCCAATCTTCCACTAAAGTCCTTGAGCCTTGGAGGGGGTGATAGATGTAGGGTGATCTCTCTTGTATCATGGCGAGACAGTTTCTTCTTGGGCTTCCCCATTAGTCATCTTTAGGCCATGTCCACTGATCTATCTCAGTGGTGTTTTTTCCTACTATAAAGAAAAATGGAAGGGAGTAGACACATTTAAACAAACATGAATGTAAATACAAATGCTTAAGACAATATCCCAGTAGGGGTACTATACTCATTAAACAATATATTTATGATGGCTTCTCCACTTAGGGCCTGTAGCTTTTCTCAACAAAAGGCATTGGCCTGGTCTACAGAACCAGATGTGTGTTCCACCCCTAGGAGCGGGCCTTATCCAACTAGAAATTTGTCAGTTGTATATATGTGATTGAGCCATTATTGCATTTGCAGGTATTGCTTGGCATGTCTGTAGTGTGCAGCACGTGGAGTCCATCGTTGAGTAGAATTATAGGGAATCCTTTCTTCCCCAACCATCTGTATAGAGCCTTCTGGCAATATGAACGTCATCCATCCAGTGCCATGGAGTTTTTTGGCTTAGCCTCAGTTCCATCTCTTCTTCTCCCTCGCTCACAACATGCAGTGTCCTCAGCAACATGGCCTTACCAACCTTTCTAGTGTACAACAGACATTAATGACAATAGCCTTGGTGAATTGGAGGACCTCAAGGGTCTCTCTCTGACCAACAGCTCATGGGGGCAACCCACCCCTGATACTGTAGATTTTCTTAACAGTTGTCTATAGCTGACCTTTGCTTCTTCAGGTATCTTTCAAATTGGTTTCACATCTGTAAAACATTCAAAGGAACATTAACATTAAATATTAAATCACTCATAGACAAGGTCTTATAAAGCTTGGAAAGGTTTTGTCCATTCGTATTAACTTTTCTCCATAGATCCTTGTTAGGTACCATAGCATGGGTATGAGGCTTAAGATAGAGAGCCTTGGGTGCCCTCTGGACCACAGTTTCTGTGTACTGATCCTAGGAAATACTTTCCAGAAGATTTCACCTCAATGATGCTGTTCTCCTTTTACTCACAGCTGAGTTTTTCAGCCCCAGCAAACCAGCATCAATTGTCCCAGGAAAGTAAAGGTTTTACTTAAGTTGTGCTGGTCTTTTGAAAATCAAGGCCTGTTCTTCAGCCCTGGCTGACCCAAACCCACAGATTTTCAATTCAAAATATCACACAAATAGCTCTGATAGTCTTCGTGTTCCTTGAAACATCACGTCATGCCTCCATTGTCTATACCTCTTTCAGGATTATCTTCCAAGTTTCTACAGAACAGCTCACTAAGCTCTAAACACTCAATGGCTTTTCCAGTTTAAACCTGCAAAAATTTCTACAATTCTCCCCAAAACAACTGGGTCAGGTCTGTCACAGAGATAGCCCATTTTTTTGGCCAGTACCATTTTTTTTGTCCTAGTTAATTTCTACTGCTGTGATTAAAAACAGTGACCAAAAAAAATTTGGGGAGGAAAAAGTTTATCTCACATCTGCTGAGCCACAGTTCATCACTGAAAGAACTCAGGAACTGAGGCACAGATCATGGAGGAATGCTGCTTACTAGCTTTCTCCCATGGCCCATGCTCATTCTGCTTTCTTATACAATACAGCCCACAGTGGGCTGAGCCCTCCCACATCACTCAACAATCATGAAAATGCCCCACAGACATAGCCACAGGCCAATCAAATGGAGGAAATTCCTCTACTGAAATTCCCTGCACCCATGTGTCTCAATGTATTCTTCAAGTTTTAACCCTTATGTGTACCCTTGGGACTGGCATTAACCTTATCTCCATATTTCTGTAGGATTTTCAGATGTGCCCTAAGCTTATTTTGTATTGAGTCATCTGATTGGCCTTGGAGAAAAAAAAAACAAAAAAAACAAAAAAAACAACAGATCTAGTGTAAGGAAGGGCATATAAGCTTTCACAAAGGCTGAACTTTGTGTTTATTTTGAAGCTGATCTAATCCTTATTAGGATGATGAACAGTTTTGTCCACTTTTCAGAGGTTTCCTTGCAAACGTTTGCTAGGATGTGCTTAACGATTCAGGCAGACTTAAGCTGCTTGAGACACTGTATCTTCAAACAGAATGCAGGTAGTATTTTATTCTCAGGGCCCTAGATAAAGCCTGAGTCATTTATGATGTAAATGATAACCATTTTCTCACTATAATGAGTAGGGGAGGCCAAACCTTGGGATAATTTTAGGAGGTCCTTTGTCACTTTAATAACCCTCTCACTCCTGGTCAAGATTGTTCCCACCCGGTCAGTGAAGGTGTTTGTAAACATCAACAGACACTTGAAGCTGGCACAAAGGACATATGACTACCTGTACTTGCCAATCCTTCTTGGACAGATGTTCCTCCCCTGGACTGGTTCAAGAAATGGTGGAAGATGAGAACAGTAGAGACTGTTATGCATGCAAGTTGTGGACTTGATGCACATTCTTTATTGTGGTGGTCATTGCTTGCTCTAGGAACAGTTGAGTTACCACCTCTAGGGTGGCATATCTCTCAAGTGGAATGAATCACGGCTTCCTGTAATTATCACCCACTGCATAGTCTGTGGTAGCAGTATTTTACCTCCCATACAAATTCATAGTTCGTTTTGGTTGTCCCTTGTTATGGAATGCTTTTTTTTTCTCCTTGGAAAAAGAGATACATATCTTTGTCTTTGGAAGGTGTATTGATTATTTTGTTATTTTTTTGTCAACTTGACACAAAGTAGAGTCACCTGGGAAGAAGGAATCTCAACTGAAGAAATCCCCAGATCAGACTGGACTGTGGCCATGTCTGTGAGGCATTTTATTAACTGCTAGTTGATGTGGGAAAACCGAGCCCATTGTGGTCAGTGCCTTCCCTAGGCACATGGGTCTGAGCTCTATAAGAAAGGTAACTGAGCAAGCCAGGGGGCAAGCCAGTAAGCAGAGTTCCTCTGTGGTCTCTGCTTCCGTTCCTGCCTACAGCTTCCTGTCTTGTGTTCCTTCTTTGGCTTCCTGCAACGATGGACTGTAAACTGTAAGATGCAATAAACTCTTTCTTCCTGAAGGTTTAAGTTAGTGTTTTATCATAGCAACAGAAAGTCAAGTAGTGCAGAAAGGAGGGAAATGAACGCTTAGAGATCTGTCAGGAGCAAAATGAACTCTTAGAGATCTGTTAGGCCACTTTTCCCCCCGCAAGTATATTTCCTTGAGCAATATCAGACATGCCTTACTGATGGCCCTTCCAGTGGAGGCCTGCCACCTGACTGGGAAGTGGATGGCTTCCAACAGACTAAGAATTTTCTGTTTATGGTTTATGAGTGAGTTGTTGGTAAACAGACAGCTGCTTTTTGCAGATGGCATGATGAGCATGTTAGATCATGAAGGCATACTTTCGATTGTGAGGAAATTAAGACTTTCCTCTTTCCCATAGGCCTTTTTAGGGCCATGAATTCAGCATTTGGGGTTGGGGCTGAAGGTGCAATTTGGAAAGCTCAGTTACTTTGGATCACCACTGCGTGTCTTGCTTCATTCTCTCCATTCCAGCGTAGTTGCTACCATCATAAGTCCTCTGGATTATCCAGAGCTGATTGCTTAAGTCAGGCCATCTGGTGTGGGTAGAGGAGATGTTCTGACTAAAAATAATGCGCCAAATTGGAGGAAGTTTATGTGAGCACATGTGAGGAAGGATGTTGGATGTGACCAGTCTTAATAGTCATTACTAAGTTGTCTAATGTTAGGACTGCCTGATTCACTGTAAGCCTCTCTCTTTTCATTTATAAGTTCCCCTTTAAAAATACTTTTATTGATTCTAGAATTTTATACACTGTATTTTGATGATAGTCAGGCTCCTTCTCTCCTCTCCACTCTCACCTTACTACCCACCACTGATTTCATGTCCTTTACTACTATTTTTCTGTTTTTTTAAAGGTCTATCAAAAAGAAACTGTTGTCTGGACACCATAGGGTACTTGCACATATGAACTCACAACACTTTAGATAGCATGCATAAGACCTATGCGAACCCAAACCAGATAGGTACCAATCACGGATGGGGAAAGTGGGCAGCAAGCCCCAGCCCTGGGTGAAGATCTGTTGGCACATGATTGATCCTGAGAAAGTGAGAGTCAGTTTTCCTTACTCGTATGATGTCTCATGGCTTGAACAAACTCCAAGACATAAGTTCCTCCTCTAATTCTATTATAGTCTTCACTTCGTGGGGCATGCAAACTTCTACTGGCTGCCTCAATAACAGAAGCTTCTTCAACTGGCAGCGCCATAGCTACCACAGCTCTCAAACAGAGGGGCCACTACAATATTACAATATCCAGCTTCTTTGTTAAATAGGCCCTAGGCCTCAGTTCTGTTCCTGGCTGTGGAGCTGACACCTTAAAGGACTAGACCTTGATTTTCTGACAAAAATAACAAAAGGAGCTTTTTTTAAAAAAATGTACTTATTTTTGATGTATATGAGTATTTGCCTGCATGGTACCTAAGTGCCCCATGTGTGCAATGCCTGCAGAGGTCAGAAGATAGCATCATATCTCCTGTAACTGGAGTTATAGAAGGTTGTTAGCTGCTATGTGGGTGCTGGGAAACAAACCCAGGTCTTTTGCAAGAGCAGCCAGTGCTCTTAATGATTGAACCATCTCTCTAGCTCCCCAAAAGGCTTTTGAAGATTGGGTATACTCAGTGCTGGGACTTCTATGAGCATGTACTTTATTTAATTAAAGAAATGTTTTAACTGATTGTCACTGTTGAAAGGCTTAGACTGGCCTGTGATGGCCTCATAGAAAAATTTTGCCAGTGATCCAAATTTGGTGATTCAAATTTATCAAAATCCATCACATATGCCCCATCTGCACCTGCAATTGGGTGCGGCTCCTCTCAAGTGTCCCTAGAATAAATAGAAAGCTGAATAGATTAGAAATGTAAACTTTATGACCTGGCTATCTTGCCAGTGATATCAGTATACATTGGTATTCAGTGGGCACCTTTCTGTATGCTCTATGTTCTTGTGTCCCTGAACAAGGAATTGAGCAGGGACATAAAGTTGTAGCAGAAGCAGATGCAGTCTATCAGGAGATAGTAGTACTTTCAACTGTAACCATCAATACATGTACTATTATGAGGTTGGAAGAAATATCAAAGAAGAGTCATAGATGAACAATAAAAAGTGTAAAAGAGCTGGCCTCATGCCACATGACTGTAATCCCAGCCCTTGTGAAGCTGATGCCAGAGGACTATGAGTTCAAGATAAGTGTTTGCTACATAGTAAGACCCAGTCACTCCTATCCCCAAATGAAAACAAGTGCCTGGGGAATATAGTTTAGTTGATAAGGTGCTTGCATTACAAACATAAATACTTGAGTTCAGTACTCAGAAGCTACATTAAAAAAATTCCAGAATGGTGTGGTGACTTGAGTGAGGAATGCCCTCCATTGGCTTAGGTATTTGAGGACTTGTTCCCCAGTGGTGATGCTGTTTGGGGACATTATGAAACTTTCAGGAGGTCCAGGCTTGTTGAAGGAGACTTTCAGGGTTTATAGCCTCACCCCACCTTCAATTTGCTCCCTCTGCTTCTTGCATGTATATGGAAATGTGCTCAGAGGCTTCACATTCCAGCAGTCTGCTGCCATGCCTCCCCTGCCATTATGGACTTTCCCTCTGGAACCATAAGCCAAAATAGCCTTTCTTCCATAAGTCAGTTTGGGTCTTAGTGTTTTATCACAGCAACAAAAAGTAACTAATACATATGGTATCTTTCCCTTGTAATCCAGTGTTTGGGAGTAAGGGAGAGACGGATCCATTGGGCTTCCTGGCTAGCCAGTCTAGTCTAGTTGGTAAGTTTCAGGTCAGTGAAAGACTGTCTCAAATGTGGATGGTGCCTAAGGAAAGAGACTTGAGGTTGTCCCCCGTCCTCCATCTGATGTGCACATACATGTATGCATACCAGAACACACATGTGGATCCACATATACATATACAACCTCCCACACATAACAGCACAAGCAAACAAATTCAGTGAAAAAAGAATAGAAGGGAAACAGTGATCCTTTTAAATGGAATTTGAGGTATAACGGGAATTGTCAGAAGACTCAGCAAAGTGGAGTGACTTCTGTTAATCCTACATAAATTTCTAGAGTGAAGAGGTTGCAGGGTGTATAGGAATGATTATCTGACAACAGCTAGCAGAATAGACTACAATATCACAGACTTTCAGAGTCCTCTATAACCCTTATGTACAAAGTGGTTCTATAATGATGTCTGACAAGTAATTGTCACTTCCACATCAAGCTGAGGTTCCCTTTGCTGTTAACTACGGTGGTTAATAATTCTTATACTTTGACACTTTAAAAAGTAGAGAAAGCTTCATTATCATATCCTATAGGTATTATTTTTTCATTTTTAATATTTTGAGTTTTTGTGCATTTCATATAATATATCCTAATCAAATTTAGACCTCTTCCCCCTTCCTGTCCCCGGTAGCCCCTACCCATGAGATTCCAGGTATTCCATCATAAATGTTAAGTCCTATTCAGTCAAGCATTTTTATCCAGGTGTCCCTCGGTGCAAGTTCACCTGTTGGAGTCTAGTCAGCCTATCTAGAGTCTCTCCATTAAAAAAGAACTACTCTCCCTCACCTTATAGTAATCATTTGCTGATAGTTCCTTGGCTAGGGTTTGGGCCTGCTGCCCACTTTCCCCACTCCTGGCTTGTTTTTTTTTTTTTGTCTGATAAGACTTCTATATTAAACTTCACCAACCCATGGCTCAGGGACCGATGAGGAAGAGGGGGTGGAAGGACTGTAAGAGCCAGAGTTGGTGCATGGACATAAGGAAACAGACTTTCAGGCCACTGGAACTTGTTCGTATGAACTTGCAGCAATGCTGACAGCATGCACAAGACCCAAGCCAACTCAGACAAAAACCTATCAGTATTGTTACGGAATAGCACTAATTAATGGTATTATTAGACTTGTTCTTCCACTTCTACCACACAGATCATCTTGAGCATAGGAAAACTTCCAAAAGGTAGAATAATTTGGTAATAAAAAGCAGAGAAACATCAAAGTTGGAGTTCCCATGGCCATCAGTGAGCACATGTGAGCAGGGAGAGATGGACTAAAGAGAACAGAGGCTCTGACTACTGTGTCAACTGGTGCAGGATCTGTTCCAGGAAAGGCACCAGTGACCTCAGTGTTCAGAAAGAAAAGCTGATGATGCTCAAGAATTCTCTAGACATAGCCATGGCATCTTAGCCTGCAGAGAATATAAGGGTTCTGACACAGCACCTTAACAATTAGGCATTGTTCTCAGAAGAAGTGAGATCACCAATATTTTCTAATGAGCAAAAATTTTAATTTTAGTATTAAAGATAAGTTTGAATATAACTGACCCTGAACAGACTTTCCTTAATAGATTCTCTTAGGATAATTCAGATTAAAAGGAGACGATTCCTGACAACATTCATTCACTTAAAAATAATTTAGGAGTACTCAGAATGGTCTACCTCCCTCTACTTCTCTCTCACCTATAGAAAAGGAGATACATTGGGCTGGTGAGGTGGCTGACTGGCTTCAGTTGCCTGCCACCAAGGCTAAGGACTTGAGTTCAATCCTCAGTTTTAGTCACAGCCATGCTATTTTGTAAAGCTTCTTCATTTTGGTTTAATTTCTGAAAACAAAGTAATTTGTTTTCCCAAAGTAAAGTAATTTGTTTTTCAAAATTCTAACCTCCCTTGCCCTGTTTCCCCCTGCTAGTAATGACCAGCTATGAGAGATGTTTGTCAGTCACCTGACATTCTTAACTCACTTCTTCCTAGTTGGCCTCTAGCAGTGGCCAACGACAAGTCAAAACCAGAAACTTTTCAAGCTACTCACCCTTTTTCTCTTTCCCTTATACCTATTCCAGCTTACACCAGATGACAAACTTTGGTTTCTTTCTTTTTGATATAATAAAAAATTAATGAATTTTTGTGCATTTTCATACAATATATCTTAATTATATTTAGACACCCTCCCCCTTTCTGAACCCCCCCATAGGCTGCCCACAGAATATCATGCATTCTGTCATATATAAAGGCCTATCAAGTTGTTTGTGTCCCCAGTTGTCCCTTGGTGTGAGATCATCCAATGGAACCTGTTCAGCATATCTAGTGTCACTCCCTTAATGTAGATTAACTCTTCCTCACCTACCAATGATCAATTGCCAATAGTCCCTCAGCTAAGGTTGGGGTTTCCTGCCCATTTCCCCAGTTCTGTGTTGGGTTTTTGTGTGTTTGAGTTTGCATGAGTCTTGTGTATGCTAAGTTCATAGGAGTAAGTTCCCAGAAGCCTGGGAGACTCTGTTTCCTTTTGTTATGTACCACCTCTGGCTCTTTCAATGCTCCCCCCTTCTGTAATGGTCCCTGATTCCTGAGGTGGGTGAGGGCTAAGATCAAGAAAACAAATGACACCAAATGCTGAAGAGGAAATGGGGAAAGGAGAGTGCTTATTCACTGCTGGTGGGATTGCAAACTCATGCAACCATTATGGAAAGCAATGTGGAGAACTCTTAGAAAACTAAAAATAAGTTTACCATATTATCCAGTTATACCACTCCTTGGCATATACCCAAAGGACTCATAGTACTGCAGAGATACTTATGCATCCATCTTTGTTGCTGCTCTTTTAACAATAGCTAAGAAATCAAAACAACCTAAATGTCCCTCTAACAAATGGATAATGAAAAATGTGGTACATTTACACAATGCAGTTCTATTTAGGGGTAAGGAAAGAGGAAATCATGAAATTTGCAGAAAATGGGTGGAACTAGAGACTGTTATATTAACACAGACTCAGAAACACAAGTGACATATGTTCTTTCTTATTTGTTGATCTTAGACATTGTTTTCTTGAATTAGAGATTTTCTTTCTGTAGTTTTTTTCTCCCAAATAGAAGCCCTGTACTGTTGCCAACTTGCTAATATTCTTGACTGTCTTTCTTCTCCCTGACCTTACATTTGGTGGCCTGTAAAGAGGGTGGGAGTCCCCTCTGCTCCTTTTTCCCTTCCTACTCTCCTACCCACCCCTTTAGTAACTCCGACAGGGACAATCTCCATTGTTCTCATCCATTCCATCAATTGGCTTTATGTGAGCTTTGAGATGCTTTTCCTTTCCTACAAAAATTCTTCCTTTCTGATCATCTGTCAGGTGGACTAGTCAGAAAAACTGACTCCAAATAGATAGCTTCATCTTTGGACCACAGTGCCCATCCTCCTCAAGAACACCCACAGAAATATCCCTCTTTCTCTTGGGGGAATACCCTTTCATTTAGGAGAGCCCCTCAGGAATAAGGATACCCTTCCTTTTGATCTGCTGTTTGTTGAGAAAAATCTTTCTCATCCCTCCTTGTAGCCAAGGGTCAGCAATCCTCTAAACCACTTAGACTCTCTAATGGAATATATTCTCAAAAATTTATCAACCCTGAAACTAAAAGGGTCTATTAAGCCAAAACATCTAATATTTGAAAATAAGATGCCTGGCCACACATCCCCTTGATAATGGCATAGTGGCCGCTATTGGGCAGAAAGCAGCACACTTGACTTCCAAATTCAATGGGATCATGAACTCTTCCTCCATCATACTGGGAAATGGAACAAGGTTCAGTACATCCACTCTTTGTCTATATCCACTTCTGTCCTGTCTGCTCACCTGGTTCTGATTTACATGACCTCCTCCTTCCATGATCTACGTCTGATCCCCCTTCTCTCAAATCTGGTATGAGAGATTCCTGATATGCCTTCTTCTTCAGACCTCGTTACTGCCTAACCCCAATCATGACCCCCCTTCCCCTGCTGCTACCTTTCCTCCTCGCTATCCAGTGGTTCTGATTTGAGGATTCCATCCTCCCCAGGCCTGGCTCTAATCTTTAACCTACCTTCCACCCCTGTACTACATCTTTATGTGTCCCTCTATTTGCCACTACAGATGCCCTCTCATTTGTCTACTCCTCTTAGCCTACCCCACTCCATTCTTCCACTCCCTGAAGTTGCTGTCCCTGAGAGCCTATGCACATCCATACTCCCTTCCTTTTCACTAGTCACTCTCAAAAATGGATTTGAACTCCTTTATGTCTGGCCTAAATATTTATTGCAAAATATTTAAATATGTTACCCATTCCTTTGACTTAACCCTGCGTGACATTTCTGTCCTTTCTCCTGAGGATAGTGCACATCTGGACATTATCTTGGGTACATGCCAAGACTCTTCACACCCAAGTTAGGGATCATAGCCAAGTCAGTGCTGTGGTAGTTTCATACATTGATCCCTACTGAAATTGCCTTCCTAATCCAGATGATCTCCCAAAATGGAACTTTATAATTAGTTGCCTATTGGTGGGGATGGAAAAGGCTGCCATTAAGGCTTGCAGTTATGAAAAAATCAGATTACTCAGAGAGTCAATGTAAACCTGGCCTTATTTCTCTCACATTTGTTAGAAACCAATCTTATCCCAGGCAGTGAAGAGGGAAAACTATATGCTCACCTTTACTTCATCTCTCAGTGGGCGCCTGATGTTAGAAAAAAAGCTTCAAAGATTAGATGATGGCCCTCATACTTCTTAAGAGGACCTTATAAAAGTAGCCTCCAAGGTCTTTAATAAGGCTAGAAGGACCTTAAAATTCCCCAAACTCAAATGAGTTTGGTAGTCTTATACCAAGGTCATTGCTGAGTAAGTTAAACGAGGGAATAATGCCTTCCTCACTCATTCCTGGTCCACCTGGGGCCCGTTTTAAATGTGGCTAAATGGAGCACTGAGCAATAACCTATTGCAGTCCATGGCTGTTGCCTCATGTGGGGATAAAAGACACTGGAAATCAGACTGTGTTTAGTAAGACACCTGTTCCCATGGGCCAGTTTCTGTCCCTGCCATGTCTCAATTACTAGATTCAAGCTTGGTGAGTTTCTGGGACTGACAAATGCCAATGACTGATGAGGTCCGGTGCTCACTACTCCTATTGACATCACCCTCACCAAACCCTGGGTAGTGCTGTCAGTTACTGGTAAGCCTATCTTGTGCCTGTTAAATATGAGAACACTGATTTGGTTTTATGAGAATTTGTTGTATCTCTATGGGAGTTCACTCTATTTGTTGTGGGGTTGGACAGCATTGAACCTAAAAAGACTGACCCATTACTGTGCAATCTGTTTGGGAATTATTCTTCCCATTCTTTCCTGGTCATACCCCTCTGCTGGGAGGGTTGGGGAATTATTCTTCCCATTCTTTCTGTTTGGGAATTATTCTTCCCATTCTTTCCTGGCCATAACCCTCTTCTGGGAGGCCTACCAGAAAAGTTCCATGTCTCTAATACCTTTCCATCACAAAGCCCCCACAGATCAGTTTCCTTCTGTTCTACTGTGTGGTCCAGACTCACCTGCTCACTAGGTCTCTTTTACCAATCTCCTACTGTTTGTTCATCTTCAGGTTTATTTCCCTCTATTGTTGTTACCAACTATGCTCCAACACCAACCAAAGACCCCTCTGCCTATGTGTATCAGGATCAATACCCACTCATTCCTTAGGGACTCAATGGACTTAAACTTATAATTATCAAATTCTTCAAAGTTTGCATTTTATAGACTACTGATTTTCCACACAGCACTATTTTGGCAGTATAAAAGTAGGATGACTCCCATGACTTGATCCAAGAGACCCTTATATCCCTCATTCCTCCTTTCACCTCTCATTTATCAGTCCTAGATCTCAAAGATGCTTTCTTTACTATTTCCATTAACTCATCTTTTCAAGACCTCCTTACTTTTACCTGGACAGATACTGACAACCAAATGTTCACTCAAACAACCTGGATGATCCTTCCAAAGGGATTTTGTGATAGCCCTCAACTCCTTGGCCAGGAACCCACTCATGACCCACTAAGCCTCAACTTTACAACATTCTCCTCCAACGTGTAGATGACTTGTCTCTACAACACACCCTAACCCTCTATAATTTTTTTGGCTGACCAGGAATGCCAGGTATATTAGTCAGGAATAGAACCAACAGAATGAATATATGTTAAAAGGGGGTTTGTTAGATTGGCTTATATGATATGTTTTGATGGCCCCTAAATGGTGATCTTACATCAGAGAGGCCAGGAACCTGGTAGTTGCTTAGTGCATGAGATTGGATGTCTCAGCAGTCCACAATGAATGCTTGGAGGGTTCCTGGAGAGCTGTTGGTCTTCAGTGCACAATGGAAGCCTGAAGAAGCTGGTTCTATCAGTGAGGGAATGCAGTACTGGCAGCAGCAGGATGGATGAACTTGCCAGCAAGCTGCTCCTGGTCCTCTAGACTCCTCCCAACATACCAAACTCTCATTCTCCAAGCTTAAGGAGAGCTTTCTGACTGCTCCTGTTTTAGGGCTCCGGGGCTCTAAAGAAAGAACCTCATCCAGCTGAAGGCTACACTTCTGATAAAGATGACACCACCCTAGAACAGCATAGCACCTCACAGCAGGCAGAACTTATACTTACTCCAGCTCTCGCACTAGCACAAATCAAAGGTTAATGTTTTCACTGACCCCAAGTATGCATACCACACTCTCCACTCTCATGCCTTAATTTGGTAAAGGAGAGGCTTTGTCACTTCACAGGGAACTCCTGTAGTTAAGAGGAAGTTAAGCCACAAGCACCTTTAGGCTCCCTACCTGCCTTTGACAGCAGAAGTCATCTACTGCAGAGGCAACAATATTATTGACCAGATAGCCAAAGGCAACAATGGCACCAACACCTTTCTTAAACTGGTAGTATCAGCCCCTGATTCATATTGTTCCAATTCTCTGAACTCCACTCACCCAGAGACTGTCTCTTCTAGTAACTCTCTCATCTCATCATCATCTCATCTCATCTCATCTCATCTCATCTCATCTCATTTCAGCCTATCTATCATTTTTATCTATTTGTTTCTATTTTATGTGTATGAGTTTTGTATCCTCATATGTATAAGTGTGCCTGTGCTGGGCAGTGCCCACAGAGAACAGAAGAGGGTGCCAGATTTCCTGGAACTGGAGTTATGGACAACCTACTTAAGTACTAAATGGTCTTTTCATATCCCCTATAGACCCTAGTCTTTAAGAAGGGCAGAACATGCCAATGCTCTTCTCAAATAGTGCTTACCTAAAATAAGGCTTGAACTCAGACTGCTCTGGCCGGTTCTTCTACCTATTTCTGTCCTTCATTTGTGTGCTCTTCCCAGACAACTCCTTAACTTTAGTCCCTTTGAACTCGTTGTAATGCAGGCCCACCATTACATGACTTCTCTAGTATGCCCTACCCTTTCTGAATATATGGCTTGCCTTATACCTAACTAGACACATCGCACAATCTTTTTTCTCACAAGTGCTTTCCTAAACCTGACAGCCATCCTGCAGTCTTTAGATGTACACTTAGGTAACAGTGTCAACGTTTCTGACCCCTCCCAGCCTTTCTAGGAAAAATGGCAGGGACGTCACCAGCTGTTCTTGACTACTCCAACAGCAGCAAAGGCAAAGGGTGTTTCTCAGTGGCTACACTTCTCAGAGCCCAGTAGACACCAACATTCTGACTTTAAAACTTCTAGCCCTTCTGGTGACTTTCCTCCTGCCTATACTTAGACTCTCACACATATGACCTCTCTGTATGAGCCATGCAACCCAGACCTGCCTTGACTTACTGGTCACCCATGAACTCAACAAGTTTCATGACTCAACTTTTGAACTGTGTTGCACTAAATTTTCCCTTCCCGCTTCTTGGGAGACGCATGAGTGAGCGAACGCCCTCTGAGGTCCCAGGGCTGACAAAACTGACAGAACACATTCTATCTGGGTTTTGCATAGTTTACGATATCCAGGAGGGGTGACTTACAAAGGCATGAATTCTCATAGGTTTCTCTTTCCCACATTTGAAACACACACAGCATGAGTGTGTTCTGCCCCTGGTCTCCTTTCACCCGTGGTTCATACTCCGTTTCCAAAATGGCGATGGCTCCACCCCTTTTTCCCAGTGCACTCAGCGTTTCTCAGCTTAGACCCGCCCCTGTTCAGGTCTGGCTTTTCAGAGGACACCTACCCAACAAATCCTCACTCAGGACGAACTTCCCCATATTGCCTATGGCTGTTGGTTATTCCCAAAGAGCTGTGATAAGCCCTTGGGCCCTCAGTTTCTTCCTTCTGCCCTTTTCCTCACCCTATTCCAGTAGCTGGATACCTCTCATAAACTTCACTCACTGCCTCCTATGTGATACTTGTTGGGAGCTACTATTATTATGGGCACAGCCATTGCTGCATTAGGCTGTGGCAGCTTGCCTTGACTTAAGCATTGGAGAAAGAATGCTTCCACCTTGGGAGTTTCCCTTCTCTCTGCTTCTGTGGTCTGAGTTGACAGGCTATGCTTCCCTGATTAATTGGCAGTCTTGGAAACATAACCAAAGAGCTCTCTTTCAGTTTATGGGCACTGGAGTTTCTCAGCACCGTTAGCTTGGTTTCTATATAGAAATAATGAATTATAGTAGTTGCTAAGAGTAATCACAAACAGTACACCTTATATCTAAGATATTATAAATATTATGCAGCTGAATCTTGGATACTGTAAACGTCATGTGAGTTTCGGTTGGCGTAGTAATGTATTCTTGATAGTAACGTAATGTATCCTTGGTTATTCCTTGGTAATTTTCTGTTTAGTGATGTATCCTTAGTTATTCCTTGGTTACTCCAGATCTGATTCCTATATAAGCTTGGTTTGGTTCACAATAAACATGTACTGGCACATAAACCTCTGCATCTCCTGTGTCCTGATTTCTATCTGTCAGGGTCTCCAAGCCACTCAGGCTTGAACTGTGGTGACTGCACCGTGACAGATACTAAATCCTTCTTTCCCTGCAATTGCTGAGTCTGTGAGCTGAACCCAACATTCCTATCTTGGGGCAATCTAAGCATCTCTATCCACATGGACAGACTCACCCTTGATGCTTTACCTTACCTACTTCGACAGGTCACTCCTCTGCCTTTATCCTGTTACTGACTTTGAGAGGTGTCTCCACCTTTTCTACCCTCAACTGCCTCCTCCTCTTTCTATAATGCTGACCACTGCTTTTCTTGAACTTATTCACTTAATGTGTAGATTTCTGAAAACCAACAGGCTCACTGCTAATATATCCCATTTTCTGGAATCTTCTCAGTGCCCTTTATGGCACCCACTCTCTTGCCAGACTCTCTTCACTTCATGGGCTCCTATAAGCATATCCCACTTCTCTAAGGTCCCAGCCTGTGCCCCTTCTGTGAGCAACCTCCATGCCTTTCTCTTCAGCTCTGTTCTTCATCTTTCATCCCTTGCTAACCAAGAACAACTGATCTGTCCACCACCTATCCATCCATTGCAGTGAGGTCACACTGTCTATACCTAGAGTGATCTCAGTAAATGTGTGTTAATGGCATGGCTAATGAGTTTCTTCCATAGTACAATCTGCTGAAGCAAAACAAAACAAGACAAACAAGCAAAAAAAAAAAAAAACCCCAAAAAACAAAAAACAATAACAAACCACACAGCTCTCACTTCAAAGGGAATAAGAGAAAATTTATGCTGTAGTCAAATATGAGTGACCATGCCCCAGGAAGAATCAGCTTGTGGCAAACACTGTAACACACATGGTAACAGTTTCTTGGAGTGTTCATAGTTATAGAACTTTTAAATATATTTGTGTAAATATCAGATAGGCAGGTTACAGCAAACTGGGGGAATCTCTGCTTATAGGCCTTAGATTCTATTTGATGTCATTTTTAGTCATTGGGTTGGTGAGAGGTAAGGATTTGTTTTTACTTTCCAAAGGTTCACCTGATAGTCACAAGGATGTATGCTCACATACAGAGGTGGGCAATACATGGCTATTTAGAGGCAAAGGTAACCCAAGATAATTTGGCCTTAGTCCTACAACATTCCAGCTATCCACAGTAGAAATGTTAGTTAATCAGCCTAGTAGAATGTTTAATGTAAGTTCATCTTTATTTTTTTCATTGAACAGTTCCCTCCTGTGACTCAGGCCAAGCCCTGATACTGAAAAAAATACATTCAGTTTCATTTCTCAAACTCCAGTTCTCAGAAATGCTTATTTTTAACTGCAAGTCAGCTGCCTGTTCATTGATTAACCAGTGTTTTATGTAAGCTATTTTATGTAGGCTTTCCTGTTTCTTTTATTCTTTCTTTTATTTCCAACATCTCTGCTCCATTTGAAAAATTCTGGCCTTGCTAGGATGCATTGGAGCAGGAAGACTAGCAGCGTAGTCCTCTATTACGTTCAGGTTAATAGGAAAGCTCATGGTGCTGCTTAGTTTTTTTTGTCAGGTATGGTCTGGATGCCATCCAGAGGGGCAGAATGAGTCCCCAGTGAGTGTTAGAGCTTGCCAGCCTGGGGTCTGAGAAAGGAGTAGAAAATGGAGGATTTTGCCAAAGAGTGCCTGGGTGTCATCTTGAAGAGGCTGGAACTGCTCAGAGCAAGGAGTTTAGCTAAAAACAAAAGCTGGGAGGTAGATGTCATCTCACAAGGAAAGTTGTAGTCTCCAGCCAGATGGAAAAAGAATCTCTTGTAGTAAACTGTTTTTGTGACAGAATTTGGAAAGCAGTATATGAGGTTAGAGAGGAAGGCAGATTTGGAGTAGATTTTCAGTAACAGGATTGGATAACCATTGCCTCATACCATATATAAAAGTGATCTTTAAATGGA
>NW_008334127.1:249883-260624 GCF_000622305.1 Nannospalax galili | reverse complement strand
AGAGAGAGAGAGAGAGAGAGAGAGAATTTCCAAAGTAGAAAAGGCTCTGATGTGGGAACTGCCTAACAACTTGCTGATGAACTGTATGAAGTTACCCATGTCTAAGAACTTGAGACCCATTCTGAAGGTTTTCCACAAGTTAACTGGATCTTGTAGAGAGGAAAAAGAGAAAAAAGCATCCTTGTAACTCATTAACTCCCTACTTGTGGGGTGACAAATATCACAAATGGCAAACCAAGTAAGAATAAGCCCCCTTCGACTCAGCTGGTTTAAGAAAGTAGGGTCTGACCCAAACCTGTGGGGGGGGGCACTATGACCTTCTACTGGGATTTCAGAAAAGGTCAACATATGTACAGAGCTCCAGGAGAACCCCCAGAACTCTTGGATGGCATATGGAGGCTGGTGTTTGGCATGGAGGAAGTGGTGGCAAGGGTACAAGGAACCCCAAAGAACAATCTGCTCCAGTGAAGCCTCTTCTCAGGTTTTAGCAAGGTCATGAAAGTTTTCAGGTTTGGGGTTCAAGGGAGACACTGAGGCAGATTGTTTTATAGGTAAGCTATTTATTAGAGGAATTATTAATGCCACAGATGGACAGACAGACAGCAGCATGGTGGGGGCTTTGAAGAATTCAGAGCCTCCATATTTTTATTGCTATGTGCACTACAGATTACTAAGCAACACTTTGCATTTACATTACATGGGCTCGATATTTTCTCTTCATGCTTGAGTTATATGTAATCAGAATAAGTCTCTTGGCAAGACTGAAACTGCTTACCATTACCAGAGGCCTTTGGATTATTTTTCTGTAAAAATTATTGAATTGATGAGCTTGGAGTAAGTTTAGATATGGGAACAATGTAAGTCTTAGAGTTCAGTGCCTAGATTAAATTTCTTTGGGATCTCTATTTTTTTCTTTTTAAAGATAGGTTCTTACTGTGTAGTCTTGTAGACGAGGTTGGCTCAAACTCACAGAGGTCCATTTGCTTTTGCCTCCGAGTGCTGGGATTAAAGGTGTGTATCACCATGCCAGGCAGTACCTCCCTTATCTCCTGCCCATATCTTTCCTGTAGCATCTCAGACTACTGATCTGGACGAGGAAGGATGGCTTAGTATAGCCATTTTATTCAAGCCAAGAATACAGGAATAATTAGAGCATCTCAGTCCTCCTGGCTCCACCATCCTCTTGCTCACTTTTGTTTGTTGTTTTGTTTTCTCTTTAAAGTACACTTTTACTTAGATGCAGAGAATTTCCAGAATAAACTACTCTCCTTTCAATGATCTTCAACACATCTTTACCAAACACCTACTAAGTATGCCACGTGTGGATAAAACCTGAACCATATAAAAAATTTATGACCATTGTCCATACAAAATTCATCTTCTGGGTCATGGGTAAGGAAGGATATGGAAACAAATAATCACATTAAGACTGTCATAAGAGTTGAATAATGTATCTAATCTAACATGTTAAGAAAATTTCTTACTCCCCTCAGCTCATCTTTCTAAAGCTAGTTCAGTCTCCTTGTAAGAATGCCTTAATGACCAACCAGTTAACACTCTCTATTTGACCACTTGACCAACTTCACCTTATAACTTCCTTGTCTCTTACCATATTGTATCGTTACCCATGACTGGATATTAGCTTGATTATAAGATGCAAGTCTATTCCACTTTATCCATTCCTTGACTCAATTTGCTAACATATCAGACTTTTGCATCTCATGAATCAATTTGGCCTATAATTCTTTTCCTATAGTGTCTTTCCCCATTTTAAATATCTCAGATGAAATTATCATCTAAACTGAGTTGGTTGCTTTCCTGCCTACAAATAATGTGTGAGCTAGACCTTTACTGTTGAATATCTAACTATACTGTAAACACGGATCTAGGGTAAATCAGGGAAGAGGAACCGGGAAACAAATCGTATTCCATTTGGCCAAAACTGCGGTAAAATTTTAAATCACATCTTTATTTATCTTTATTTTTCTGTGTGTTTCTGTGTGTGTGTGTGTGTGGGGGTACACCTGCCATTGCATGAATGTTGAAGTCAGAAGACAAGTTTTAGTAGTCAGTTATCTTCTTCTACCTTGTGGGTCCTAGTGATTGAACTCAGACCCCCAGGCTTGGCAGAAGGTGTATTTACCCAGTGAGCCATTTCACTGTCTCCAGATAGTACTGTTTTACAACTCCTAATACTATGATGTAGCAGATTCTTTATTCGTTGATTAGATGTTGGACAGTGGAATTATTCCAGTTTGTGGTTCTTATAAATAGTGTTGCTATGAACATTTGTAAACATTTAATTAGTAGAAATGTGTTTTAACTTGTAAAAGTATAGTGGCTAGGTTACATAGTAAGTATTTGTTTACCTTCATCAAATACTGACATGCTGTTTTCTCCTCACAGAACGATTTGTCATTTTCACCGTGTGTAAATTCCAGGTGCTCCACCTGCTGGTCGTCATTGGTACTGCTAGTCATTTGAATAGATTCATTGATCTCATGCTTTAGTTTGAATTTGCATTTGGGGGATGACTAGGTTGGATATTTTTCATGTTATCTTTAATCACTAACATATCTTCCCTTATCATATTTGTTTTCAAATATTCTTCCTATTTAAGTCTTTGTTGTTTTTCTAAGCTTGATTTTTCATGTGATTTTGGATTTTCCAAATCCTTGTTTAAAAATCTGTTTTGAAATCTTTCTCCTGCTCCATGGCTTGACATTTTGTTTTCTTAGCAGTTTTTATAATAATCAGTATCATATTTTAATGAAATACATTTTATATTTCTTTCATTTATTCAATTTGAATTAATCAATTGGCAAATTTAAATTTTTATTAAAAAATCTCTTGACTCCTCGATATCATAAATATATTTTGGCATGATTTTCTAACAATTTAGTAGCTCCTGGTCTTATATTTACTCTATGATCTACTTTATTTTAATACTTGGCTTTCATGTGAATTGATAGTTGAGGATCCAATTATTCCTCGTACAGATACTCATTGGAAGCACGGGAACAGCAGCACTGAGAGCTGTCCAAGAAATAGATGTGCACCTCAAATTAATGAAAACACAGCACTGTATCAACAGTGACAAAAAGAAAGGGTGACACCCATTTACAATGTGCTATGAAGTCCAAAGTTCTTTACTGTGTGGTCATAGTAAGTAAATGAGGTAAAGGAAGAAGGCAGGGAGAAGCAGGACATGGGGAAGTGACGTTAAATCAAAGAAGGGAAAGGAAGTCAGAATGATGTGAGAGGAAAGAGAAACACTAAGAGACCAGAAAAATGCAAACAACTCAGAAATTAAAAATTTCACAAACACACTTAGATAAATGACAAAAGATGATACAAATAAAAACATAAGGCTACTTTTTTAAAAAATCAATCTTTAAAAGGAAAAAGACAAAAAGTATAAAAAGAAGAAAATGTGAGAAATAAAGGGACAAAATATTTATTAAAAGTTGAAAAAAACTAAGAAAGAGAACATTGCCCAAAAATGAAAAAAAAAATGTATAAGCAAATTTCATTAACTGTCGGATAGGGCATAAACAATAATCACAAGAAATTTACAGAGTATAAAGTTAACACACTGCAAAAATCAGAGTAAAAGAAAATGAAATGGCACACAAATGTAAAAAATGAGAAAAAAGATTTAAGTAGAATGGATGAAGTGCTGGAATGGTTTCTGTTCCTTCATGGCGGGCAGGGAGGGTCAGCTGGTCTTGGGGCTTGTCTTTCTATGGCTTATGCTGGTTCTAAGTTTGTACCAGACTAGGTGTGATGCATGCCAGGGCCTCTTCACTTCAGGCCCTTCTGGGTGCATTAGGCTCCTCTGCTGTCATGTTAGACTGCAATCTGTGGTCAAGCAGGTTCTTGAACACTCCGGACATTCACTGAATCTTACCCTTGGCATTACTAATGTTTCAGTTGGGCAATATCTCCAGTGCATGGGGATCATGGGAAGAAACAGCACAGATCTGTACAGGTAGAGAATTCTCAACCTTTGAATTCTCAACCTTCTGAGAAGGTTCTGCTAGATGATGCAACTATACATCAGGCACATCACTGCAACTTCATAGTTCTTGGACTCTGTAGCAGTGAATGGCAGATAGTTGCTCCTGAGATTAAGCCACCTGCTGATCCCAGGTTCAGAGCTAACACATTCCAGAACTATTTTTAGTTATGAGATCTGTTCCTTGTCATCAAAATGAGGTTATTTTCTCCTGAATATGTCTTCTTGCTTGAGCCCAACCTCCTACCACTGGCACTTTTTGGCTTTTTCAGTGACTAGCACTCTACTGTTCTTGCAAGGACCTCCGTGGACTTCCCTGGAACCATGGAGGGTCAAATGAAGCTCCTTGATCTATGGTTGTTCTCTGTACTCAATTTGCCATGGTAGCCCAGTTTTTAGCAGTACTCTCATCTCAAGAAGGTACTCTGCTGTTGGCCTGTAGTCATATGTAATAAAATAGGATTTTTCCTTATCACTGACCCATTCACTGGAATATTCAGCAGCATGGACTTCCCTGAACTCTCCAGGCCAAGGATAGAGAGAAAAAACAGCCGTTTGTCTCCAGGTTTCTCTGAGATCTTGTCAAAAACAGCTGCCACCCACTTCAGAGACACATATGAAGCACCCCCATCCATCAGCTCAGTGGGAACACCAGAGATCATCAGGTCTGCAGCAATTTGGGGGAGGCAGAGAAAAAGGTTCTTTTTAGTGGAGGAAGTGTCTTCCAGAGCTTCATCGATCTGGCCAACTTCTCTGAGAAGTTGCTCAATTCCCAAGGCACACAGTCACTGATCTCCGTAGAGATGGCTCCGATCTGATTTAGCCAGTTTCAAGTACTTTCTCTTTTGTTCCTTTTACTTTTCTGTCTGCACAAGTGTCCACAAAAATCTTTGCTTTTAATGGAACTTTTCCAAATCATCTTTGGTCAGATTGTCAAAAGAGACATTCAACTACTGTAAGAAGTAGAGTTTGGAGTGATTTTTTGAATATCCTTGAAGAATTTCAAGGACAGATCACATTAAATCATTGAGAGGAGGAAAGGATTGTTTAAACTGCTGACACCATATTTTTTGTTTATCTGTCAGTCTCGCTCTTGTGCTGTTCAATGCTCTGATTTCCCTTTTACTTTCAGAGTTTTTTGTCTTTTTGACACAAAATGTGCCACAATTTTCCTTGGAGGGTCCACAATTTTTCTTTTATCTGAGGTAACTTTACTTCTGAAAGGAGGGCCATTATTGTCTCTGCCTTTTCTTTGGCTTCTGTGCATTCTCTCTGGTCTTCATCAACAAGGAATCCTTGCTTTCCAGGCATCTCGGAACAGTCCTCCAAGCTAAGAGCAGCAGCATCAGAGAGCTCTAGCAAATATTTGATGGCAGCTGTGAGCTCCTCTGTTAACTCTGCCTCATTTCTGTTCCTGATCCCAAATCTCGCCCTTTCCCCTGTTTTTTCTTCGTCATCAAGCAAGCAGATCAAAGGTTGTGATGACTGGCATGGGTCTTTGACAAATGTTTGGTTTTCTTTACTGTCATCAGAAGCTGACATGAGGATCACGATGACAGAGGAGACCTCCTGCAGAAAGGCCAGCTGCTGCTTATGCTCCTTGGCATCTCCGTGAAGATTGGTGAAGGCCACACAGTTGTCAAATCTGCCCTCTTCTGCCGCCCCCCCCAGGACAGAACCAGAAGATTTCCACCACTCCCTTCCCCATCAAGATAGAGTGTTTGCTGCTTCCTCTGCAGTGTCTGTGAAAAAACACATCATGTTTACGTTTACTGAGAAGATAGTTCATGATCTGAGATTTGGAAGCAGAGAGGCCATTTCAAATTCTAACGAAGGACACAATGGGGCAGTGACTCTACACATTGGCTGATTCTTGTGACTGTAGCTCTGGTCCTATTGTGACTTAATTACATTTTTCCAACTTCTAATTTGTCTGAGAGACCAGAGAGAGGATTCAATTTGAGAAGAGTTGGGATTGGGTACTAAAGGGAGAGTGCATATTGACATGTGGCAAGTTTCCCCCAAATATATTGTCTGGCAGTTGTCTGCACAGTGAAAAAGGCCATTTGGTTATCCATCAAATATTAGTGGCTGAAGGTTTAGTCTGATCAGGAATGTTTTCGTAGAATTCTTCATATGAATCAAGAGCCTTATTTTCCTGGTTGGTGGGACTTAAAGTTTCCTGAATTCCCGCATTCCCTGTGTCTTTGAAGACCAGATAGCACATCCTGTAATCTAGCATCAGTAGCTTTTATAGGAAATAGAAGGGAAGCTCCTCTTCAGATTTGGGCTGAAGCTTTACAGATAGAGTGAATGAAATGAAAAACAGAATATCAACACTGGAGGATAAAGTTGAAGAATTGGACCATCAAGCAAAGATCATGAAAAATTTGAGAAAACACAGAGATGAAATATGCAGGAAATGTGCGACACCATGAAAAGACCAAATCTACGCATCATAGGCATAGAGAAAGGAGAAGAATTTCAGGTTAATGGTATTGACCAGATCTTCAACAGGCTTGTAGAAGACAATTTCCCAAAATTAAAGAAAGACATCCCCATATAAATACAAGAAGCACATAGAACACCAAATAGACAGGAATACCCATGGCATATCATAGAAAAAACAATAAATGTACTGAACAGAGAATACTGAAAGCTACAAGAGAACAAAACCTGTCAAGTCACATGTGAGGGTTTGAATGATAATGTCCCCCATAGGCTCCAAGTATTTGGACATTCTGTCCCCAGATGGTGGCACTGTTTTGGGAGGTTTTAGAAAGTGTGCTTATCCTGGAGGAAGCAATGTCACTGGGGTGGGCTTAGAGAGTTCTTAAGCCTTGCCAGATTACCAGTGCTCTCTTGTTTCCTGTGCCTGCTGGAAGATGTAGAACTTAGCTTCCGCACCTCTTCTCCAGTCACCTCTGCCACCATGCCTCCCCACCAAGATGAACTGTAATACCCCTGGAACTGTAAGCTCAAATAAATTCTTCCTTCTATAAATTGCTTGGGTCAGTGTTTCTATCACAGCAACAGAAAAGTGTCTAATACATCACATATAAAGGAAAACCCATCAGAGTTACAGCTGACTTTTCAATGAATACTATGAAAGACAGAAGAACCTGGAACAAAGCAATCCCAGTTCTAAATAATCATACATGCCAACCCAGAATACTTTGCCTAGCAAAACTGTCTATTATAGTTGAAGGGGAAAGAAAAATCTTCCATGAAATGAATAAGCTGAGAGAATTCATGTCCACCAGACCAGCCCTTCAGAGAATACTTGAAGTAACATAAAGGATTGAAGAAAGGAACAATTATACCCAAGAGGCAACAGAAAGAAACTAAATGAAGGTATAAATATGTAAAGACAAAATTAGACCAAGAATTCAAAGAGAAATGGCAATGACAGCAACCAATACACACCCTTCAATAATAACTTTAAATATCAATGGCCAGTCAAAAGACAGGTTAGTTGAATGGATTAAGAAACAAAATCCATCTTTTTGTTGTCTCTGGGAAACTCATCTAACCTTCAAGAATAGACATCACTTTAAGGTGAAAGGAGGGAAATTTTTTTCTAAGCAAATGACACTAAGTAACAAGCAGGGGTTGCAATTCTAATATTTGACTATTAGACTTCAAACAAAACAAATCAAAAGAGATAAAGAGGGTCACTTCATTTTTATCAAAGGAACAATTGACCAAGAAGATATTGCAATTATGAACATATATGCACCAAACTCAGGTGCACCCTATTTCATAAAAACAGTACTAAGACACAGATCTTACCTTTTCCCGAAAGCAGTAATAGTAGGGTACTTCAATACCACACTCTCCAATACACAGTGAAACTGAACAAAGAATAGAGAGACCTGAACTGAATGATATCATACATTAGATGTGCCTAACAGACATCTATTGAATATTTCACCCGAGCACCAAAGAATACATATTCTATTCAGTATCCCAACAAGAGATCAGCAGTTTAAACAGACCCATAATATATAAGGAAATTGAAACAGTAATTTCATGACTTAAAAAAGCCCAGGATCAGATGGATTTACAGTACAGCAATGGTGACAGCATGAACAAGATCCTTGCAAACACGAATAGACAAAAACAAAGCATAGAACTGGAAATGAGCATGAGGCCCCAATCTTAGCTGAAGAACTATTGGGCAGCTTATTACTGCTGGGTGAGAAAATGCTGATCTTCTGTAAGGGAGTGACTCCATATAGGCTGACTAGACCCCAGTGGATGAACTTTCACTCAGGGATGTCTAGAGAAGCTAGCTTGACTTGATAGGCCTTAACATAATTTACAAAATGCATGAAATCCAGTGGGGAAGCCATGGGACAGTGTCGATAGGAAAGAGAGTAAAAAGATGTTTAAGATGTTGTGTTTGAAATACACAAAAACGCAATTAAAAAAAAACCCCAAAATGGACAAATCACATGTCAACTGTTCCTTGGATAAAGAAATTGTTATGTCATAGTAAGTTTGGCAGTTTATAAAATAGTAAAAATTAAATGGAATACCTAGTTTTCCAGTTCTTCTTCCCTGGTAAGCACTAGATCCCTTTTTATAGGATAACTAGATATTCAACAACAAAGACTAAGTCCACAAATTAGTTGTAGAAGGAAGGGCAACTCACTGACTTCAGAAAATAATTTCATCCAAGATTAAAAAAATGGTCAAGGACACTATAGGAAATGAATATTGACCAAACTGACTCATGATATAGAAATATCTAAGTGATATGTAATATACCAAGTGAAATAGACTTGCATATTTTAATCAAGAGGTTAATAATCCAATGGTAAGTGAATATAAAATGTGGTAAGAGGCACTGAAATTATGAAGTGGGGAAGTTGGTCAAATCTTAAAAATAGAAAACATAACTGATTGGTCATTAATGCATTTTTTTAGCATTGCAAAAATTCTAAAAATATTTTATTGAATTCAACTTTTATATTACATATTATTAATAATAAAAAGGAAGGTGTATCTTTTGTCCAATGAATAGACACTAATAGAAAAATAAAATTGGAAAGAGATTACAAAATCGCTAGTTTGTATAAAATAGATTTGATTATGATATTTTCATACATATATAATTTTTTTAACTTAAAAAACTTCATTGAGAATTTCATACGTGCATATAAGGTGTTTTGATCAAATCCATGCCCACTCTCTCCCCTCCAACTCCTCCCACATCGCCCCATCATCTTTTTCTGATAACTTAGTGTACTCTTTCTTCTTCTTTGATTGATTTATTTATTTTTATGGGGGAGGACATCTTGACTTTTAGCCAAGAAACTGGCTACTTTCTTTGGGGCCTTTTAACTCTAACTGCCTAGCCAGTTCCTACTTCCTATTCTTATCACACCATCCTCTGGAGAGGTTACCTAAATTGCCAATAGGGAATAGGGATGCACACTGCTCTGGCTTCTTCCATGCTGAACACAGACGCAGGGTGAGGCAGTTGGAGTACCCCTTCAGTGGGTCTATCTAAAAGACCTCCAAATTGCATTACTCTTATCTCTAAGGGGAAAAGAAAGTCCTTGAATCAGGAATAGGAGATGTGAAGGAGAAGTAAAGACAAGAGTAATTAGCATTACAAGTTCTAGACAGGAACTAGAAAAAAAGTCAGAACAGGGAAATTTTCAAATGTTCACATGTGAGTCCATTGGAGTTTCTTGACAAGGCTTCCAAAAGCATCCCTCTATTGGGTTCTTGCCCATGTTTCTTTTGTCTTCCAAGCTAGACTCTAAAGAAGAACAGGGCAATTTTCACATGTTCATATGAGTCCATTAGATTTTCTTGACAAGGGCTTCCAAAAGCATCCCTTTATTGGGTTCCTCCTCATTTTTCTTTTGCTTTCCAAGGCTGCAGTCTAGAGTGATGGATTCAGGATTTGCTTTCAGATCATTTGATAGCTGTTGGACTGGTCAGAATCAGTGTCCGTTCCCTCTCAAAAGCTTTGAGATACAGGGAGAAAACAAATTTATCCATCATTTTAGAACAATAGCTGGTTGTCTCCCTTAGCTATAGGTGTGCACTACGGTATTGGAGACCAAGATCTGAAGTTCTACATCTGAGCAGCACTTTCTGTTTAGGAACAAAATCATCAATGAGAAATAATTGTCTACATAACTTTTTATATGGACTTAAGCCTAATGTCTGGGAAGTATAATCCCCTGAACTCTTAAAGAAATTTACTGATGAGTTTGCTCTTTGGTTATACTTTCCTTTGGGTATTTTAAGACCATACAGTTGGCCCAAATAAATCAATTTATTTTTATACTTAAGGTCATTTGAAGATATGCTCCTCAGGGGTCAAATGGGCTTGGGAGGAGCTCCTGGCTCCTTTCTTTTACCAGTTCCATCTATATGATGATAAGTCAAAGTTTGACCCTGTCTGGCTTCACTTGGAAACATGAATGAGGTGTTTCCTCTGAGCTGACCCTCTTCTTTGTAGACTGGACACTGGTTCAAGTCCATCTCATGGGGTCTCCATGACCTCCATGAACAAGAGGACAAGTGGGTTACCATAGTTACAGGACATTTTGAGAAATGTTCCATATTCCTTGGAACTTAGTTGACCTTGGAGGGCAAGGGGCAAAAACTATCCTTTAAGTCCTTCTGACCACATTATTATAGGCCTCAAACTGTGGCTGTTAAGCACCAATAAGGTTAATTCCATCAGTCTGTTACTTT
>NW_008334127.1:246135-249737 GCF_000622305.1 Nannospalax galili | reverse complement strand
ATAGACCTTCATCACCTGCTTAGGAGTTCTCATTTTTTCTATTTTGGAAAATATCTCCATTCCCATATGCTTTTAACATCTTTTACATTCTCATTTTCTTATTTTAAAAACAAATAATTATGAGACATGATAGCATTAACAAATAAATTTTTCATTGGGTGTGAGACTTCTTTTCCTGGGGATGCTAAGCAATGCTTATTCCCTTTAAGGTACTAGTGTCAAGCCAATGTTTCATTAAAGTTTTACCGGGGAACCCATGAATTTATTGAGCTTACTTACTGAGATAACTGAGGGGTTGTTGAGGTGTATGTATGACCTGAGGGTATGCACACTGGATAGCCATTACTCAGAATGGGTCATGCCTTCTCTTCCTAGCCTTCTGCAGATTGTATACTTTAGCCCTTCCCAAATCCAGGAGGCCATGTGTGATTAGGGTCAAATTACATACAGTTGACTGGGGAGAGTGGCTGGATACTCCAGTGAGGGTCCAGTGACTCTTCTTGGCCCTCCTTAATGAATGAACACAACTGTCAACAAGCCCAATTGTGACTATGTTTAGCGAGCAGGCTCACCAAAGTCATGATGATGGTAGTTCTTTCATGTAGAAGGGACTACTACTGTATAGCATCTTCTTATTAAAAGGACCTGGAACTTAAAAGGATTTGGTGATAGGATCCACATATGAGGGAGCATATATGTCATTTGTTTTTGAGTCTGTGTTACTTCACTTAGTATAACAGTTTCTAGATCTATCCATTTACCTGCAAATTTCATTATTTTATCTTTCTTTACTGCTGAATAGAACTCCATTGTGTAAATATACCACATTTTTGTTAACCACTTGTCAGTTGTGGGACACTTAGGTTGCTTCTATCTCTTAGGTATTGTGAAAAGAGCAGCAACAAACATGGTTGCACAAGTATCTCTACAATAGGCTGACTCCTTTGGGTATATGCCAAGGAGTGTTATAACTGGGTCATATGGTAGGTTCATTTTTAGCTTTTAAAGAGTTCTCCATGCTGTTTTCCGTAGGGGTTGCATGAGTTTGCAATCCCACCAGCAGTGAATGAGCGTTGCCCTTTCTCCACATCCTCTTCAGCATTTGGTATCATTTGTTCACTTGATCCTAGCCAGTCTGATTGGGGTAAGGTGATATCTTAGGGTGGTTTTAATTTGCATTTCCCTAATTACTAACGATGTTGAACACTTTTTGAGATGTTTCTTAGCCATCTTTATTTCTTCCTTTGAGAAATCTCTGTTTAGATCTTTAGCTCATCTTTTAATTGGGTCATTTAGTTTCTTGAGTCTTTGTTTTTTGTGTTCTTTATATATTCTGGACATTAAATTTCTGTCGGATGTGTCACTGGTGAAAACTTTTCCCCATTCTGTGCATTTTCTATCCACTTTTTTGATTGTTTCTTTTGTTGGACAGAAGCTTTGTAGTGTAATGAGGTCCCACTTGTTGATTGCTGACCTTAATTTCTGAGCAACTTCTGTCTGATTTAGAAAATCCTTTCCTACACCTATATCTTGTAAGTTACTGCCAATATTTTCTTCTAACAGTTTCAAGGTTTCCAGTTTCATATTGAGGTCTTTGGTCCATTTGGAGTTGACTTTTCTGCAAGGCAAAAGATAAGGATGTAGTTTCATTCTTCTACATATGGAGATCCAGTTTTGCCAGCACCATTTGTTGAAGATGCTGTCTTTCCTCCGTTGTGAATTCTTGACACCTTTGTCAAATATCAAGTGGCTGAAATTGCATGTATTCGTCTTTGAATCTTCAATGATGTTCCATTGATCTGTGTCTTTTTTTGCCCCAGTACCATGTTGTTTTATGACTATGGCTCTGTAGTATACTTTGAGATCTGGTATAGTAATCCCCCCAGTGTTGCTCTTTGTGCTCATGGTTCCTTTGGCTATCCAGGGTCTTTTGTGCTTCCATATGAATTTAAAGACTTTTTTTTCTAATTCTGTGAAGTATGTCATGAGGATTTTGATTGGCATTGCATTGAATCTATATATTGCTTTTGGTAGGATGGTCTTTTTCATAATATTAATTCTTCCAATCCATGAAAATGGGATGTCCTTCCATCTCCTGCTGTCTTCCTTAATCTCTTTCTTTAACAATTTAAAAATTTCAATATAGAGATCTTTGGTGTCTTTGGTCAGATTAATTCCAAGCTTATTTTATTTTTTTGAAGCAATTGTGAATGGGAGCATTTCCCTGTATTCTTTCTCCAGTTGGTTGTTATTCATATATAGAAAGGTTATTGATTTTTGTAGATTCATTTTATAACCTGCCACTATGCTGAAAGTGTTGATCAGCTCTAGGAGATTTCTGGTGGAACATTTGGGATCTCTTAGGCATAGTGTCATAGTACCTGCAAAATGTGATATTTTGAGCTCTTCTTTGCCAATTAGTACTCCTTTAATTTCCTTCTCCTCTCTTATTGCTCTAACAAAAGTTTCAAGGACTATGTTGAAAAAGAGTAGAGATAATGGACATCCTTGTCTGGTTCCTGATTTTAATGGGAATGCTTCCACTTTTTCTCCATTTAGAATGATGTTGGCTGTTGGTTTGTTGTTTATAGCTTTAATTATGTTGAGGTGTATTCCCTCCTGTCCAATTCTCTCTAGGACTTTGAACATAAATGCATGCTGAATTTTGTCAAAAGCCTTTTCTGCATCTATTAAGATGACAATGTGATTTTTGTCTTTGAGTCCATTTATATGATTAATGATGTTTATTGACTTGCATATATTGAACCATCCCTGAATCTCGGGATAAAGCCTACTTGATTATAATGAATGATTTTTTTGATGTGTGTATGTATGTGGTTTGTAAATATTTTGTTGAGAATCTTTGCATCTGTGTTCATTAAGGATATGGATCTATTGTGTTCTTTTTTGATTGTCTTTACTGGTTTGGGTATTACAGTGAAGCTGGCTTCATAGAAGGAATTTGGGAGTTCTCCTTCTGTTTCTATCATATTGAATAATTTAAGTAGTATTGGTTTGACGTCTTCTTTAAGTGTCTCGTGGAATTCTGCTGTAAAGCCATCTGGGCCCGGGAATTTTTTAGGTGGAAGGCTTTGTATTACTGTTTCAGTTTCCTTATATGTTATTGGTCTGTTTATACTGTTGATCTCTTCTTGTTTTAAGTTTGGAGGGTCCCATGATTTCAGATATCCATCCATTTCTTTTAGGTTTTCAGATTTAGTAGCATATAGGTTTTTAAAAGTTTTTAAAATACTCCCTTATAATGGTTCAGATCTTTTGAGTGTCTGTTGATGTTTCCCCTTTCATCTCTGATTTTGTTAGTTTGGATTTGCTCTTTCTTTCTTTTGGTTAACTGGGCTGAGGGTCTATCTTGTTTAGCTTTTCAAAGAACCAGGTCTTAGATTCATTGATTCTTTGATTGTTTTCTTTGTTTCTGTTTCATTAATTTCTGCTGTGATATTTGTTATCTCTTCTCTTCTGCTGGGCTTGCGTTTCATTTATTCTTGCCTTGAGTTACAATGTTAATTCAGTTAATTGTGCTCTTTCTGATTTTTATAATGAAAGCACTTGGGCTATAAACTTCCCTTTTAGGAAAGTTTTTA
>NW_008334127.1:223799-246061 GCF_000622305.1 Nannospalax galili | reverse complement strand
ACTCATTGTTTAGAAGTGTGTTGATCAATCGCCATGAGTTTATATAGTGACAGGGCTTGGTCCAGTGCTGATTTTGAGCTTTATTGCTTTGTGGTCTGATAGAATGAATGGAATTATGGCAACATTTTTGTGTTTCCTGAGGTTTGTTTTGTGGCCCAGTATGTGATCAATTTTTGAAAAAGTACCATGGGGTGCTGAGTAGAAAGTGTATTCTTTGGTGTTTGGGTGGAATAATCAAAAGATGTCTATTAGGTCCATTTAATGTATGGTATCATTTAATTCAGATGTCTCTCGTTTATTCTTTGTCCAGCTGACATGTCTAATGGAGACAGCGGGGTATTGAATTTCCTTTTACTGATTTGGGGTTAATCTGTGTCTTAAAGTCCTGTAGTGTTGTTTTTATGAATTCGGGTGCACCAGAGTTTGACGTATATATGTTAAAGATTGTAATATCTTCTTGGTTAACTGTTCCTTTGATAAGAATGAAGTGACCCTCCTTATCTCCTGATTAGTTTTATTTTGAAGTCTATTTTGTCAGATATTAGAATTACAACACTTGCTTGTTTCTTAATGCCATTTGCTTGGAATATTCTTTTCCATACTTTTACTTTAAGGTATTGCCTATCCTTGAAGGTAAGGTGGGTTTCTTGCAGACAGCAAAGAGTTGAGTTTAATCCATTCACTTAGCCTGTGTCCTTTGACTGGAGAGTTCAGCCTATTAATATTTAAGGTTATTATTGAAAGATGTGTATTTTTTGCCATCATTTTGATTGGTGTTTGCGTTCTCTTTGTAGTTTTGTGTTTCCTAGATTATATCTGTGTTTATTTTCTTTCATTGTCCATGGGGTATAGTTGTTTCTTTCTCTTCTCTCTGTATTGCTTCAAGTATTCTTTGAAGGGCTGATTTTGCGGCCATGTATTCATTGAGACTTTTCATATCATAGAAGATTTTTCTTTCCCCCTCAACTATAGTAGACATTTTTGCTGGGTATAGTATTCTGGGTTGGCATCTATGTCATGTAGAACTGGAATTACCTTGGTCCAGGCTCTTTTGGCTTTCATAGTTTGCATTGATAAGTCAGCTGTAATTCTGATGGGCTTTCCTTTGTATGTGACTTATTTTTCTTTTGCTCCTTTCAGTATTTTCTCTTTTTTGGTTCATTTAGTGTTTTTCCTATGATATGTCATGGGGACTTCTTTTCTGATCCTATTTGGTGGTCTATGTGCTTCCTGTATTTGTATGGGGATGTCTTTCCTTAATTTTAGGAAATTCTTTTCTACAATCCTGTTTAAGATCTGGTCAGTACCATTAACCTTAAATTCTTCTCTTTCCTCTTTTCCTATGATCCGTAGATTTGGTCTTTACATGGTGTCCCACATCTTTTGCATATTCCATTCTTGTGTTTTTAAAAAAATTTTCTGTAATCTTTGATTGAGTGGTCCAGTTCTTCAACTTTATCCTCCAGTGTTGGTGTTCTGTTTTCCATTTAATTCATTCCAGCAGTGAGTCTTTCCCCTGTTGTTTCAAGTTAACTTAATGAGTCTTGTACCTTCCTTCTTCATTTCTGTCTGAGTTTTCTTCAGTGTTTCAATCCTTTTGTGAATTCAGTCAGAACTTTATCCCTATCTTCTTTTACCTCTTTGATTTGTTTGTGCATTCTTTAATTTCATTGAATTCCTTGATCATGTTTATGATTGTTCTTTTAAATTCAGTGTCCTGGGTTATCTCTAAGGGGTTCTCCTTGTAGAACTGTTCTACAGGATTGATCGAGTTTGGTGGAGACATAATGTTTTGGCTTTCCATTTTATTATTCTTTTGTTGTGATTTTCACATGTAAATTTATTTTGTTTTTTTTTATGATTCTGATATGGGAATTAAGTTGAATTATGCGTCTGTTTGTATTATAGGGATGCCTAGATTCTTTCTTTATTGGTTATGTAAAGCTGGTTTGTACTGGGTTCAGGTTCTCTCAGGTTTAATTTGGAGGGATTGATGGCTTCAGATCAGGTGTTTAGGAGTACTGACAGAAGCCCAATTCAGGTTCCAGTCAGGTATACTCAGGCTTTCTTCACCATGTGGAGGCAGGTTCTGGGCCTTTCAGACAGTCCCCTGGGTTCTCAGGCCCTCTGCTAGAGGGAGGCCAGATGGAAGCCAGAACTGGGCAGTCTCTGGTGATCTGCTGAGACCCGAGCTGCTACACTGATGGAGGTCTGAACCCACCCTCTCAGGCTGTCTGCTAGGATCTCAGCCTTAGCCTACCAAAGCCAGATTTGCCCTGGGGCCTTGGGAGGGGCCTCAAGAACCCCAGATAAGGAAGTGGGTATGGCACAATTAGGGGAAGATCACCACCATGTGGTGGCAAGATCAGGGGTTCTCAGGCAATCCCCTGGGTTCTCAGGCCCTCTGCTAGAGGGAGGCCAGAACTCGGCACTCTCTGGTGGTCTGCTGAAATCTGAGCTGCTACCAAGATATTAATGCATCCTTTACAAGGAGGTTCTTTCTTAACTAGCCATACAAAGATGAGCCTGGTAGAGTAAGAAGTTTTCTTCTTTTCCCTCAATTATTAAATGAGAGTACATTCTTGTAATAAGTTTTTAAAAAAATATTTTATTTATTATTTTTATATTTTTATGTGTATGTGTGTATTGCCTGCATGTGGGTAAGTGCACCCATGTCCTGCAATGCTCATGGAGGACAGAAGAGGCTATCAGATCCCCTGGAACTGAATTTAGGGACAGTTGTTAGCTGCCATGTGTGTGCTGGGATTCAAACCCAGGTCTTCTGCAAGAACATTCAGAGTTCTTAACTGCTGAGCCATCTCTCCAGCCCTCCTAATGAATTTTTTAAACTTCATTATTTACTTGCACATCCCTTTCCTCACCCCTGACACAGATGTGTTTTGTGGGGGCAATGGCCTTTTTCACTGTGTATTTCTTGTTCTGTCAACACATGGTATTATAGGTAACTATTCACTAAAAATCTGTCGAGGTCCTTTGGAAGAGAGTTGTATATCCTATCCATTCTTTCTGTGTAAGTGGAAGAGTTCTTTGAAAATCAAACTACCTAAAAACCCAAAGAACAAAGAATAACAACCAGAAAATAGAAAAAGGAAACAAAGATATTTAAAAAATTCAGGCTGATGGGGACTCACCAAGTTTTACTGGAGTTGGGGTTGTGCTTCTTTTCGCAATGGATGGAGACTATTAGAAAATTCCACAATTGGTCAATATGCAGAGAATAAGAAACAATGTATGTAGAAACATACACTCAGTAATCCCATCACTGAAAAAATAAAGAAAGGTGGATTTAAGTGGCTCCCTGCTCAGCCAGAATAGCCTACAATGAGAAACTGGTGTTTAAAAAAATAGAGATGGGAGAACAGAGAGATGGCTCAGTAGTTAAGAGCACTGGCTGCTCTTCCAGAGGACCCGAGTTGGATTCCTTGCTCTTACAAGGTGGAAAACAACCATCCATAACTACAGCTTCATGGGATCTGTCTCCCTCTTTGGGCCTCTGTGGGCTTTTCATGATGTGTGTACTTATGTACATGCAGGGATAACACTCATACACATGAAATAAATAAGTAAATAAATATGCAGATGGATGGCAGCTTGAAGAATGACCCCTGAGGATGTCCTCCAGCCTCTTCATGCATGTGCACACATATGCATAACACATACTCACTTACACAGACACAAGCATACCTGCAGAGAGAGAGAGAGAGAGAGAGAGAGAGAGAGAGAGAGAGAGAGAGAACATGTAGAAGATACCAAGACATGGAAAGACATCCCATGACCTGATATTAGCAGAATAAATACTGGTAAAATGGTGATATTACCCAGTGATATGTAAATCTAATACGTAAATTTAGTGTAAAATAGAAAATTCAATGACATTCTTTACAGAAATTGAAAAATGAAAGCTAAAATCTATATGGAATTTTACCCTAAGCAAATACTCTGAAAAATCAAAGCAATCCTGTAGCCTGAAAATTGCCCTGAAAAGCATGAGCAATGGGTGAGCACAGGGCACCCTGGAAAGAATGGTGGAGCCTAGCCACCGGCAGAACTAGCGGCATGGAGATTGGAAGAGAGAGAGCCATGGGCACGGGGTTCTGGAGCTGGAACCAGGAAGTGTGGGGCCACTGGGGCAAATGGTGGAGGCATCCTGCAGGGCATGGAAGCTAGATGGGACATTCATAGACTGTGGGTGAGACCACGCTCTCATGGAACATGGGCAAAAGCTAACAGAGACTGTGGGTGGGGCTGAAATGATGCATCTCTTTGTAAGTTACCCCCCTCCCTATCATGAAATAAACCATGTGAAACCCAAGCTAAAAATGTTTTATGTTAGTCTGTGAGACCTGGGGCCTCAGAAGGTGGTGTGGGAGCCTCCCAAGAAGGGAAAAGGGAAAAAAATTTACTGCAACAAATTGGCTTAGTCAGCAGGATGGTGCTGGAAAGGACAAATCGTGGGAGTTTGGGAAAAGCGAGGGAGCTAGAGGTTGCACTGACATGGATCTCACAATGAATCGTAAAATATTTAATTAGAATGATGCAGGCCATAAAGATGCTGACAGAATCAAAGGGAAAAATCCCAGGGTCACAGCTGTGTTGTAAATGTGGGGAAATGGCTCAGTTATTTAAAAAATGGAGTCTGCCACCACATGGGTCTGAGACCTCTTTAAAGGTCACCTTAGAAAGCTAGAAAAAATTGTTTGAGCCTTGGATACAAGTGGAGAATCTAGATGGGGGAATGGCTACTTTGCATAATAAAAGATTTGCCCAAGGCAGAGGAAGCTGAAAAGGCTATGGAGTTACTGGAAGACTCAGTTTTGGCTTCAGAGTTTGAGAGGAGAAAAACTGGGACATTTTACCTTGTGCAAGGTTAGGGGACCAGGGGTTCAAGGACCCAGGAAAAGGCCAGATAGCGGTAAAAAAATAAGTGACCTAAAAATAAAAGTAGCGAAAGCTGCCCTTCAGATTCAACCTTTGATACAAAAAGAGGGAAAAGCTGGAGCTGTTAAAGCTAGGAAAGACTTACAAGCAACCAAAGAGGCCCTCACTATGTGGCTTGTGAGTGTATGGGACATGGAAGCAAATAATGCCAGTCTAAGTTCTTCTGAAGCATCACAGCTGAGTTATATAACCACCCATCTATCCTTGTGACATAGGCTGTTTAACCTAGGCTGATGCAGGGGGGAGCAGTCCTTAATGGGATGGTTGTTGTAGGCATTAAAGATACAATGTCATCATCAAGGGAAACTCTCATAATTAATGGAGGCTGGAGGACTATAAAGGAAGGACAGGAATTACTGAGAGAACTAGGTATGAGAAAAGCAATATATGATGCTCAGTTCACTGGGCCAGATAAGACTATGTTCACCAGACATATAAAGCAAAGCCCAATTCAACTGGGACCTCAACAAAGGTATAGAACTTTAATGGTTTTGCTAAGTCCTTTAATGGGACAGGATCTTTGTAAAATGAGAGAGGCTTTAGCAGATCTAAGTGACTCTACTAACATGTAAAACATGTCTATAGAATAACCGAACATCCTAAAAGACATATAAAAAAGGCCAGACAGAAGAAATGGTATGTTTTGGTCACTTGAAGACAAATGTGGCAAGATTTATGTTGAGCCCAAACTCCCAGAGAAAACATTGATAGAGAACCAAATTCAGAACTAAGGAGTTTCTGGGAGGCTTTAAAACCAGAAAAACAGTTTACAAAAGGCATTCAGAGGATAAAAACTGTCCCAGGGATGGTTAAGTATCCCCAAAGACAGGTCCACCCCCAGCAACCAGGTATGGTCAATAGAGAGACAACAGATATGGCTGCAGTCAGGAGGCAAACTCAGGGCCTGCCTGACTCAGGGAACCAACAGGTGCAGTGGGGACAAGAGAAAGCCCCTGCCTCCTTAGCCCAATGCAGGGTCAGGCAACTTCAGCCAGCACTTGTAAGTGTATCAAGGATAAAAGAATACAAAGAGACTTCATGTAAGATGCCCAGAATGTGGAATGACTCCAAACGGATAACTAAAGATAGCAAAGAACTAACCAAATTCATGCCTGTTACCCATGCCTATGGTACCTAACAGAGATCTACAGAGAAAGCAATTAATACAAATGGATAAAACCTTTCCATGCTGCGTTAGACCTTGTCTATGATTGATTTGATATATGATGTTAACCATTGAGTGTTTTACAGATGTAAAACCCATTTGAAAGATACCCAAAGAAACAAAAGCCAGCTATAGCTGTAAGATTATTGAGAGTTTTTAAGGAGAGTTTTATGGTTGGGTAAGAAAAAAAACAGAGCCCCCCCCCCAAACTATATGACTGTTAAGAAAAACTACAGTACCAGTGGTGGGTTGCCCCCCTATGAGCTGCTGGTCAGAGAGAGATCCTAGAGGTTCTCAAATTCACCAAGGCTATTGTCACTAATATTAGTTTTACACTAGAAAGGTCTGCAAGGCCATGTTGCTGAAGACACTGCATGATGTGAGTGCAGGAGAAGAAGAGATGGAGCTGAGACAGAGCCAAAAACTCCATGCCATTGGATGGATGATGTTCATAGTGCCAGAAAGTGCTATGCAGATGGTTGGGGAAGAAAGAATATCCTATGATTCTACTCAACAATGGACCCTGCATGCTGTACACTTTTCACATGCCAAGCAATGCCTGCCAGTGCAATAATAGCTTGACTAACATACATACAGCTGACAAATTTCTAATTGGATAAGGCCCACTCCCATGGGTGAAACACACATCTGGTACTGTAGACCAGGCCAATCCCCCATGTCAGGGAAGGCTACAGGCCCCAGTGGGGAAACAGTTGCAAGTATACTGTTTAATGAATGTGGTACTGTTAGGGAAAGAGGAATTTACTGTTTGTTTGAATATACTGCTTGCCTGAATTTACTGCTTGAACTTACTAAATGTTAGGGGAAGAGGAATTTACTGTTTATTTGAATATACTGCTTGCCTGAATTTATTGCTTAAACTTACTTGTTTAAATTTATTGCTTGTAACCAATTAACTCAACTAGAGACAGGCATCCGAAGATAGAGGCGAAGTGCTATAACCCCCAGAGCCTGACCTGTTCTGTGTCATGTCATGTCTGCTTACACAAGATAACAGGAAAGAGTTGTACCAGGCACATACCAAGCATCTCTTCCCAATTGAGACACCTGAAGGGAGCTATAACATTTTTTCTTGTTTTAAAGTTATTGGTTTATGAAATGCTTGCTTTGAAACTATTGGCTGTATAAACGCGGGCTCTTGTGTAACGGTTGTGGAAGCCTATATAATCTTTACCTAAAATTGTCTCAGGGTCGATTGCCCTAACCAGACCTGCGTGTCTTGGGAGGATGATCGGCCCTAGCCAGCTGGTTTAGTAAAACTCTGTTTGATTTTTGCATCTCCGTACTCTTGCATTTGTTCTTCAGAAGAGACCCACAGAGTCACGGACCCTAACAGTACACCCACTGGGATATCTTCTAGACATTTGTATTTACATTCATGTTTGTTTAGATGTGTCTACTTTCCATTTGTCTTCATAGTAGGGGAAACACTACTGAGATAGATCAGTGGCCACATCTTGAAGATGAATGATGGGGAGCCCCAAGAGATCATGATCTCATAATGATACAAGAGAGAGTGCCCTGCATCTGTCACCCCCTCCAAGGCTCAGAGAAATTCGTGGAAGAAATGTCAGAAAGTTTGTAACAGTCAGGGGAAAGGGGTGGAGTATAGCCTCAAAATCATTCATTCCTTCAAAAAGTGTGAGCTAGGGTTGAGTGAAGGGTATCCTGGGAAGAAGGGTGGAGCCTAGCCACCAGCAGTTAGTGGCAGCAAGACTGGAAGAGAGCCAAAGGCGAGGGGTGTCCAGAGCTGGGAGGAGGAAGTGTGGGCCCTCCAGGCCTGGAGCCATCCTGCAGGACATGGAAATGAGATGGGGTATTCACAGACCATGGGGTGAGACCGCGTGCCCATGGGGTATGAGCAAAAGCCAACAAGACTGTGGGTGGTGGGCCCTCCAGGCCTGGAGCCATCCTGCAGGACATGGAAATGAGATGGGGCATTCACAGACCATGGGGTGAGACCACGTGCCCATGGGGTATGAGCAAAAGCCAACAAGACTGTGGGTGAGGCTGGAATGATGCTGTCTCTTTGTAAGTTGCTCCTTCCCTATCATATAAACCATGTGAAACCCAAACTAAAAATGTCCTATGTTAGTCTGTGAGCCCTGGGGCTTCGGAAGGCAGTGTAGGAACCTCCCAAGAAGGGAAAAGGGAAAAAAATTAGTGTAAGAAATCCTAATTAGAAGCATAATGTGGGGTTATCAGAATCCCTGTCTTAAAAGCACACTGCAGAGCTCTATTAAGATAAACAGCATTTGGGGCTAGAAAGATAGCTCAGTGGTTAAGAGCACTGGCTGCTCCTGTAGAGGACCCGAGTTGAATTCCCAGACACACATTGTGTCTAACAACCATCTTTAACTCCAGCTCCAGGGGAATTTGACGCCCTCTTCTGAACTCCATGAGCAATGCACAACACAGGTGCACTTATATACACACAGGCAATACATTCATGCACATTAAAAAAAAAGATAAGCAGTATTTTCCTCACACTCAATCAGAAACACAAGCCAGTGGAATAGAATAGAAGATCCCAAAACAATCCTGAACAGCTACAGACATCTGATTCTTGACACAGGTCTCAAAAGAGCCCCTTCAGTAAACAGCATTGGGAAAACTGAGTATCCACAGGTAGAAGCCTGAAACTCTTCCTATTACCTTGTAAAAAACAAACAAACAAACAAACTAGACCCAAGATCAAAGACTTTAGTGCAAATCCTGAAAATATGAAAACACTGGTGGAATCTGTGGAAAATGCTTTAGTGATACAGATATAGGAAAGAACATGGCCCCAACTGCACAGAAAATAAGAGCAAAAATTAGCAAATGGGACTTCATCAAAATAAAAAGATTCTGTATAGCAAAACAAATTATTGCCAAGATGGAAATATAGTTTACAGAATAGAACTTTTTCATCAAAATTTCATGACAGGTGATAAAAATATAAATGTGTAAATAACTCAGAAAATATGTGCCACAGCTGGATGTCCTGCTCACACCACTAGACCCAGTTCTTGGGAGGCAGAAGTACATAGATCTCTTGGAGATCCTGGGAAGCCTGGTCTAAATAGTGAGTTCCAGGCCAGCTGGGGATACAGGGAGACCCTGCCTCAAAACAAACAAACAGACAAACACAAAAAACATATCTTGCAATTTTTCTATGCTTAAATTAAAATTAGAAGTCACAAGTAAAAGAAACTTTAGATATTAAACAATGGAATGACAACTGTATCATACCCTTACAGTGAACAGCAGTTCAAGGAAGTCAGAAGTGATATTTTAAAACTTCCTCAAGCAAACAACAAATGAAAAAAAAAAATAGCAAAATTTGTGGAATGCAACCAAAGGATCACTGATATTGGGAGCCCACAGTAAAAATATTGTTTTTAAAGAAGCATTTCAAAGAACATTTGTGCAAGAGTAAATAAAACCCTAAATTAGAAAAGAAAAAAATAACAAAAAGAGATCTTAGTAAATAAATAGACAAAAAAATGAAGGAAACAAAGAGTTGGTTCTTTGAAAAGATAGATATCTACAAACGTTTAGCTAGATGAACAAGACAAAAGCAAGCCCCAGCCCCACAGTGTAAATTTAGATTGAAAAAAGGGGAACAGCAGAGGCAGCCATGACAGATTGCTACTTAGTGGTTTTGGTTTTCCAGGCAGAAAATGAAGAAGTGACACAAGAAAATGAGGAAGTGACACAAGGAAGGGTGGTAAAAATTCATCAAATAAACGAGGCCACCACCAGGGCTCAGCCTTTTCTTTACCCAGTGTGAGATTCCTGGCAAAGTTCCAATTACTTGGGAAGCTGTTGTCTCAACAGTCTGATAACTAAAAAGAGGGATTCAGGTGTGTCAGAAAAATTTTCACTGAAGCAGGATGGTTACATGTCCACATAATAACAATACATTTCAAACATTAGGGTGATGACTAATTGTGGTTGTCAGCTTGGTGTACTTAGGATGAGGGAACCTTAATTGAGGAATTTCTCCATCACAATGGCCCATGGGCATGCCTGTGGGACATTTTCTTGACTGCAAATTAATGTAGGAGGGCCCAGCCCCTATGGGCGGTGTCATTCCTAGGCAGGGGGACATGTGCATAGAAGCAAGGAAATAAACAGCATTCTTCAGGTTATCTGCTTCATCTGCTGCTTGAGTTCCTGCCCTTACTTCCCTTAGTGATGAATGGGATGTGTAAGATGAAATGAACTCTTTCCTCCCCAAGTTGTTTTTGGTCATGGTGTTTATCACATCAGAACAGCAAACTAGCACAACTGATTAAACAGAGGCTTCAAGAGATCTTATCATGTTCTTCTTTCTGGAGTGAGTAGAAAAACATCTTACATGTAAATTTCCACCTACAGCAAAGAATACCTTACATTTCCATATATCACTTAACTATAATAGATTACTTTTATCCAAACACAAAATATATTAAACGACATCAATAATACCTATCTCAATTTTCTATTTTTATGTCTTCATTTGTTCATTATAAAATAAGACTTCTTCAAATATAAATTTTATTTTTAATTTAAATGTATTTGTTCACAAATGTACTTTTTTTTGATAAATTACAGCAGATGCCACCTTCTGTAAACAAACCATTCAGGATTGAGTAAACTTTTAAACTACTCAGAATATATTAGTCAGAATGGAATATGCTTCTAAATAGTTTTAATTCAGTGTGTCCTAGCAAGGTAAGAATAACCTTGGATAAATCTTAAATTTGGAAAGCAACAGAAAGAAAAGAAAGTAGCAGAAATACATAGAAAAAAAAAAACACTCAAAAGAAAACATTGATTAATCGACACATATCCTGCTGACTGAAAGCATTCAGTTCATGGGAGGTTTTTTAAAAAATGAAATAAAGCATTTCTGAAAAATGTGGTTTTTACCAAGAAGTGAAACTGGATGTCTCTTTTTTTGGTTTGGGTTCCAGCCTGAGTCACAGGATGGAACTGCTAACTGAAGTTCACAGAAAATAAACAACCTGAGATTACATTAAATAATCTACAAGGCGGATTGATTAGAATTTCAATAACCGTGGGTAACTTCACTGTCACATGTCCAAGGCCAAATTAATGATCTTGTGCTATCTTTTCCTTGAAATAGTAACTCATTGCTCACCTCTACATGAACCTAACTTCCTTGTGACTGTTTGGTAAACCTTTATTGAATGCATGCACAGAACTCTAGCTTTCACCAAACTAAGTCTAAGAATGTTATCAAATAGTATCTGAGGTCTATACCAGAGATTCTTTGTTTCACTGGAAACTATATACATATTGTTTCACCAATGTGTTTCAAAGTGTCTTGATCTAAGATTTTCTTTGTTATGTTACTTAAAAAAATTCCTGAAATTGTAACTACATTGGGACACATTATTTAGGACAATGTGAATCTGGGTTCCTGGACCAAATTGCTTATATTTGTCTCTATAATAAACTATCTCATCCCCTTTGATATGAAACCTGTGGGATTTTGTGTTTTTTTTCTTATTCAACAGTTTTTGCATCAAAAGAGCTTTACTGTGGAAAGAATCTTTAGCCATGTCATTAACATACCTTTACTGAGATCACTTCACGTGTAGGTATAGTGGTCTCCCTGTGATGAGATCTCAGTAGAGTCAAACAAATCCTGCCATTTTCTGGCTCATAGCATAGACATAGAGAGCACATGTGCACTAGTTCAAGACAGCAGGGTGCATAAAATAAAAACTTCATTTAGGAACTAGAGAAGAACAATGAGAAATTTCTCCTTTACTCCTTCAAGGTTTACAGGAATTAACTAGCATGAGTGAGCAGGTAAAGAGCATGAAGCTTTATTAACATGCAAAACGAAAAGTTCAAACATGAAGGAAACCACAGCACTACAATTAGCCTCTGGCTGAATATGCCCTTCTTTCTATAGAGGAGGAAGACATTGAGGAACTGATATAATATTGAGGGTTCTCAAGTTAATTTTAGTTGAAGGAATGATATCAGGAATAGTCCTGTTGTAATTTGAATGAGTTCAATGGATAAGACAGCTAGAGAAGTCTGCTGAGGGGTAGTTGCATTCCTCAGCACATTTTTTTTTTTTTTGAGACAGATAATGGAAATTTATGGCATGGAAAGAAAGCAATTATGGAGGCAGACAGACCTGCTCAGCCTGGACCCTGAGTCCTCACCCAGACGGGCCCCTCACCACCAAATTCTCAGCCTCCAGATCAAGCAGACAGACCTGCTCAGCCAGGACTTTGCCTCTCTCACAGGTGGGCTCTGATTCCTGCACCTCAAGTCCCAGGACTAGCTTCCCAAACCAGATTAGCTAACCACCCTACCATAGATCCTGAAGTCCTCACCCAGCCAGTATTTATGGCATGGAAAGAAAGCAATTATGGAGGCAGACAGACCTGCTCAGCCAGGACCCTGAGTCCTCACCCAGACGGGCCCCTCACCACCAAATTCCCAGCCTCCAGATTATGCAGACAGACCTGCTCTGTCAGGACTCTGACCAATCTACTACCCAGCAAGAACTTGAAATACCCACCAATTTGTCTTCCATACCCAAACAAAAATAACTGAGCTATGTAAACAATATTAATAGGACAAAAAATTAAATTAAACAAAAGCAGAGTTGAACACATAACCAACAAAGAGCATCTATATGCCTTAATAGCAATACACAACTATGTGGCTTAATGAAATATCAAAAACAATCTATAACTTGAAAAGCAAATTCACTAAATAGATAGAAATAGTGAAGAAAACCCAAATGGAAATGAACTCGGGAGTGAAAAACTCAATAAACCAATTAGAAACAACAGAAGAAAGTCTCACAAGCAGAATGAGTGAAATGGAAAACAGAATATCAAGACTGGAGGATAAAGTTGACGATCTGAACTCCTTAAGCAAAGACTATGCCAAATTAAAAAAATATATAGGAATGGAATACTCAAGAAATATGGGACAACATGAAATGACCAAATCTACATATTACAGGCATACAGGAAAGAGAAGAAAATCAAATCAATGGCATCAAACAGATCTTCAATAGGAGTACAGAAGAAAACATCCCTAAATTAAGGAAAGATATACCTGTAGAGATTTAAGAAACACAAAGATCACCATTAAGACATATCAGAACAGAAAGTCCCCCTGACATATCATAGTAAAAACATTAAATGTATAGAACAAAGAGAGGATACTGAAAGCTGCTAGAGAAAACAACAAGTTACATATAAAGGAAAACCCATCAGAATCACAGCTGACTTTTCAATGCAAACTATGAAAGCCAGAAAAGCCTGAAACAAAGTATTCCCAGTTCTAAACAACCATGGATGCCAACTCCGAATACTTTATCCAGAAAAACTATCTATCAAGGTCGTAGAGGAACAGAAAATTTTCCATGACACAAGTAGGCTGAAAGAATTCATGTCTTCCAAACAAACTCTCCTGAGAATACTTGAAGCAACACGAAGGTCAGAAGACAGGAATGAGTATGCCCAAGAGGCTACAGAAAGAAAATAAAGAAAGGTACAAAATGGAAACACAAAATAGGGCCACAACATAAAGAAATTAAAATGACAGTATACAATACACACCTTTCAATAATAACACTAAATATCAATGGCCTCAACTCCCCTGTCAAAACACACAGGCTGGTACAATGGAGCAAGAAAGAAAAGCCATTTTTCTGTTGTCTTCAAGAAACGCAACTCACTGTCAAGGACAGACACTATCTTAGAGTGAAAAGATGGAAAAAAATATTCCAAGCATATGGCCCTGAGAAGCAAGCAAGGTGTTGCAATTTTAGTATCTGACAAAATAGACTTCAAATTAAAACTCATCATAAGAAATGAGGAGGGTTACTTCATTCTAATCAAAGGAACAATTGACCAAGAAGATATTACAATCATCAAACTCTGTGGCATGCAATTTCATAAAATTAGTAGTCCAGGACTATAAAACAGAAATTGACACCAACTCAGTGACAGTGAGTGACTTTAATACCCCATTTTTTTCAACAGACAGAACAAAGAATAAACAGAGAGACGTCTGAATTAAATGACATAGTACATGAAATGGACCTAACAGATATATACAGAATATTCCACCCAACCACCAAAGAATGCACTTTCTACTCAGCAGCTCATGCAAGTTACTCTAAAATTGACCACACTCTGGGTACAAAACAAATCTCAACAAATACAAAAAAACTGAAATAATTCCATACCTTCGATCAGACCACAGTTCAATAAAGCTTATAATCAAAAGCAAAAGAAGCTCTAGTAACTACACAAACTCACGGAGATTAAACAACACAATCCTGAATCATGAATGAGTCAAAGAATAAATTAATAAAGAAATAAAAGTATTCCAGGAACAAAATGATAATGAGGACACAACAAAACCTCTGAGATACCCTAAAATCAGTCCTAAGAGGGAAATTTATAGCTCTTAGTGTCTGCATTAAAAAATCAGAAAGAGCACATGTAAACAACTTGACAGTACAACTCAAGACTCTGAAAAGGAAGGAACAAACCAATCCCAACCCTAGTAGACGAGAAGAAATAACAAAAATCAGAGCAGCAACTAATGAAATGGAAACAAGGAAAACAATACAAAAAAAAGTCAATGAATCTAAGGGATGGTTCTTTGAAAGGTTAAACAAGATTGACTCTAGCCCAGTTAACCAAAAGAAAGAGCCAAATCCAAACCAACAAATCAGAGATGAAAGGGGAAACATCACATCACAACACACACACACACACACACACACACACACACACACAAATCCAAAACATTGTAAGGTATTACATTACAAATCTATATTCCATTAAATTTGGAAGCCTAAAAGAAATGGATGAATTTCTAAAATCATGACCACCACCAGAGTTAAACCAAGAGAAGATCAACAGCCTAAACAGACCCATAACAAATAAGGAAATTGAAACAGTAATACAAAATTTCCTTGACTAAAAAAAGCCCAAGCCCAGATGGATTCACAGCAGAATTCTGCCAGACATTCAAAGAAAATCTACAATGAATAATGCTTAAATTATTCAAAAAGATAGACACAGAGGGAGAATTCCCAAACTGGATCTGCAAGAGATGGTGGTTTCTCCTTGCTAGACACCAGCATATCAGAAGAAGTAATCCCTGTCCCAGACTCATTGATGGAATGGGAGACTCCTTAGGATTGTATATTGCATAAAGGCCAGTACTAACCATCCTATTATATTAGCTTAATGGAGAGTTGCTGGTTTCCATATGTTTTCCATGACATCCCTAATAAAGCCCAGGGCCCAAGAAATTACAACTTGTTCAAACTTCAGATATTCATCTTCATATTTGGATATCAGGGTCAACAAGTAGCAACATTTTTATATTTATGTCTTGTTTGTCATAAACTATGGCACTACCAAAAAACCTATCCCCCTCAAAGTAAAAAGAACTCTGGGAATCTTTTTGAAATACCCCATATATAACTTGAAATCCTCCATCTCATATACAACAAATGCAAGGCCTGGTTAGGACATTCCTTCTTTCTCTCAGCATTATAACATAACTAAAAATAACCAATGGAAGTATTTCAGGTTAAAACCATACTGATCTTTCAAAATTTTCAGGGTGTGGTAGTGGCAATAAAGATTTACCCGATGATATCCAGCCCCTGAATTCCCAGATGATGCCATTCTACCAGGGCCTCTATGGCTCCTAGGAACACTAACTAACAGAACAACTGCTAATGAGGCTGTTTCTTTCAAAATACCATTCTGTTACCCTGATTAAAGGGGTCAGTCACTGGTCTATGTACTTCTACATTGTAGATAATATTCAAGAATAGTGCATAAAGAATTTTTAAAAAGGAATAAAGAAAAATTCTTATGGAACTTACATTTTAGATAGACAATAAATAATCAAAGCAATAATTAACATATTGAATGGGGATATTTGCAAAGGAAAAACTAAATCTAAATTAAGGGAACAGCATTGACAGGCATGACAGATTAGTACTTAGTGTTGTTGGTTTTCTAGGCAGGAAAGGAAAAAATGAGAAGAGTTCACAAGAAAATGAGGAAGTGAAACAAGGAAGGGAGGTAAAAGTTCAAGTACAGGAACAAGAACAAAGACCCCTACAATGGGAGTGTGTCCAGGAAGACCAGGAGAAAAGGAAGCCAGTGTGGCTGGAGCACAGGGAATGGGGGAGACAATGGATAGTGAACCATCTTCATAGGGATCAGGATGGAATGGCACAGTGGCCTGTGAGCCGCTGTAAGGTTGACTTGGCTAAAAGTGAGCTGCTGGAGTCGCAGATGTTTATGTGAGCAGAGGAATGATTTCCCACTCTCGGTGTAGAAGGATCACTCTGAAAAGTGTGGAGAAAAGAAAGCAAGAGGAGAATAGAATTTGAAAAAAGAGGGGGAGAATAGAGTTTGAAAACAGAAATATGTTAGTGCGATTGAAAGAAGCCAGGAAAAGGACTATGATGGCTTGAATGAAAGTGGTAGTTAGTGTTGTACACATGAAACAGTTTAGAACAAACAGCAGGCCAGAGGCAGCATAAAGCTTAAAGGTCTTGGCTAGTGGGAATATAGACGACCAGGATGCCAAAAGAAATGTGGAGAGGGGAGACTGTGTTCATGAAGTTTCAAAAGGAAAAGGACCTCTTTCAAGAATTAGACTAGTAGCCATTCAAGTTATTTTCTGGTGAAGAACACAGCTGCATTCTTCCGTGTTCTGAGAATTTGATTGAGGCTGTAATGAAAAGTGTTTAATGGAGGAAATTTTGAGGCTGAATAACATCCAGGTATGGCACGATTATTGCTCTTAGAGAGAAGAAAAGACATGAAACGTACGGTTTGGCAAGGAAAGGTGTGTGAGCAAGTTACAGTTACAAAGTATGTGCAGAGAAAGCAAGGGTAATTGTTAAGGATGTTAATGCTATTAAGGAGACATCTCTCACTATGCACTGACACAATGTGAAAGTGCCCTAAGTGCAAGATGTCATCCTCCCAAAGCTGCACCTTGTGGAAATGCAAACTCATCTGAAAGGAGAGAGCCTATTTGTGTGTTTTTAAATGCTCCCCAAAGTACATTAAGCATTCTTTTATAGAATAATTGCTGTGGTTTTCCTTTCCAATAATAGATTACATATAGTTGCTAAACAGAAATTTTATTAAGACAGCTATTTGTATATAATTCATAAATGTCCATGTTTGTCAAAATTTTTTTCATTAACTTTATAGGGCATGATAATTTCTTTTATTAAAAAGTTACAGAAGATGCCAGTTCCTGTAAGCAATTACAGTCGGACTAAGTAAGCTTTTAATTACTGATTGCAATAGATAAAAATGAGTGTACTAGTCTATCTTCTTATTTCAATGTGTCATAGCATAGAAAGGCAAGAATAACCTTCAATTAACCTTAAGTTCAGAAAGTGACAGAGAGAAGATGGAATGAAAATAGAAATACCTAGAAAAAATAGCTCACAAAATATCCTGCTGTATGAGAGCAGTCAGTTCACTGGTGGTTAAAAAAAAGAGCAGACGAAAGCAATTTTGAGAACTGAGGTTTGACTGAGAAATGAAACTGAATGTCTCTTTTCAGTATTGTGGTCCAACCTAAGTCATATGATGGAAATGTTAACCAAAGTTCACAAAGAAAAAGTTGAACCTACCTTAAACATTCTACAAGGCCAATTGATTAGAATTTCAACTATGAATAGGTGCAAAGTTGAAGGTCCAAGGCCAAATTATCTGTTGCTATCTTAGAGCTTAAATACCCATTTATTGCCCACCTCTGTGTTTAACCTAACATCTTTGTGACTATTAGGCAAACCATTATGTAATGTGTGGATAGATTCCTAGCTTCCACCAAACTATGTCTAAGGATGTTATCAGATAGCATCTGAGACCTATTCCAGAGATTGTCTGCTTTGTTCAAACCTTCCTTCCTGAAACCTACAATGGTTCCCATCAATGTGTTTGAAAGTGTCCTGATTTAATATGTTCTTTGTTATGTTACTTAAAAACTCGAGATTGTAACTACATTGGGACAAGTATTTAGTACATTGTTAGCCTGGGTTACTGGGCAATGGTCACTCATAGCTGTCTCTACAGTAAACTATCTCTTCCTCTTTGATGTGAAAACTGTGGGTTTTGTTCAATTGCTTTTACTTTGAAAGAACTTACTGCAGAAGGAAATTTTTAGCCATGTCATTAATATACATTTACTGAGATCAGCTCATGTATAGGTCATGTGGTCTCACTGTGGTAAGATCTCCGTAGAGCCAAACAAAGCCTACCATTTCTTGGCTTATAGCATAAAAATAGAGAGCACATGTGCCCTAGTTCAAGACAGCAGAGTGCATAAACTAAAAGCTCTATATAGGAACTGGATAAGGCAAGGAGAAATTTGTCCTTTACTCTCTCATGGTTACAGGAATTAACTGGCATGAGTGAGTAGGAGAGGAGCATGAAGGTTTATTAACATAAAATTGAAAACCTAAAACATGGGGGAAAACACAGAAGTGCAATTAACCTCCAGTTTAATATTACTCACAAACTTATCTGTCCCTCATCCTGTAGAGGAGGAAGCTATTGAGAAATAGTGACAATATTGGGTATTCCCAAGGTAATTTTAGTTGATGGACTTATATGAGGAATGAGCTCAAAGGGTAAAACTTAGTAAGAGAAATCTGCCAAGGGGTAGTTCAGTTGCTCTTCAGTACACTTTCTGAGACAGATAATGGAACTACATGGTGGGGATAGAAGGCAATTATGTTCTCTTTGGTGGTATGATTCTATGGTAGATAAAGGTTATTATAGGGAGCACCTCCCCCTTTAAATCAAGTTTTTCAGCATGCCAAACATATGTATTTGGGAGGTATCATTCTCTGAGGCCTTAAACTGAAGCTAGTAGGGTCATAAGGAAAGTCTTAGAGATTTTAATTTGACACCTAGAACATCACTGCTGTTTCTCTGAGTTCTATTGTGACATGTTTGAGATTCAAACTCAATTGTATACTGAGGATAGAATTTTTATTTGAACATTTTCTTCAGGTCAAACCCTGAGATAGTTCACAACTCATTACCCACATCACTGTGGTTGACATAATACTTACTGCCTCCACAAACACATTCATCTGGATCTTATCAACATGACATTGCTTGGGTTTCCCTTCTCATAATAATCCTTGAAGAATAAAGAAGGTGTAGGGAAGTTATAAACTTAACCTTTCTCCTCTCAATACCTGGTCATTTTAGACTATATGAAAGGAATTCATCTTTACATATGAACTCAGGAAAATTCACACAAATTTATGAATGTGCATGACTATGGAAGCAAGACACAAACTATACAACTTAGTGAAGGGAACTTTATGAACTTTAGACTTTATGTAGAGATAAACGAAGGGATAGGATATACATCTACAAGTAACTACAGCATTGACTTATCTGTGTGTTTATTCCAAAGAGCATCAAAAGAGATTTAAGGAATTGTACAAGGCATTCAAAAGAGCAAATGACCCTGTGAACTATCTGGAAAGCAAGAAAGATGGTTTTGTCATGGACTTTAAGACTTCCTGCCAAGGTGAGACCTCCATCACATCATTTTTGACTTTCTGTAGCTCGTGCTCATCCATGCTATATCTGCCAAAAATATGGGCAAAACTTGGTCCTAAAATAGCTGGGGACATGTGAGCCACCTGCCCTGCATTCAATGGGAACAGGGCTAACCTGGAGAAACACATTCCCAACTCTCCGGCCAAGAAAGAAAATTTTGATGATTATTGGCAATACATTCATGATCCAGAATCTCTTTTTAGGGATTACATTGGGAACCACATTAGAAGTTATTGTTCAGGAAAAGGAGGTGAAAAAGTAAGTACTTTTTAAAACATGAGTTTGAATGACATCAGGAGTGCCATCCTCACTGCCATATATGAGTCCACAGCTGTAGCTAAAGATGAAAGCAGCACAGCATCCAGTGGTTGGATTCATTCTGTGATCACCTGGGGAGCAATTTGATCTTCCCTTGAAGTGACTTAAAAAAGACTGAGCATCAAGAGATAAAAGACACAGAGTTTTTCAAAGAAGTTATGAGTGCAACTTTGGATAACACAATGAGGACGGTAGAAGAAAACTGTTCAAATAAACCTATATGTGAATTGTTTCCTGAAACTGAGAAACTTCTCACTGCACATCTCTGTGGCTGTTGGAAACAGTGTCCCTTCTGTAAAGCAGTTTGCACAAACACCATTCCTTGCCATGAAGGTGACCACAGTGTGCCCTTCCACTGTCCTCAGGCTGTCAATGGGTGGATTTGGCACAAAACAGAAGAGTTTGCCATTGAATGCTGCTCTACTAGTGTAGCAGGTGATTGTACATTTATTTTAAAAGATGGTCAGAAATTCTCATTTAAGAACTACCGGCACGTAGGTGGGGATTATGCCACATGGATCATCACCCCAGATTCATCCACCCACCCAGTCATATTGGAAATGGTTTATCTGTCACTTCAGATCAAATCTGGAAAAAAAATATGAGAAAGAATTTACAAATAAAGGAACAATCCCAGATGCATTGGCTAAACTCACAAAGCAAGATGTGCTTGATGACTTGAAGAAATAATACTCAGGGACACAACAGCTGCAGTATCTGAAAAACAGAGTCACAGGACCCAATCTTAAGAAGAATCACCTTAGAACTGGAACCCACAGTATTCAAGTCTGAATATGGGAACATAAAAATCCAAGCAAAACATATTCAAAATGCTCATTTTTGAATGAGTTTTAAAGAATGGTTGTGTGTGTGTGTGCTTTTTTTTTGTGTGTGTGTGTGTGTATGTGCATTCAACTGTGGGAAGATTCCCAAGGAGGCCAGAAGAGAGCATCACTTTCCCTGGACTGGGGCTACAGGCAGTTGTGAGCCATCTAACATAGATGCTGAGAACTGAGCTCTATTTTTCTACAAGATCACAACATGTAACAAACTTTATTAAAAGTAAAGACATAAACATGCACACATTCACACAGAGAGAAAAACCCTCCACAAGGGGACAGGGGATACAGGAAACCAAAACATTCAAAGCCCCTTATGGGTGGTGTCTTTTAAGCATTCTTAGTGGTGTAAGACAGGCCCTCTTTCCTTAATTTTGGATTGGTCACTTTAAACAAAGTTGAGAGATCTGTTAGCCCACCTTGCAAAGTCACATCCAGGGATATGAGACTCAGAGCCTATCTCTGCTGGTCAGTTGAAAGGGATCTTTGGAGTTAAAAATAAAGCCCACTAAGCTTTTCCCCCAATCCTGTTCTTATCTATGCCCTCTTTCCCATCTCTCTTCAGACATGGGTCTCCAAAAGATGGAGCCTACAGAATCAAGTGCCTATTGATAAGGGTCTACTACACCCCTGACTCCTGGAACACTGAGGGTTCCATCAGGGGTCCACAGGTCACATGAACAGCAGTGGGAGTCCAGCTCACCAGTTCACTGACATCATCTGGACAGAGACAGGAGTCAATCAAAGCATTAAATGGGTTGAAAAATGTCTATATGGGTGGCATATGTGGCTGTATGACTGCACTGATGAGTTGGGCATGCAGGAAGCAAGACCATGACATGGGAAATGCCCAGTGGAGACTATGCCTCTTGATAAGAGATGGCAATGTCCATTGTGTGCCCAGGTATGACTGCACTGATGAGTTGGGCATGCAGGAAGCAAGACCATGACATGGGGAATGCCCAGTGGAGACTATGCCTCTTGGTAAGAGATGGCAATGTCCATTGTGTGCCCAGAGATTCCCCGGTTGGCAGCAACTGGCAACAATGCCTGGGTGGGTCAGGAGTGGGGAAGCACCGGTCAATAGCAGCAAATTGTGTACATAGGGCCTTTCCTCTGTCTAAGGTGTGTGCTTGTGTCCTAGCAGAGTACACTACACATGAACTCCATCAGACCTGAAAAGCACTGCCTTTCTTGTGGGTGAGAAAGGTAGTATTATAGGCTAGAATGACCCTGGATTTGCAGATAGCTGCTATGCTGTGTTAAAGACTAAGTGTGTATTCATCCCAGGTAACAAAAAAAAATGTAACGGTTGCCTTATAAGTAGACCATGAGGTGCAGAAA
>NW_008334127.1:221090-222924 GCF_000622305.1 Nannospalax galili | reverse complement strand
ATGGGAATCATGGGAAGGGTTTGAGGAAGAAGGTAGGGATGCAACAGAAGTGAACCCAAAAGCAGCCAAAGTAACAAGCGGCACCTCTGGCATGCCCTGGCCAGCTTCAGAGCCTCCCGGGCAGAAGGGCGGGGAGGAGCAGAGCCAAGCGCAGGGGTCGGTGGTGAAAGCCGCCCACCCCACCCACCTTGAACTAATGCGTGTGCGGGTCAGGGGCTTGCGTGAAAGTCAGGGGGCACCGCCCCCCAAGCTGTGACCTGCATGAGTCAGGGACCCACATGAAAGCTGGGCGGGGACTGGCAGCAGTGGCTGCTGGGCCCATTTAAAAAAAAAGAAACCAAACCAAACAAAACAAAAAACTGCAGAAATGCAACAGAAGTGAAACCAAAAGCGGCCAAAGTAACAAGCGGCACCTCTGGCATGCCCTGGCCAGCTTCAGAGCCTCCGGGGCAGAAGGGCGGGGAGGAGCAGAGCCAAGCGCAGGGGTTGGTGGTGAAAGCCGCCCACCCCACCCACCTTGAACTAATGTGTGTGCGGGTCAGGGGCTTGCGTGAAAGTCAGGGGGCACCACCCCCCAAGCTGTGACCTGCATGAGTCAGGGACCCACATGAAAGCTGGGCGGGAACTGGCAGCAGTGGCTGCTGGGCCCATTTAAAAAAAAAGAAACCAAACAAAACAAAACAAAAAAACAAAAAAACCAAAGACCTTTGGCTGTGCACCACAACTGGTTCTGGGATGGCTGAAAAGGCCCAGGGGAAGGTGGCTCAGGGAGGGGCCCCACCCCTTCAGTTCAGTGGGTGGCCAGGGAACCACTCCACCCCAAGTGCTACAGCCCTGCAGGCAGCAGCACACACCAAAACCTGGGCAGAGGGAGCCCTTAGTAAAGCCTACTTTCACTTACTAGGGCAGATGTGAAGAAACCAAAAAGCAGCTCAATTCAAGGAACTCATGGCCATTGTTTTCTGACAGTATTCAGACTCCTATGCTCCTTAAAGAGAGAGAAGCCCCTATCTTCTTACAGCATCTTAGGGGGTACCAAGGATTGCCTGGGCTTTTATCCCAAGGCAATGCAGAGGCAGACAAGGTGGCTTCCACTCAGGCCCTGTCATCAGGCCTGAATGAAGCTCAGGGGTTACATAACCTCACTCATGTAAGTTGGTGGGGACTTCATGAGAGGTTTCCTCAAGTTTCCATCAAGGACCTAAAGAAGATTATACATACCTGTAGGTCTTGTCCACCCTTCCTGCATGTACTGCCTCTGCAACAGCCAGGGGTAAACCCCAGGGGACTCAAGCCCAATTCCTTGTGGCAGACGGATGTCATACACTATGCTTCTTTTGGAAAGCTTAAGTATATTTTTGTGTCCATCGACACATTCTCACATGCGTGTTGGGCTACCACTCATACAAGAGAAGTCTAAACATGCTCAGTTTCATTTTCTCCAGTGCTTTCCAACCATCAAAACCTAAAACTTCAATTACAAAAACAAAAAGGGGGAATAAGCCCCCACCAGCAGTTGGGTATGGCCTTATTCACTATTAATGTTCTTAATTTTCAAAAAAATCAGTTGGAATCCCAGTTTCAGAAGCATTGGGGATGACAGGAGCAGAGACCTGAGGTACGGGTAAGAGGGAAAGATCCTATCACCAGGCAATGGAAAGGACCAGATCCATTGCTAACCATGGGTTGAGGCTTTGGGTGTGTCTACCCTACAGGAGATTCAAACCCCATATGGGTGCCTGCGAAAAACCTTAAGTGGGTAGGCCAGGATCCAACTGACTAGTATGATGGTTCATGGACAACAGTTCATGAGACAAAATTCCTCTCTTTATTT
>NW_008334127.1:212781-220753 GCF_000622305.1 Nannospalax galili | reverse complement strand
AGACAGGACATGCACATGGCCAGGTGCATGATCCAATGATGGGCAAGGCTTGATCAGAGGTGACACAACCTAAGACAGGCAAAAATGCATAAGATTAGAGGAAGGAGATAGATATCTCTCCTCAGGGAGCCACCTATGAGGTGGGTAACCCATGAAATAAAGTCAGTCTGGCCTTAAAAATGGGGATACGTGGGGACCTAAAGGCCCCACTTTGCATAGGTCTGAAAGGAAGTTACTGGGGGCATGGCTTGGCTTGCTTTGAAAGTCTGAAGAATACTTCCGCACTGCTGAGGAGTGCGTGATCAGTGTGTGACCATTCTTAAGATACACCCTCGGCGGGGAGGGGGGAGTTCCAGGTGCCTTTATAAGCTTTGTAACACCTGCAATAAATCAGTCCCTGCTTGACTATACTCCCTGTTGTGTCTGAGTGTCCCTGGGTATTGGGGGTGGCGTGGGCTGGTGAACAGTGTGCTTACTCATCCCCAATCATCACCTCCCCGGGGGTTGCTCGTTCGAACTCCTGGCAGCAACTGATTACTGTGGGATGAGGAAGAGTAATCTTCTTTAAGGGATTGACTATAGGTAGGCTGACTAGACTCCAGTGGATTAACTTGAGCTGAGGGACATCTGGGTACAAATGCTTGACAGGATAAGACAATATATATATTTTGGAATACATGAAATCTGGTGAGGGGGTCTGTGGGGGAGGAGATGGAAAGGGTGGTCTAAATTTAAGATCTATTCTATGAAAGATATGAATATTTAGTAAAAAATGTTCTTGGGACCAAGGGTACATACTTTTACAAGGACAAAATAAAGTATGTTACATTTGTCAGAAAGGGGGGAAAACTCTCAAGCTCATGGATGAGCAAGATGGTACAGAGGGGTCTGGAGAGATGGCTCAGTAGTTCTTCTAGTGAACCCAAATTTGATTCCCAGTCCCCACATGGCAGCTAGCAACCATTCATAACTCCAGCTTCAGGGGATCTAACATCCTCTTTTGGCCTCTGGGAGCATTGCATGCACATGGTGCACTTACATACATGCAGGCAAAACATAATGCACATAAAATAAAGACAATAAATAAAAAAAAAATTTAAAAGATGTAACAGTGGGAAAGACACTAGCCACTCAAACTAGTGACCTGAGTACCTTTCTGAGGACCAACTTGGTGTAAAGAAAGAACCAAATGCAGGAAATTAAAACCTGAGTTCCACACACGCATACACACACAAACCCAACCCTAGTGACATGCTTCATCCAGCTAGGCTACACCCCATAAAGTTTACATGACCTCCCCAAACAGTACCAACAGCTGACCAAGTGTTCTGAGCCTATGGGAGATGCTTCTCATTCAAACTATCACATTTAGTAAACAACACCCTGAATACACATCTTTAGAAGAAGCGTTCTTCCTGCCAGGAGGGTTGGTTTTTAGAGATTTTACATGTTTTCCTAGAACAGGTCACATTTTTAGTCTAAGTAAGGGGTTTGAGGAAAGACACAGCACAGTTTGAATCCACTGAGAATGCTATCATATGAAACTTTATCCCAAATCTAAAATCTACTGGCATCATGCTGGGGCAGTTGATTTTGACATGCATTCTGCAAGAGTATACTCATTGAATTACTTCATGTATTTTAATCAGTTTTCTAAAAAATTGTATTCTTTATTTTCTTCTAAGTGTATAAGTATATTGCCTGCATGTATGTAAGTGCACCCTTGTTGTGCAATGCCTGAGGAGGTCAGAAGAGGTTGTTGGAGTCCCCTGGAACTGGAGTTTTAGACAGTTGTTATTTACTATGTGGGTGCTGGGACTTCAACCAAGGTCCTCTACAAGAGCTCTTAACTGTGTGGCCATCTCTCCAGCCCCTTATCATTTTTTTGGAGTGTTCACTTTTTAGTTGAATTATAACTCTAATAAAGAAAAAAGCATACATAATGTGTCCAATTCAATGCATTACCATAAAGTATAAAATGAGACATCAAATAATAAATGCAGGTTAAGAAATACAGTTGCTGTGCATCCTAGAAAGACTTGCTACTCTGCTTTTTTTTTTTTTTCTGTCTTTTTGAGATTGGGTTCCCTGTGCCCCAGTTGGCCGGGAACTCACTATGTAGACCAGTTTGGCTGTGTACTCACAGAGATCCACCTGCCTCTGCCTCCCAAGTGCGGGGACTAAACTTATATACCACCATGTCCAGCCTGTGCTGCTTTTTAAAGGAATCTTTAAAATGTGTATTTAGAGACATTTAGCACATGAAGTCATACTTCCACAATCTGATCACATTTTAATTTCTTTCACTAGTGATTGTCTATCAAATGAGTTCTATAAACATCCAAGACAGCATTGTTGAGGATGTGTCATGTGAAAGAGTCTTGTCTAAACAGTTGTAACAGCTGGTCCTTATTGTGTGTTCACCATACATGTGCCAGGCACCTCGTGTTTTTCTACATTAAGTAACTTAATGCTTAATCCAAAGTAATAGGTGAGGAAAACGAAGCAAAAATAGTAAAACTTCCCCCAAAACACAGAGCTTGAAAATGGAAGGGTCTGGATCCCAAGCTTGGCAGCCTGGATCCAAAGTCCACAACTTTAGTCATTAAAACAATTCCCTACCAAGTGATTTTTTTTCAGACTAAAGTAAATGAGAACAAACCTTGTAATGTGGAGTAAAACTTCCCCCAAAACACAGAGCTTGAAAATGGAAGGGTCTGGATCCCTTGTAATGTGACAAGCTTTGTTTGGCTATAAATATAAAATCACCCCGTCATTCCTAATGGGTGACTTTAGAAGACACAATTGCAGGTTTGGGAAAGACCATGATTCCCTTCAGTGAATGGGTCAGTAGTGGTCCAGAATCCTATTTTATCACGCTGTGATTGGGAGGCCAGTAGCAAACTGCCATCTTGAGAAAGAATCTGTTTTTAAAAATAAAACCTGGGAACAGTCACAGGTCAGGGAGTCTTAGTTAGGCTTGCCAAAACTCCAGGGTAAGGGAGAGGCTAGGGAAGCAGTTCTGGAGAGCAAGAGGACTAGACACCTGCAAACCACAAAGTGCAGGAGGCCGGGCTCAGGCAGGAAGGTAGATAGGGGGGAAAGAGCCCCAACTTCAGTGAAAGAGGACAGCTCTCATAAATGATAATAGTCCTGGAGTTTGTTAGCCCTCGAGCTACCTCTCTGCCAGTCACTGCTATAGAGTCCAATAACTGTGAAGCTCCATGGAGGACCTTGATAGTCACACTCTCATCTGCCCAGCATGGTGGTTTATACTCACAAAGACAGTTTCTCTGCTTGTGCAAATCTCAGTGCTTGTATTAGTCAGTGTTCTCCAAAGAAACAGAACCAGCAGAATGAATATATATGTATAGAGATTTATCAGCTTAGCTCACAGGATAGAGTCCGAGTACTGACAAATTCCAAAATATCAGCTAGTCTTCAGTCTACAGCAACAAGACGAACTCACCAGCAAGAGAGAAGGCAAGCAGCAAGAAGCCTGGTGTTCTCCTCTGCCTTGGCCTTTTATACTGGCTGCCATCAGAAGGTTAACACCCACATTTAGGGTGTGTCTTCCAGCTTTAGATGATCCAACCAAGAAGATCTCTTTCATTTCAGTTAATCCCGGATCCAATCAAGTTGACACCCAGGATTAGCCATCACAGTGCTCTTGCTTCCTGCACTCTCAATGCACTTGAGACACTGTAAAGCTAAAACATTAGCAGCCCAAAGGGATATTGTTTGCAGAGTCTGAGGAGAATGAGAAAACCTACTCAACCGACAGATTACAATCTAAATGTGACAGCAGAGGATGCTGGCACACAAAGATGGGGCTAGAGTGAAGCCATCTCTTGCAGACATCACACACTTGTTCGGTCCAGTCTCAGAAACAGATTTACCATAGGAAAAACTAGTTGCAAATTAAGCTAAACCCCACGCCCCCAGTGTGAGACATTAGGTGTCTCCACTATTTCAGGATTTAGAAAGAAGCTTCTCCAATAGTTCATCCATATTATTTTCATTTTTCTTTCTTTTAAACCTTTTTGTGCTTGTGACAGTCCTTTTCTTTTTACTACACTTATTGTAAATGTATAGCTTTCTGTTTAAAAAGTACGTTTTCTGTTATATATTTACTGTTTCATTCCTTTCCTATAGTCAAATAATTTTTATGTGATTTCTTTTTATAAGCATTTATCATTGTTTTCATTACTGTTTTTCCCCCTTTTTTTCCCCATTATACACATTTGTTTCTCAGGTTTTCTCCTCTGTTATGCTTGTCATAGAACTTTTGACTAAAATGACTTTTTAAATATTATGATTTAATCTTCTATTCCTGTTGGTCATTTATCTCTAATGTAGTCTGTGAACATTTCACAATTTTTTATTGAATTTTTGCGTATTTCATAGAGAAAAATCATATTTACACCCTCTTCCCCTTTGGCACCCTCCCATAGCCTCCCCCCTGGATTTCACACATTCTGTCATTTGTGTTAAGGCCTGTCATGTAAAGTTAGTGTCCCCAGACATCCCTCAGTGCAAATTCATCCACCAGGATTTAGTCATCCTATCTAGTCTCTCCCTTCAAGATTAGCTCTTCCCCACCCAGCAATAATCAGCTGCCAATAATTATTTGACTAAGATTGGGGCCTGCTGGGCATTTCCACAGTCTGTGCTGGGTTTTGGTCTGCCTGGGTCTTGTGCATGATGACACAATTGCTGTAGGTTTGTATGAGAAGGGTCCCAGGTGCCTGTAGGACCATTTGTGTATGAGCATGCACCACCTTCCTGGATCTTATTATCTTTCCACCCCCTCTTCTGAAATGTTCCCTGAGCCCTGGGTGGGTGGACTTCAGTATAGAAGTCCTGTTCAAGGACTCTGAATACTCTTATTCTCTGCGTTTTGGCCATTTATGACCTTTTGCGTTCCTGGCATCTGTTGCATGAGGGAGCTTCATTGATGGGAGGTGAAAGATGCATTAGTGTTCTCTTCATCCCTTGTTCTATGCTCCATGTGTCTTAGGTGTAGAGGTTGCATCACAGATGTGCCACTTAGGCTTGGGCAATCCATAAACAATCTCTGTGTGTGACCAGTTGTGTAAGTTTGTAATAATCTCTGTTGAAAAAGAAGTTACAGCTGTAGGTGTTGACTGGTTTAAGGATCCATGTTTTGCCCACAGTAAGAAATTACCTTTGTCTAGGGATATGAGCACGTTGGGGTTTTCGCTAAGATCATGACCTCTCCAGCTATGTGTATTTGGCTAGGTTTACAGTACCACACATGAGTTTCCTCCCATTGAGTGGACTTTAAGTCAAATTAGGTAGCTCTTAATTGCCACAAGATAAAAGTTCCACTACAGTGCCAATGTCACTTGCTTTGCTGGTCATTGATGTGGGTTTTAGGCCTTGAAGCAGGGATTGGACCATTGATTGATGTTCTCCTTTAGCAGCTTTCATAGTGCTATCCAAAGCTATGAGAGCTAGTCTTCAGGGGGAGGCAGCTTTCAGGTCAGTTCCAGCTCTGTTGCTCCAAATCCTGTGTCCAAAGTATGTCCTATCTTCAGCAGTATGGTCTTACCATCAGGTTCAGCTATACACATGGACTCATGTAGGAATATTGTATGTGTAATTTTTCAGTAGGTTTTTGGACTAATACAATTCCTTCTGGTCTTTTATACTAGCTAGGCACCATTTGTCTCACCTCTTTCTTTCCCTGTCTCATCCTCCCTCTTTGCCCTCCCCATTTAAAGTGTCCCCACTTTCCCCTTTTCTCCCTTGATAATTTCTGTGTGCTGTGGTCCCACCTCTCTTGAGCTCCTACTTCCCTTTTATTCCCATAGTTCTTTGTGTAGCCCTCCTCATCCCCCTCCCCTTTACTCCCTTTTTTACACTTTTCTCCCTTAGTAACACCTGTCTCCTACTATTTTTCTCTCTCAGATTCCTTCTTTCCCTTTACCTCCCTGGTTCACTTCCATTTTCCTGTTTCTTTTAGTTACATCAAGATGTGTACTTTTTATAAGGATTTGGTGTTAGAATTCACAAATGAGGGAGAACATAGTCTTGTTTTTCTGAGTCTGTGTTACTTCACTTAGTATAACAGTTTCTAGATCCCTCCATTTACCTGCAAATTTTATTATTTCATCTTTCTTTACTGCTGGTAGTATTCCCTTATAATGTTCTGAATCTTTTGGGTATCTGCTGTAATGTTTCCCTTTTCATCTCTGATTGTGTTGATTTGGATTTCTTTCTTTCTTTCTTTCTTTCTTTCTTTCTTTCTTTCTTTCTTTCTTTCTTTCTTTCTTTCTTTCTTTCTTTCTTTCTTTCTTTCTTTCTTTCTTTCTTTCTTTCTTTCTTTCTTTCTTTCTTTCTTTCTTTCTTTCTTTCTTTCTTTCTTTCTTTCTTTCTTTCTTTCTTTCTTTCTTTCTTTCTTTCTTTCTTTCTTTCTTTCTTTCTTTCTTTCTTTCTTTCTTTCTTTCTTTCTGTTTGTTTCTCTTTCTTTCTTTCTTTCTTTCTTTCTTTCTTTCTTTCTTTCTTTCTTTCTTTCTTTCTTTCTTTCTTTCTTTTAGTTAACTGGGTTAAGAGTCTATCTTGTTTAGCTTTCAAAGAACCAGCTCTTAGATTCATTGATTCTTTTTCTTATTTTCTTTATTTCTATTTCATTAATTTCTGCTCTGATTTTTGCTATCTCTTCTCATCTCCTGGGTCTGGGTTTCAACACACACTGGGAGTGCTCAAGTTATCTATATGTCCTCCAAAAGCCCACAGCCCGGCTGAAAGCTTCGCTGTGCCCAGCAATCACTGAGAACTCTTTCACTGCTCAGTTACTCAGTTTCCACTTTCCTAAAGTGTTTGGAGTACAGGTCACGGCCGCAACCATGCACTCTCTGTTGCTCTTGGCCAGTGCAGTTGCACACACTAGAGGAAAAGAGGGTTGGCTGACCCTGAGTTCTGCCTTGTCTCCATTCTCTTCTGGGCGGTCCAGGAAATCACACGGAGGAGCCACACAAGAGCTCCAGACCGGAAACCTGTCAGCTCTTTCTCAGACTCAGGTCACTGCTGGTCACCAAGGCTGACAAAGACATACTTTCTGAGGCATCATCCTCCCTAAGGTCCAGAAATGACTCGAGTTATTTGAAGGATCTCTCTCAAGCCTTTGTTTTCTTGGAGCTGAAATATCTGCTCCTGCTCCTTACAACCCTGCTGCTCGTCAATTTCAGTGGCTTTCTTCATTACTGCTGCCATTTCCGTTATCTGGTCAACATGTGCTTGCAACTCCTTGGAGTGCTGTTCTCTCAATTTCATTATCACACCCGGGTCGTCTTTCTTGCTAGTCATGAGGAGTCTAAACACTTGCTCTCGGTACTTGCTCCTGATCAGCTCCAAGGCTGACGGGTGCTCTTCCAGGGATGTGCCCAACTCTTTGTTCTCCTGCTGCAAGTCTCTGATCTGTTTTCTTGCTGGATCCCCATGACTAGTGCGGACCGAGGCCGATGTCTTGTAACTTCATTAAATTCTTGAATTTCTTCCTGATACTGCTTCACGGCTTCCACTCGCTTGTTGAGAGCTGTGGTCTGCTCAATGAGAGATTCGGAGGCATCGTGGTGGTCCTTCAATCTTTCCACCAGGGCTTTAGCATCAGCAAATGCCTTCTCAATTGTGCAGCTCATTTCTGTGGCTCCGAGACTTGCCCACGTGGCCGGTTCAGTCTCCATCTCTGCAGCAGCGGCTGCACAGGCGGGTCAGGACCCCGGGGCCAGGACTGGGCTGGTCACCGCGCCCAGCACTTGGTGCACGGTTGCCACAGTCTGATGCTCAGCAGCCGGTATCCCTGCTGTGGCCGCCTGCCACCCTGCGCTCTCCGCTCTCGGCTCTTGGCTGCCCACTGGAGCGCACTGAATTCTTTTCTAACTACGTAAGATCGTGTAAGAGTTTCATACATACTATGTGTTTTGTTCAAATCCACCCGTAGTCATTT
>NW_008334127.1:205411-211792 GCF_000622305.1 Nannospalax galili | reverse complement strand
TTTTACCTAAAGCCTCAAATGGTTTAAAGGCCCATAATGCATCTGACTTGAATAAACATTTTCTTCTATTTTTTTATGTGTTTACACAACCCAATTCTGTTTAGTTATTAGATTTGCAAAAGACTATAAGATTTGTTCATTTTTTCTTTTCTTTCTGATATACCATGTGTATTTCTGTGTGTATGTGTGTGTGAGTGTGTGTGTTCAGGTGCTTTGTGTGTACAAGGGTCTGGAGGTCAGAGATAACTTTGGGTGTTATTCCTCAGGTGCCATGTACTTAATTTGTTTTTCTGCTTACTTAGAACTCATTGAGTGGATCCAGTGATCCAGTGGTCCAGGATCCATTTGTCTTTTCCTCTCTAACACTAGGGTTTCAAATGACCACCACCTTGCTCAACATTTTTATGTGGTTTCTGGGTACTGAACTTAGTTTCTTGTGCTTGCTTTGCAAGTACTTTGTTAGTTAAGCTCTCCAGCGCTGTTACTTTTTTTTCTTTCAGGAATTATTTTTATAATTCCATTAAAGTATTAATCTACTTTGACCTGGCCTATAAATAGGACTGAAATGGACCTTTTTACATGATCATCACCAAACGTAATTCCATGCATTGATCTCTTTCAGTCAGCTCTAATACTAGGCTTTGAATCCCAAACTTTGTGAATCATTCTTTTTCTAGCATGATCAGTGAACAGCTAAGGTTCCAGGGACAGGGAGAGTAATAATAAAAGGAGAAAAATAGCTATTTGATTTCTGCTTCCCATATTTGTTGATAATATTTCCTGAACTCATGAAGATTCTCTCCTGGTCAAGTATGATTTATTCTTTCCTAGAACATGAAGCTGCTCAGAAGAAATAAATGTCAGCTTGAAATGGTTTAAATTTCTCTTGATAAGGTGACTTTCTATGAAACTTTGTGTATTTAAAGTATCAAATAAGCATTATGAATGGATTTTGCTTGGTTGTGTCAAACGTTCACATATTTTAGTACTTTATTTTTAAAGCAGAGGGAATCAAGGGAGAGAGAAATGAAATACCTTTATAAGAAAACTTTTCAAAAATATTTTTATTGATTTGAGAAATTCATACAATTTTGATCATATTCAGACCCCCTCTCCATACTCACCTTACTGCACCCCACTTCAAGTCCTCTATTATTATTTGTCTTTTACATTTTTTAAAAGGACAAATCAAATCTATCTCTTTTCTAAATGCTCTTGGGTGTGTGTCTATCTCTTAGAGTCTGGTCAATGTATTCGCCTCAAATTCTGTCAATTGCCAGTTGATCCTCAGCAAGGTCTGGGAACATGCACTCTGCAGTCTCTTATTCTCTACATTTTGGCCAGTAGTGGCTTTCTGTGTTAATCACCATCTGTTGCATCAGGAAGCTTGCTGGTGAGAGTTGAGAGTTGCAAACAAAAGGCCCATTTAAAAGATGGGCTATGAATCTGAACAGACAGCTCTCAAAAGAAGAAATAAAAATGGCTAAGAAACACCTTAAGTGTTCAACATCCTTAGGAATTAGGGAAATGTAAATCAAAACTATTTTAAGATTTCATCTTACCCCAGTTAGAATGGCTACGATCAAGAGAACACACTAAAGGGGAACCCTCATTCACTGCTGGTGGGATTATAAACTGATGCAACTGCTACGGAAAGCAGTGTGGAAAACTCTTAAAAAACTAAAAATCTAAAAATGAATCTACCACATGATCTGTTTATACCACTCCTTAGCATATTCCCAAAGGACTCATCCTACTGCAGAGATGCTTGCACAAACATGTTTGTTGCTGCTCTTTTCACAATAGCTAAGAAATGAAAACAACTTAAATGCCCCTCAACTGATGAATGGATAATGAAAACGTGGTGCATTTACACAATGGAGTTCTACTCAATGGTAAAGAAAGAAAAAAATTGGAAATTTGCAAGTAGATGGAACTAGAAACTGTTATACTAAGTGAAGCCACTCAATTTCAGAAATAAACAAAATAATAAAAAATTAAAAAAATACTTTTGAGGTGTGTGTATTGTTGTTCAGAGAATGAAGTTTTTATGTAATAACTGAGAACTATTTTTTCAAGTCATCTAGCACATCTTGCTTTGTGATTTTGGCCCATGTATTTGGAATTGTACCTTCATTTGTAAATTTTTTGTTATGTTTTTCTTCAAGCTTTGATCTGAAGTGACAGACAAACCATTTCCAGTATGGCTGAGTGGATGAATCTGGGGTGATGCTCCATGTGGCATAATCCCCTCCTGCCTGCCGGTATTTCTTATATGGCAATATTCTGTGATCTGGCAAAATAAATGTGTGATCACTTGCCATATAAGTAGAGCAGCATTCAATAGCAAAATAATCTGTTTTATATATATGCCATCCACTAACTGCCTGAGGACGGTGGAAGGGCACACTGTGGTCTCCTTCATGGGAAGGAATGGTGTTTGTGCAAACTGCCTTACAAAAGGGACACTGTTTCCAGCAGCCACAGAGATGTTCAGTGAGAAGTTTTTCAATTTCAGGAAACAATTCATCTACAGACTTCCTTGAACAGTTCTCTTCTACTTTCCTCATTGCGGGATCCAAAGCTGCACTCATGGCTTCTTTAAGAAACGTGGTATCATTTATCTCCTGGTGCTCTATGCTTACCAACTCTCTTCGTGGAAATATCAAGTTGCTCCCCAGGAGATCACAGAACAGATCCAACCACCTGGATGCTGTACTGCTTTCTTTAGGTACTGCTGTGGACTCATAAATGGCAGTGAGGATGGCACTCCTGATGTCGCCTAAACTCATTTTAAAAAATGTTTGTACTTTTTCACTTCCCTGTTTTGAGCAATATTTTCTAATGCAATTACTGATATAATGTCTAAAAAACAATTCAGGATAATAAATATATTGCCAATAATGATCAAAATTTTCTTCTTCTGCCAGGGAGATGAGAATGTGTTTCTCCAGGTTAGCCCTGTTTCCATTGAATGCAGGGCAGGTGGCTCGCATGTCTCCAGCTATTTTGGGACCTAGTTTCCCCCATATGGAGGCAGAGATAGCAGGGATGAGCTTGAGCCACAGAAAGTCAACAAAGAATGTGATGGAGGTCGCACCTTGGCAGGAGATCTTAAAACTCATGAAGAAATCATCTTTCTTGCTTTCCAGATAGTTCACAGGGTCATTTGCTCTCTTGAATGCCTTGTGTATTTCCTTAAAGCTCTTTGATGCTCTGCAGAATAAACACACAGATAAATCAATGCTGTAGTTGGATGTAAGTGTGTATTCTTCCTCAGTGCCTACAGGTTTTACTTCTTTTTCTATTATTCTCAAGATTTCATAGAAATCATTCTGACTATAACCACGCTGTTGCCTCCAAATATTTTGAATAGTCTCTTCAAACCTTGAAATAATGTTTTTAGTAGTCTTATTGATGGACTCTCTATGCCTGGCTTCTAAAACCTTTGAAATAAAAAAATATTTTTTTCTCATTTGGACATGATTTTCATAATCTATTTGAAAGTTTGCTGTGTCACTTCTCTTCAGTTTTTCTGGCAGGTCTTTCTCCTTTATAAAATGTTCCCAAAGGATGTTTTCAGAGTCCAAATCAATGTTAGGCTCTGTGATATGAGAGACAGCTGAAGACACATCGTAGACCCAGTTTGTCCAAAGTTGATTGAATTTCTCATCTAATTCTTCATCACTTAATTCTTATCCTTAACACTCAAAGCCAATTTTTGACTCTTTTCTAATAATACAGATTCATAATGTGACTTTTGGTTATCTAGGCTTTCTTGGCCAATTTTAAGACTAATAAGTTCATTGGCTTTCCTTCTGGTTTCTGAAATAATGGCATCTTTAACAATTAGTAGCTTGTGTTCAAAATTTGCTTTCCATTGAATCAATATTTCACCATCTGGGTCTTCTTTAAAATATTTTTCAAATTCTTGCTTGATGGCTTCATATTTCTTAGTAACTGGTTCTTCAAGTGTGTTTGTTGTGACTGTCAGAATTTTTCCATTCTGAATCTGATTGTTCAGCTGATTCTGTAAGTCTAGGATGTGACTCCTCAGATCCCAGGTCCACTGGTTATACATGGTTTCCAGTTTGCTCATGGCGATGATCTCTTGTGTGTTCCTGAAACTGAAAATGAAGTTCTCACTGATGAGGGCTTTCCATAAATCTTGAACTCGGAATTTTACATCTGAGATCTTCATGATGCTTCCCCTGGATTCCTGTTGGGCAGTCAACAGAATTCTGGGCAAAGTAGAAGACATGCGTGTTGACATCAAACTCAATGACATCAGTAAAACGGGTGACGTGTAAACACTCTTCCTGTTCTGCAGCTAGTGCTGTCATTTCATCCAGTCTCTGTTCCAGTTTCCGTCGACCTTCCATATTTTGGTCTTTAGCTGTAACTTCTCCCACATTCTGATGGACAAAGAGGCAACTGGGGGAGATTTTCACTTGTTTCATTCTCAGAAAGGCTTGGACAACTATTTGTAAGATATCTTGCATTTCTGAGGGATTCTCGCCAAAAATATTGATCAGAGTCAAGTGTCCAAGTCCAGTGACGAAAGTTGCCAACTCATTGTCCCGATTCTGGGATTTGTTGCTGAGTTCTGGGGCCCGAAGTCCTTCTGTGTCTACAACCAGCACAAAGTCAAATCCAAATTCCTTTGTGAATGTCTCCTCCACCTTCAGGAGCTGCATGTAGGCCCCCCTGGTGCACCTGCCTGCACTGACTGTGAACTGCAGCCCAAAAAGGGCATTCAGCAGGGTGGACTTCCCTGAGCTCTGCAGGCCAAGGACAGAGAGAACGAACAGCCGCTTGTCTCCAAGTTTCTCTGAGATCTTGTCAAAAACAGCTGCCATCCACTTGAGAGGCACATATGAAGCATCCCCATCCATCAGCTCAATGGGAACACCAGCTATCATCAGGTCTGCAGCAATTTGAGGGAGGCAGAGGAAAAGGCTATCTCTAGTGCAGGAAGTTTCTTCCAGAGCTTCATAGATCTGGCAAACTTCTCTGAGAAGTTGCTCAACTCCCAAGGTACAGTCACTGATCTCCGTGGAGATGGCTTCTATCTGACTTTGCCAGAGTTTCAAGCAGTTGCTCTTTTGTTCCTTTTGCTTTTCTGTCTGCACCATTGTCCACAAAGATCTCTGCTTTTCGTGTAACTTTTCCAAATGACCTTTGGTCTGTTTGTCAAAAAAGATACTCAGCCACTGTACGAAGTAGAGTTTGGAGTGATTTTATGAATATTCTTGAAGAACTCCAAGGACAGATCGCATTAAATTGTTGAGAGGAAAGGCTTTTTCCAACTGCTGACGCCGTATTCTTTGTTTCTCTGTCTCAGTCTCACTCTTGTGCTGTTCAATGCTCCGATTCCCCTTTTCCCTCAGATGATACAGTTCTTTGTCTTTTTGACACCAAATATGCCACAGCTCTCCCTGGAGGGGCAGAAAATTTTCTTTTATCTGAGGTAACTTTACTTCTGAAAGGAGGGCCATTATTGTCTCTGCCTTTTCTTTGGCTTCTGTGCATTCTCTCTGGTCTTCATCAACAAGGAATCCTTGTTTTCGAGCCACCTCTGAACAGTCCTCTAAACTGAGAGCGGCAGCATCAGAGAGCTCTAGCAAATGTGTGATGGCAGTTGTGAGCTCCTCTGTTAACTCTGCCTCATTTCTATACCTGATCCCAAATCTTACCCTTTTCCCTGTGTTCCTATCCATGGTTTTATCCTTGTCAACAAGCAAGCAGATCAGAGGTCTTGATGACTGGCACAGGTCTCTGACAAGAGTTTGGTTTTCTTTACTGTCATCAGAAGCTGACATGAGGATCACGATGACAGAGGAGAACTCCTGCAGGAAGGCCAGCTGCTGCTTATGCTCCTTGGCATCTCCGTGAAGATTGGTGAAGGCCACACAGTTGTCGAATCTGTCCTCTCCTGCCCCCCCAGGACAGAACCAGCAGATTTCCACCAGTCCCCCCATCAAGACACAGCATTTGCTGCTTCCTCTGCAGTGTCTGTGAAAAAACACATCATGTTTACATTTACTGAGAAGAGAGTTCATGATCTGAGGTCTGGAAGCAGAGAGGCCATTTCCAACTCTAATGAAGGACACAATGGGGGCAGAGACACTGCACATCGGCTGATTCTTGTGACTGTAGCTCTTGTCCTGTGGTGATTTACTTGCATCTTTCCAACTTCTTCTAATTTGTCTGAGAGACCAGAGAAAGGATTCAATTTGAGAACAGTTGGGATTGGGTACTATTAGGGGGAGTGCATACTGACACATGGCAAGTTTTGCCAAAATGTACTGCCTGGCAAAGTTGTCTGCACAATGGAAAAGGGCCATCTGGATATCCATCGGATGAATGTGTGGCTCAGAC
>NW_008334127.1:202444-203672 GCF_000622305.1 Nannospalax galili | reverse complement strand
AAGGCCACCTGTCCACTCGAAAATTCCATCTGCTTCTGGTGGTCCACCTATCTGGGCCACTGATAACTGGATGCTGGATTTGAGATTTCGAAAAGCTGCATTTTGAGTTGTTGTTTTTGAATGTTCATCAGATGTCTTCATATCAACACCAACTTTTAAAGCAATACCACTGTAGCTGCCCCTTACGTAACAGTTCAGGGCCTCTGCTGCCTGCTGCTTCACATCACCCAATTGCTCGTTTTTGAAATCCTGTGCAATGGCCTTCCAGCAGTAGATTCCCCCCAGATACAGAGGGCCTTTGTTAGCATGGGAGCCAAACCTGTGGAAGAAGTTTTCAGTCCTGCTCTTCAATATTGCATCTTCACTGTGTTCCAGGAGGTTTTCAATGCTTTTCAATTCCTGGAGAGCCGCCTTGGAGAGTTGAAGCTGATCAGTGCCAAAGTGACAGACAGCCATGGGGCTGTAGCTGAACTTGACTGAGCAAAAATAAGAGTTTTCTGAATGTAATTCATGGGTTTCCATAGATTCTGAGTCTTTTTTTTTTGATCCCTACCACCTTCTAAACTGAATCCCCAACCTTCACCTTTGCCTGACATCATTGCTGTGAAACCCAGCTTCTCCACAGTCTGGCTGAACAGGGATTCTTCTTGAGATGTTGTGAATTCTTTTGTTTCCATCCTTTTGCCCTGCTCAGGACCTAAAAGTGAGAATTCCCCAGGGACACTGAGTAGCTCTTCTCTTCTTTCTATCAGGTCTCTTTGGTGGCTGGTCTTATAAATTCCCTGCAGGGTCAGTCCTCCAGAGGCCCATCTTACCAGATCTCTGTCTGGGATGTTTTGCCTGTCTGTCAGTGCCTGCTCCATGTGACTGAGCTGTCTCTGCTTGTCCTCAGTGACTTCTCTTAGGGGCACTTCAGGCAGGGGCCAGCACTCCTCGGGGATCTCCAGTGCCTGTCTCAGCTCTGCTTCTTTCGTTCTCACTGCCTCTTCCTGTCTGTGCTTCCCTTCTGACTGCAAGTCCCTCAGTGCCTGAAGTGCCTGTTCTGCCTGCCTCTGCCTTTTCTTCATCCTCTCCCCAGGAGACTCCTGCAACCCTGGAGGACTCTTTGACTGAGAGAGGTCAAACAGCTTCTCCAGAGCCACCTTCTCCCATGGGTGTTGTGCCTGGGATTTCAACTTCTGGAGGTCTTTTTCTTTTAAGTACTGTAAAGCTTCAGTGCAGGTCACAC
>NW_008334127.1:197989-199439 GCF_000622305.1 Nannospalax galili | reverse complement strand
TTTCTGGCTTGAGCTTATGTAGGACTTGTGTATATGTTCACCATTGTTGTGAGTTCAAATGAATGACTGCCCAGCTTTCTGTAAAACAATTTCTTTGTGGTCCTCTATCATCTCTGGCTCTTATAGTTTTTCTGTTTTCTCTTCCACAATGATCCCTGAGTCTTCAGTGTGTTATGCACTGCTGGTGGGAGTGAGAAAGGAGCAGACACTATGGAAATCAGTGTGGAGATTTCTCAGCAACTTGAAATCGATCTACTATATGATCCAGGCATACAACTTTGGGGCATATACCCTAAAGACTGTATATCCTACTATAGAAACACCTGCTCATCCATGTTCATTGCTACCCTTTTCACAACAACCAGAAAATGGAAACAAACTCGACGCCATTAAGTAACGAATGGACAAAGAGAGTATGATACATTTATACAATTCACTTTTAACGTAAAACTGACTTTACTGGTTATTGATCCCACATGTAGATATCGTGTACTTTATAGGCTATAAGTTCTTGTTTAATCACATTCATTGTGCTTTTCCCTTGAGTGAGAAACCTTGACCCTTTTCTCTTCCCCATTCTATCAATATCTAAATCAATGTTTAATGTCACTGTAGGGGAAGAGTTCAACCCACTTTTGCTTCTTTCTCTTTCTTTCTCCTGTATCTAATAATGCATCAAGAGGCTCTCTCCAGGTGCCTTCTCATTGATCTTGGACTTCTCACATTTTTAGAACTGTGAGCCAAAATTAATTCTATTCATTGTAATTTCTCAGTTTCAGGTAATCTGTTATACTAAGAGAAATTGGGATAAGACATACATTGGTGTAGAAAATTGGAATATTATGACAAATACTTGAAAATTCAGGAAGCAGAATTGCAAGTGGGTACTGAATGTGAGTTGGAAGAACATTGAGGAGCAAGCTATGAGGCAGCCTGAATTTCCATAATGGAGTAATATGTGCAATCAGGTGAGGGTTCTGAGAGAAGAACTATAGGAAACCTATGGTACATTTTAGAAATGATTTATGTTGCCATGATGAAGATATATGTAGATACATGCATGGAATAGGTAGTTCTCTGAACATGCAAAGAGGCACTAGCAACAAGGTGTGGAAAGCAAAAGAAGGGCCAATCATTAAGAAGAGGCAAAGAACACTACCGAATTGTGTCAGTCAAAATGAAAGGAATAAAGACTATATAGGAAGAATTAGATTGCCCTGGCTATGAGGGCAGTGTTGGAGAACGTGCTTAACATGCATGAGGACCTAGATTAATCCCCAGAATGAACAAAATTATGAAAAAATAATCTGAATAGGCCTATATGTAAAGTATTAAATAAATTACATCAATGATGAACATCTTTTCAAAACTGAAAACATTTGTCCGTTTTCACTAGTGAATTATGTGAAATATATAAGAAACTAATAATAACACCTATTTACTAATCTAA
>NW_008334127.1:192409-196818 GCF_000622305.1 Nannospalax galili | reverse complement strand
GGGCGGGGCTGGAGAGATGGCTCAGCAGTTAAAAGCACTGGCTGCTCTTGCAGAGGACCCGGGTTCTATTCCCAGCACCCACGCGGTGGTTAACAACCATCTGGAACTCCAGTTCCAGGGGCTCTGACACCCTCTTCTGACCTCCTCCGGCATTACATGATATGGGTGCACTTAACATAAATGCAGGCAGTACAGTCATACACATAAACTAAAATGATGAATAGAATATTGTTTAAAATGTAACTCAGTTAAAAAAATTAGTAATATTTAAAACCGAAAGTTTGCTGTGATTCATAGTAATTTTAACTACAGTTTAAGAATATTTCTTCTTGAATTTAAAACTCACAGTGTAGCGGGGCATGTGGCACAGGCCTTTAATCCCAGCACTAGGGAGGCAGAGACAGGTGGATCCCTGTGAGTTCAAGGCCAGCCTGGTCAACATAGTGAGTTCTAGGACAGCTGGGGCTACAAGGAGACCCTGTCTCAAAAAGACCAAAATAATAAATAAATAAATAAATAAATAAATAAAGTGTGAAAAAACTCTTAGCAAGCTAGCAAAACTAGAGGGAGAACTCATTCAATCTGGTAGAGAATACCTATATAAACTTATTACCATATTTAATACTGAGAATATAGGAGTTTGGGACTAAGATAAGGAATGAAACATGAATTTTCTCCTCATCAGTCTTACTCAACATCCTACTTGAAATCCTGCATAGTGAAATCAAATAAGAAATGAGAAATTAATGCATATGTTGGAAATAAATGAACAAAAAATTCCTTTATTCACAGATGACATGATTTTCTGTAGAGAAAATCAGAAACAATGAGCTCTTAAAACTGCGTTGAACTAATAATGAAATTAATACAGCAAAGCTTCATCTTACAAGATAAAAATGAAAATTTACATTCTTGAGCTGTGAGATTACTTGGTAGGGAAAGGTCCCTGCTGCCAAACCTGGTGACCTGAATTTAATCCCCAGGTCCGATATGGTGGAAGGAGATAACCAACACCTAGAGTTGTCCTCCGGCCTCAACACAGATTCCGTTGGCATGTGAATGACCCCCCATGCACACTAGATAAATACATATATACATTCATATATAATACATAGTAAATAAAGTAATTAAAATTGCATTCTTGAATACCAGAAATAATTAAGTGAAATTTGAAGTTAAAGTTTATAGAGTGACACAACTGCAGAAAAGCCAGACAACTCATTCTTCTTACCAGGATGTCTCTCTGCTGTCCTTGCACCCATGTTATCAGCTAGCCACATCTGAACAATAGTTCTTTGCCCTGCACAAGCAAGCAGCTCCAGGAAAGAGGGGACCATGTGATTCTGAAGGACACCTTAACTGGGACTTCATAGCTGTGTGTGCTCTCTTTATTTCTAGACCTATAAAGCCTACCCCACACCACCTTTGCACAACTTCTCATTCCAGTAGGAAGTTTGTTGCCACCTCATGGGACTTCATAGCTGTGTATGCTCTCTTTATTTCTAGACCTATAAAGCCTATCCCCCCCACCTTTGCACAACTTCTCATTCCAGGAGGAAGTTTGTGGCCACCTCGTGAATAAATGTCATTCAGTCTGCTGAAAGGTCTGGCCATGGTCATTTATTTAAACTTTATTCCTTCTTTGTTCTTCTGAGTCTAAGGAAAGCACACTACTATTCACATGAATGCAAAGGAGAAATGCTTAGCTATGAACTTTACAAAACATGGACAAGACTTACAGGTAGAAACCTATGAAGCTGATGGAGTGGATTAGAGATTATGTAAATTAATGGAGACAAACTCCTTACATGTTTCTAAAATTCTGTTTGTTCTAGCCAGTATTCTCTATGGGGGAAGAAACAAGAAAATGTGAGTAAATGTAGATACAAAAGGGGATTTATTTGTTTGGCTGATGTGACAGTGGTTGGGTAGTTCCACAGTGGTCATATGCATGATGGAGAGGCAGAGAACAGAGTTTCCAATCCAGGAAGAAAGATTTCAATATTGAAAGCCTGTGAGTTCCAAGAAGTGTTACTGGTCTTTAGTTTGTGTTGAAAAGCTGAAGACAGTTGAATTTTCTGTCAGTAGTTGAAAGCAACATCAGAAGCAAACTCACAGAAATGAAAAAGACCAGCATCCTGTCTTCACTGGGGAACTGCACATACCCTCAGAAAGCTAACTAATACAATAATTAATAATGAAAATGTCAACACTTTTATACCTGATATGGAAATCCCAATGTGAAACTACAAGAAATATGAAAAACCAAGACACGACTTTTCCAAAATCTGCCAATCCCAGAGTAAATGACCCCCATAGACTGAATTAGATGAAATTCTAGGAAAAAAGTACAAAATACTGATGATGAATATGTTCAAATATATGAAAGAGAATGTGTATAAATGCCCAAACAATTTTTGAGAGAAAACTGACAAATGACTAAATGAAATAAAGAATGAAATATAGGATATCAAAGGGGAATTCAACAAAGTTATAGAAATACTGAAGAAAATCAAAATATGGAAATGAATATTTCAATAGGTAAAACAACAATCTCAGTGGAAACACTCATGAAAAAGGATAATGGGCAGGAAAAAATATCAGAGAGGAATTAGTACATTCAAGCAAGAACACCGATGAAATTTAAAAAAAAAAAACATAAGAACAGAACATCAAGGATCTTTAGGGACACCTTGAAAAGATCAAATACTGAGCATAGAAATTATGAGCACAGAGGAGAGGAACTCCATGAAAAGGTATTGAAAATATTTCCAATGTAATTTTCATAGAAAATTTCCTGAATTTAGATAAAAAGAGGCCCATCCAAGTTCAAGAGGCATATACACAACAAATAACATGACCAGAAAAGGAATTTCCAATGTCATATTATAGTTTAGAAAACTATACAGACAAAGAAGAGGTATTCATAGCTGCAAAGGAGAAAAATCAAGTCATATATAAAGTCAGGCCCATTAGAATAACAGCTGACCTCTCAACAGAAGCTTCAAAAGGCAGAAAGTTATGGAAAATATCTTTAAATTCTGAAAGACTACAGCTTTCCACACAGGATACTACTCCCTCAAAAGCTATTTAGTATAGTAGGTGGAAAAATAAACATATTTCATGATGAAAGTAGACCAAGTAGTTTATGAACACCGTCAACTCTACAAGAGCATACTAGAATGTATTGTTTGGATGAAGCTACGGGGAACTAAAGCAAAGATATCACAATAGTAGTTAAGTGAATGAGGCTTAGAAAATCTGCAGACAATACAAAATAAATAAAATTATAGGAATTAATGCATACCCTCTAACAACTCTGAGCATTGATTGTGTCAATTACATAGAGCATCATTTTAAATTAAATATCAGAACTCATGTATTATCTGCCTCCAAGAAATACAGCATTCCTTAAAATATAGACATTATCTTAGCCTGGAAGGATGAAAAAGGTATTAAAAAAATTGGAAGTAGGAAACAAGCAAGTATTGCTATTCTACTAACTGGCAAACTAGACTTAAAACCAAATATAGTCAGGAGAAATGAAAAATGTCACTACATACTTATTAAAGAACAATCCACCATGAGGATATTATAATGCAAAATACATATGCACAAACATCGGTATGCCCAATATCTGCAAAAAAATGCTACTAGATATAACATCACAGACTTATCATAATACAATAATGGCTGATTTCAGTACCCCAATTTCACCAATAGATAGGCCATTTTGACAAAAAATCCGGAGAAGTATCAGAGTTAAATGACATCTTAGATCAAGTGATTATAACTGACATCTACAGGATATTCCATCTAAACACTGCAGAATACCCATTTTCTGAGTAGCATATGGAAATTTCCCTAAAATAGACTGTATATTGAAAAACAAAGTAAGCTTCAATAAAACAGGAAAATTTAAATAACTTCTTGTATTCTGTGTGATCTCAATGGCACAAAACTAGAAATCAACAGCAAGAGAAACCACAGAAAATTTACAAATGCACAGGATTAAACACAGTCTATTGAGTAATAAGAATGCATCACTGAAATCATGAAGGAAATAAGAATAAAAGAGTTCTACAAGGAAGATTATAGATCTAAGTGCCTACATTTAGGAAATCAGAGAGGTGTCAAATAAATAAAGGATACACCATAGAGACTTGAAAATATGAGAAAAATCAAAATTCAAAAACAACAGATGTAGAGAAATAATTCAGATTAGACCAGAATTTAATGAAATAGAAATTAAACAACATACAAAGATACATCAATGGTTAATATTTTAAACACATAAAGAATTCAAAAAATTGAGAAAGCAAATAATCAAGGTCTGGAGAGATGGATCAGTGATTAGGAGTGCTTACTGCTCTTACAGAGTGCCTGAGTTCAATTTCTAGCACATATAT
>NW_008334127.1:188233-190488 GCF_000622305.1 Nannospalax galili | reverse complement strand
TTCTCAGGAGAACAACCTACAAGAGATATTTAAAAATCCAAGACCAAAAAAGAGGTGTTTTGGATTACTCAAAGACAAATGTGGCAAAATTTGTGTCGAGCCCAAGTTCCTAAAGAAAAAAGTGACAAAAAGCTAATTTCTGTGCTAAGGATCTTCTGGAAAGCTTTAAAACCTGATGAAAAGGCATCCATAATAAAACAATACAGGGATAAGGGATAAAAACTGTCCCAGTAGTGGATAATGAGCCTACGAGATTAAACAGGGTACATTTCTCTCCTGGAAAAGGTTATCCTAGGGGTGGAGGCAGTTTGCCTAGCCAGGGCATCCCCAGCAGTCAGCCGTGGTATGGAGAGTCAACAGGTGTGACTATAGTCAGTACACAGACCAAGGGCCTACCTGACCCAAGAAACCAACAGATGCAGCAGGACAAGAGGGGCTCTATTCCTCCTTGGCCATATGCAAGGCCAGGAAACTTTAGCCAGCCCTAGTACATTTACCAAGACATCATGTAAAAATCCAATATAACAAATCACAGCCCCCAAAATAAATAAAGATAGTAAAAAGGTAACTAAATTAATGTCTTTTATCATGCCACTGTACCCAACATGGATCTGTTGAGAAAACAATTGATACAAATGGTCTTTCTGTGCTGTGTTAGACCTTGTTTATGTTTGAGTTACTGTATAATATTAATCCCTGAGTGTTTCACAGATACAGAACCTATTTGAGAGATATCAATTACACCTGAATAAACAGGATGGGAAAAAAATTCTCAAAGGGTACAAGACCCAGGTTTAACTGTGAAATTCTTGGGGGCTTTATGGTCAGGTAAAGCACAAGTGGTATCCACCAGGATGTGTGGAAAAGTGTAAAACAGTCTGGGCCTATAGATGCCAAAGAGTAAACAGAAATATTATAAAAATAAAATAGGGGCTCCACAAATGTGTAAAATTATAAAAAATTCCCAGGACTATGGGTGGGTTGTCCCCCTATGAGCTTTAGGATAGGAAGACCCTAGAGGCCCCCCAAAGGATAAATATTATTGCCACTAAAATTGGTTGCACATCAGAAGTAGCCAGTAAGACCCTAGTGTCAAAGATACCACATGTTGTGAGGACAAGAAAGGGAGAGAGCAAGCGGGCACTAAGCTGGAAGTTCCCTGCCAACAAATGGGTGTTAGTAAAAGTGCCAGGAGGTGCTATGCTGAATCACTTGGGAAGAATGATCACAAAAGTTCTCCATATTGATGGACTGACCCTGCACTATCAACATGCTAAGCAAGTTGTGCCTGCTAGTGCAATAGTAGCTCAACTAGTATATGTACAACTGACAAATTTCCAATTGGATATAAGGCTCTCCTTGGGGTGGAACACACATCTGGTACTGCAAGCCAAGCCAACCCTGGTGGCTGGAGAAGTTATAGGCTCCAGTGGGGAAGCCACTGCAATTGTTTTATTAGATGAATGTCTTGGAAAAGAATTATGAAAAGGCCCAAGATTTCAGTATCTCCTCACAATGGGAAGAAGATTGAAGATCATCCTCCATCTATGTCACTCCCTCGAAGGCTCAGGGACTCTTGAGGAACAGGATGGTGAAAAGAATGTAAGAGATGGAGGAAAGGGTGGAGTGTAGCATAGAAATGTCCCCTGAAAAACAGACTATGGACATCAGATGCCCTGTTTCCAAGCTTAATCACACCCACTTGCTTAGGTTCCTCAAAGCCAAACTTGTTGACTGGTACACTCTGAAAGAAAGGAGGGGCAGGCAGAATTTATCACACCTCCCCACCAATCAATCACAAGGGGAGGAACTAAGGGTACCTAAGCTGAAAAAGCTGGTAGGGAGATATGCTTTCCATTTTGGACGGCCATTTGAAAGTCACCCAAGCCTGCATGGATACTTTCCAGTGTGGCCTTGTGTGATGGGGGACCACACACACTCCTGTAAGTCAAACCTCACCCAGTGCTCTGTAAGTAAGCCTAATAAACTCTGGTTTTCCAAACTTCAATTTGGAGAACTTATACCTTGATTTGTCATAAGAACAAAAGGATGAGGGGGCCAGATGTTGTTCGAGACTCCCAGAGGTATTTTAGCAACACACACCCATAATTGTAAATAAAATAAAATTTAAAAAGAAAACAGACAATTTAATTCAAGAATAGGGTGTGTACTGGAACAGAGAATTCTCAAATTAAGAAATAGGAATGGCTAATAAAGACTTTAAAAATATTTGACCTCATTAGCCACTAGGGAAA
>NW_008334127.1:182104-186462 GCF_000622305.1 Nannospalax galili | reverse complement strand
AGAAGAGGTAACCCAGAATAAGCCTACACAGTTATTGCTACCTGGTTTTTTATAGTGTTGCCCATACATATTTGAGAATATCAACCCAATTGGATCAAAAATATTGTTCTTAAATATTTAATGTGTTTTAAATTTTTATGTGTGCCTGCATATGTATAAGTGCATCTGTGTCAAGCAATCACCCCGGAGGCCAGAAGAAGGCAATGGATCCCTGGAACTGGAGTGATGGAAGATGATAGTTAGCCATCATGTGGTTGCTGGGAATTGAGCCTGGGTCCTCTGCAAGAGCATTCAGCTTCCCCAACTGCTGAGCCATTTTCCCAGCCTGGATCAAGTATCTTAATATTACCTGAAATTCTAAAATTTCTACAGGAAAAAGTAGAAAAAACACTTAAAGACACATGCTGCTAAAATTCCAGGGAATGAACTGGGGATAGTTGGAGTAATTATCCTATGAAGTGAGTGAGATTAAAAAACAGTGAATGCATCTGGAAAGAAAGAACAATGACTATTAGAAACAAACAGAAGGAAAGACTACGTATAGTCCATTTCTGATGGCTAAGCCCCAAGCAAAGATGACCGTGCTCTAAGTGCAAAATGAGCACACAACACAGGGATAGAAGACAATACATGGCTTAAGACTGAGAGGAGGAAAATCAAGTATGCTGTTTTAACGTGATTAGTAATAAAAAAGATATGGCCTCAGAAATTTGGTGCTATTCTCAGCAGAGAGAGAGAGAGAGAGAGAGAGAAAGAAAGAGAGAGAGGAGAGAGAGAGGAGAGAGAGAGGAGAGAGAGAGAGAGGAGAGAGAGAGAGAGGAGAGAGAGAGAGAGGAGAGAGAGAGAGAGGAGAGAGAGAGGAGAGAGAGAGGAGAGAGAGAGAGAGGAGAGAGAGAGAGAGAGCGAGAGAGAGATTCTGCCATGCACTGCTGCCTTGATGTTATCCTTCTGTAAGATGGTCCATAAGTAACAGAGTCAGCTGACTGTGTACTGAAACCACTGTGAACATGAATCAAGATGGGCCCTTCCTCACCTTAATGGTTTCTCTTAGGTATTTGTCACAGCAAGAAGAAAGGCAATTAACATAGGTAAGTCACTCAGGATTACGGTGAAATTCAACTAAAAGGGCTTCTGAAGAATCACAAGAGCAGGATCCAAGGTCAATGTAAATTCACATTAAAATTAATAATTCTAACAAGCCAGCTTTGTGAATATGTGTTTTTAAAACCTCTTGAAGGTGATTCTACTACCTTTAAGAAATGTTTGAGCTACTATGTTGTGCTCTTTATCTGTTTGCTTATTGAAACTCCCAATTAATAATATTTTCATTTTAGAAGGATATTTCCATGAAAAATTAGTTTAGAATATAAAATTATTAAATTAAAAACCTTCAAACTGTAAATGTTAGAAATTCCAAACAATGAATCAATAGATGAGCTAATGAAATTAATAACGAATTCTTAAAGATGAAGTATGAATGGCCAGTAAATACATGAGAAAGTGTTCAACATCTTTAGCTATCTAGTTATTCCATTTTAAAACTACCCTTGAATTTCATCCATCCTGGGTAGAATACCAAAAATAAATACCACAAAGGATGACAAGAAAATAGAGACAGGAGATGTCTTACACCTGTCTGATAAGAATGTAAATCACTCCAGCCACCGTGGAAATCAGTATGGATGTCCAATAAAAAATTAAAAATAGAAGTTGCCTATAATCCTGCTTTACCACTCTTGGCAATGTAGGCATAGGAAGCTAAGGCAGCATGTTAAAGACATCCATGTCCCTGTTCATTGCAGCACGATTACCAAGAGTCAAGTTATGGAATCAGCCTTGTTGTCCATCAGTAGATTGATGAATAATGAAAGGAATTTTATTCAGCCACAGAAAAATGAAATTTTAGTATTTGCAGGAAAATGGATGTACATGGAGATCCTCACATGAAGTGAAAAAAATCCATAATTTCTCTCATGTGTCGATCCTAGATTTTACACAGATACATGCAATCATACATATGTACATATGTGTACATTCAGGAATTCATATATATATATATATATGAAGAAAATTGAGAAATTTAGGGAATATAGGGAGAGAAGAGGTGGGAAAAGGGGATGATATACTGTGTGAATATAGCTTTAGAATATGATATACTTGACTGAAAATATTTTTCTGAACATTATTATCATCTGTAATGTACATATGCCAATATATCATACATATGTACATATGTGTACATTCAGGAATTCATATATATATATATGAAGAAAATTGAGAAATTTAGGGAATAATAGGGAGAGAAGAGGTGGGAAAAGGGGATGATATGTTGTGTGAATATAGCTTTAGAATATGATATACTTGACTGAAAATATTTTTGTGAACATTATTATCATCTGTAATGTACATATGCCAATATAAAAATGTTAAAAATGGAGTGTGGATTTAATGCAAAACACAAAACTCTAAGTCTCCCAAAACATAACACAGAAGAAAATCCAAATGTCTCTTTGTAATACAGTTTGGATCTAAACTGCCAACCAAAAGTCAGATGATAATGGCTCAGTCCCCACTTGGTGTCATGACTTGGAGATGATGTAAACTTTAGGCAGTCAGGCCTGGTTAGATAAAGTAGGTCACTAGAAGCAAACCTTTGAAGGGTAAATTTTATCTATGGTCTGTGTTTCCATTAGATACCAAGAACCAATATCAATCTTTCCTCCTTTATGAAAGTTTCTGGGATATTCTGTCACAGAGACAGAAATTTGACTAACATCCAACTTGACTATAACAGAAAATTTTTTGCTCTGAAATTGATGAAATGAAAAAGAAGTCAAACCATAGAATCTGAGAATATCTTGGAGATGATGTAAACTTTAGGCAGTCAGGCCTGGTTAGATAAAGTAGGTCACTAGAAGCAAACCTTTGAAGGGTAAATTTTATCTATGGTCTGTGTTTCCATTAGATACCAAGAACCAATATCAATCTTTCCTCCTTTATGAAAGTTTCTTGGATATTCTGTCACAGAGACAGAAATTTGACTAACATCCAACTTGACTAAAACAGAAAAATTTTTGCTCTGAAACTGAAGAAATGAAAAAGAAGTCAAACCATAGAATCTGAGAATGCATAGAACATCTGTCTAATAAAATAGTTTTATTCAAGCATACAAAGAAATTTTAAAATTCAACAACATGAAAATGAACAACCCAGTTAAAAAACTGGTCCTGACAATGCAAACTGTTTTTGAGGAAGGGGATCAATGGAATTGAATGCCAACATGTGACTATTTATGAAGACTGTTGGGTATTGTAAAACTGAAAACTTTAGTATAGATTAAGGAAGTCATACGCTTTGTTATTTTTTTTGAATGAATAGAAAACACGTCCACAGAAAATTCTGCATATACATATATATACATATATATTTAGAAATTCTATTCATAATTGCCAAGTTTGTAGTTAGCAGATACTTGTTATATTTGAATCTGAAATGGTCTCAGAGTGTCATACATGTTTGAACACTTGGTCCCTAGTTGGTGGTGCTGGTGGCCTTAAAGGAGACACTTAGAAACTGTTTTTGCCATTCAAAGAAACAGAGACTCCCTACTACCCCTCCCCCATGTTTCTTATCCCTGTTGGAGTCAGTGTATGTTTTTATGTATGATGTACACAGCTTTGTGGCCAAGAAGACCCTTATAAGGTGCAAAACTAACAGTTGACTAATTGCTTAGCAGCAATATGCCAACTTTCATGTCAAACTATTCTTATAGATATGATTTATTACTTACAACTCAGAATGATATGGAACTATGACAGGACACATTTGTACCACGTGTACTTTTTTTTTTAAAGATGGGTTCTCCCTATAGCCCCTGGTTGCCTGGAACTTGCTGTGTAGACCAGGCTAGCCTAGATTTCACAAAGCTCCACCTTTCTCTACCTCCTGAGTGCTGGCAAAAAAGAGATGCACTACCACACCCAGCTTAAGTTTTGCACTTTCTATAGGAAAGAATCTCCACATACACAATGTAAGGAGTCCAGCACACACACACACACACACACACACACACACACACACACACACACACACACATATATGTGTGTGTGTGTGTGTGTGTTTGGTTTGTTCTGTGTCAAATTTCCATTTCACAACACACCCAGCTTAAGGTTGTCACTTTCTATAGGAAAGAAACTCCACAAACACAATGTAAGGAGTCCAGCACACACACACACACACACACACACACACACACACACACACACACACACACATATATGTGTGTGTGTGTGTGTGTGTTTGTGTGTGTGTGTGTGTGTGTGTGTGTGTGCTGGACTCCTTACATTGTGTATGGGGAG
>NW_008334127.1:173305-181272 GCF_000622305.1 Nannospalax galili | reverse complement strand
GTGTGTGTGTGTGTGTGTGCATATGTGTCTGTAGAGAGAAAGAGGATGCCCAGAGTGTCAGAGGAAGTAGCCTTAGAATTATGGATAATATTAAGGTAGTACAATAGGCCAGGCAGGATGGCACATTCTTGTAAAACCGGAACTTAGGAGACTAAGGCAGGAAATTGGAGATTTGTCACATGTTTTAGAACAGCCTGGGCTAAAAGGTGAATTTGAGGCCAGCCAGGATTATAGTGTGAGACTCTGACTAAAAACGAAAAAGGAAGAGGAGTATAGAATCAGGGAAAAGAAAATGTTTACATGATATAGTGGGGTGTCTTTGAGAGTGATGGAGGACTTCTAACCACAGCCTCAGGAATTAGAATGCTGTATGTATGGAAGTGTTCAATGAAGACCAACAAACAGACAACTCCATGGAAGACAGCAGTTTATCTGAGAGCAAAGAGACTGCTGGGCTGCATCTTGGGGAGCAGAGAAACAGCAACTAGCTGGGAAGTCAGACATCTTTTATAGGCACTTAGATGCTTCAGTAACTTTCCATGATATAGGCTGGGCAGCTTAGCTCAGGATTGGTTGGTCTAATAAGTAGAGGGACATTACAGGGCTGTTTGAACCCACCATTTTAGAATATTAGGAGCTGCACCACCATTTTAGGAGGCTGCCAGGCACCTAACATTTCAGCCTTTTATTGATGCTAAGGAGCGATGGTGGTGTTTCCTTAGCTACTTCCTGCTAGATAGGGATGTTGACAAAGAGGGGTGATCTCAAAAGACTGGAACATCGGTGTGAAGTGTGGGGTCAGGCAGGCAGGCAGTGGTAGGAGACCTGAGGGAACTTGGTTAAGAGCATCAGGTTCACTAGCCATTGGGTCAACTCATGGATTCTCTCCTGAAAAAATTTAAACGGCATGGAATAATCATTATGAGGAGGGTAGATATCAATGGGCCGGAGAGGGGAAGGAGAAGTAAAGGTGAGTATTTAGGCACAAATTCTAGGCAGAGAACCTGGAGAAGTCAAAATAGGGTGAATTTTCAAGTCAGAATTTATTTTTTCTTAATTATTTATTTAATAACCACATAATTAGAAGAAACATTTCGTTACAACAGCATTGACATATTCAATAAAAATTTCCAGAGCTAAGATGCATCTCTTTCAATTGAATTAATACACGCATACGATATATTACTCAGTATAAACCCTATAAGACATAAAATTGAATGAGGTTTGAACCTTTAAAAAAGATCTCTATTTCATTATTAAAACACACAGTTTCATACAGAAAAATTTTTTTTAATGCAATTAACACTTAGATGTTTGCACATGCATTTCTAATCTCTATGTATCTGATTATTACTAGTCACAGTGAGTTACTTTCTGAGATCCTTGGCACCTGAGCATGAATATAAAGTCATCAGGTAGCAAATCAGAATTTCTTGATGAGGGCTTTCAAAAGCATCTATCTACTCAGTTTCTCCTCATTTTTCTTTTGGCTGCCATGGCTAGGCTCGGGATTTGCTTTTCAGGCAATTTCAAGGTTGTTGGACTGACTAGAATCACAGTGTGAGTTCCCTTCCAAATGACCTCTAGACATGGAGAGAGAAGAAATTTAGCCATCGTTTATTTTTAGATAAGAAAAGTGGGTTTTCCTTTTTCTTTTAACTGCAGGTAGGCACTGCAGAATTGATCAGGCTAGGATTTGAAATCTTACACCTAAGCAGCATTTTCTTATTTAAAACAAATTATTAGTGAGAAATTGTCTAACTAACATCTTATATGAACTTAAACCTAATGTCTGGGAAGTTCAGTCCTTTGGACTCTTAAAGAAATATACCAATTACTTAATTCTTTGGTTATACTTTTCTATTGGATGTTTAAGTGCATGCAGTTGGCTCAGATAAACCAATTTATTCTTATTCTTAAGATTGGTTGAGGATCTGTTCCTCGGGGCTCACATGGGGTTGGGAGGAGCCTCTGGCTCTTTAGGCCTTTCTTTTACAAGTTCTATCTATGTGAAGATAAGTCTAAGGTCCTGCTTGACCACAGCTTCACTTGGAAGCAAGGTACATAGTTTTGTCTCATCTTTCATATACTGTAGTATACCTACTCAGACCTTCATCATATGCATAGTCTTTCTATGTTTGAATACAGAAAAGTTCACCCTTGGGAACCAATGAATTTACTGAGTTTTCTTACAGAGATGAGTGAGGGGTTACTGAGGTATATGAGTCACCTGAGTACTTGCACTGGAAAGCCTTTACCAACATGGATGTTGACTTTTTATAACCTCATGGGTCAAGGCCTCTCTTCCTAGCCTTCCCAAATTCAGGAGACCAATTGCAATTAGGGCAGAATTATGTACAGCTGGCTAGGAAGAATGACTGGATACTCAGGTGAGGGTTCAATGACCCTGCTTATCCCTCCTTTAATGAAGGAACACAATTGTCAACAAGCCCAATTCTGATGACCTTTTGCAAGTAGGCATAGCTGAAGTCATAATGATGGAAGTTATTTGTCTCAGAAGAGTGCTGTGCAGCATCATCTTATTAAAAGAACATGGAATCAAAATTACACACATGAGATAATGTAATGGATTACTATTACCTGTGTGCATACTGTGCTTTATAAGTTCCCAGGTAAACCTTTCAGAAAACACAAAACCACTAAAAATCTTTTTTTTTTTTTTTTTTACTTCAAGTTGTTCAGAGAGTGGTCTACCAAAACCTTGCTTTAGGTTTTGAGGGAGTGCAAATACTAGGTAGAGGGAAGCAACTGGTACATAGCAAAACATTATCAAATTGAATTTCACAACTTCCAGCACAATCATTTAAGGAAAACTGCTATAACCCTGCTGAGATATTAAATAAACTGTCCTAATAACATTCACAAACAAATTTACCATTTGTTGTGAGAATTTACCAAGCAGTTACTATTTTACTATATATATATATGATAGAGACAGAGAGACAGAGAGACATAGATGTACTTAAGTTCAGTTTATATATTTGAGTAATAGGAACCACATTATAGATAAGGATTAAAGAGATAACATATTGAGATGAAAAATATTTTTGTGTAATTTAACAGTTTTAGTTTGTATGACATTTTACTTATAAGTCAATATGATACCAAGTAAATTAATTTTAAGAAACATAAACTCATGTTGACTGTGTATACATATCTAATTGTACATAAGAAAATTTTAGTAACTGAGATTTTGTAACCACTCTTTGTTGAGAATATGGTTTTTGTTATTTTTAAACCAAAACACCTTTGAAGTAGACAAACAAAATAGATACTTAAAATAACTTTAAAGCAAACTAAAACCAAATAAAGGTATTTAACAAATAGAAGTTTATGCAACTGTCTTAGATGCTGTTTTATTTGAGCAATCAGCATTTGAAAGTTTTGTGAAATACTTACTAGACCTGGAGACACTGTTTAACAGATTTTAAAATAATTAGGGTACCCGAATTTATAAGGCCTTTGACTATATCATCAAAATATTTATATTTATAAATTTGTACATGTGTATTTTGATTAAGCATGCCAGACATAAAACCAATAAAAGAATGAGGAGAGAGAGAGAAAAAAACTAGTTAATTCAGTACAAAAATTGTCAACACAAATAATAAATGAAAACTATTATCATGGACATACATAACACAATTATATGAAATCTAGGTGCAGAAAAGAGTAGAAGACAGAAAGCTTATATCTCTAGCTCTTTAATATGTAAAAAGACTGAGTGGTCTAAAACAGAGGGGAAAGTTTGCCATGTAGATTTAAGGTAATATCTCTTTCCCTTTTCAGAGATAAATAACTGAAGGGTGTTATAAATAAAATCCTATCAATCTAAGAACCCTATCAGTACCTCACAAAGAACATTCAGACAAAGGAAAAGTAACTTGACAAAGCATATTTTTCTTTTGTATAAGTGTGTTTAAAAGAACCTGCTTAAAGAGAGAAGAGCTCAGCAGCTCTAGGCCATCAGGTTTAGGAGTGCACCAGGGTCTTACCTTAAATGAAAGTCTTACAACGTGTGGTGGGATCAAAAGATTAGAATTTCTTGTCATAAACCAAGTTCTAAGTTTTATAGGTCTTACAGAAGGAGTTGCCTTTACATATGAACCCATCAGAGTTCCCTTTGTCTAAGTTATTAGCATAACATAAATCAGAGGGGATAGGAAGGACAGTCATAGCACCAATACCTTATATGTGAGTATATATCCTGATATTACACCAGGAACTGCAAAAATGAAACACTGAGGAAAAGGGAAAGAGAGAATTTGAAAAAGGGGACTAGTAGGGAAGTGATGTTATCAGGGGGAAGCTGTGAAAGTGGAGTGTTAGGCTGGGAGGGGATGAGGGAGGGACATGCAGGGGGCCATGGTGGGGGAGGAGGGAACCCAGGAGAGAGGGAGTTGGTGGGATGTGAGTGATAGGGGTGGGTGGGGATAATGGGAGCACTTGGACAGGGGTCGGAGGAGGGGAGTCAGATGGGGATGAGAGAGTAGAGATAAATGGACCTTGGGAGACTAGAGAAGTCAGAGGAAAATGTGTTGCCACAAAACCCCCTGAGAAATGTGCATAAGGTGTCTGAACATTAGTGCATATGTATACCTGGGGGCTGTATGGCAAGGAACACAAGAGAGACCTCCACTCCAGTGATTAGTTAGAGCAATCCAAGACACTCCCAAAGTAACACAGGCTGTTGCCACGACCCTTGGTTCTCTCCCAGAACTGGAAGTTAGACCCTATTCCTGAAGATAGGACATATTTTGAATACAGGACTTGGAGCAAAGGAGCAGGAACTAACCTGGAGGCCTTCTACCTGAAGCTTACCAGTCATAGCTCTAGAAGATACTATATAAGCTGCTAAGGGAGAAAATCAATAAATGGTCCAACCCAGCCCTAAAGCCCAATGACCACAAGGATTGGCACAGCAAGCTACCGCTATTGTTGTAGTGGTGGCACTATTATCTGGGGGTAATAGACAGCTATCTAATTGGACTTAATGCTCTCTCACTGCAAGTGAACTCATGGGTGGCACTGTAAACAGTGAAAATACACATGACTGGAGAAGCCATAGATCCCAGAGAAAACCCTATTTCTGTCATATCTCTAGACGAATGAAATTTCTTACCATAAACTAATTATGGATCCTTATATTTACAGACAAATATACTGTACACCACTCATCAAAGAAGCTTTTTACAATAGATGGAGGCTACTGCAAAGTTCCACAACTGGTCACAGAGAATATAGGTCTGAGAGATGCCCAATGGTAGGTGACATAGCTATACTGTATCCTTTACACCTAAGGCTCATGGAACATAGCAGAACAGGGGTAGAGAGAGAACTAATGCAACCCTCAACTCTCACCAGTGAAGCACCCTTATACAACAAAGTGTGTTGCACACAGATGGCCACAACAGGCCAAGATTTATAGAATAAGAGACTTCACAGTGTGTGTCCCAGATACGACTCCTATCTTAAACCTCACCCACCCACAGCTCAGGGACCATTGTGGAATGGGGCCGGAAAGATTGTAAGAGTCAGGGTTGGTCCATGAACATAAAGGAGAGGGAGGCTTTCAGGCTGCTGGAAGCTTCCACATGTGAACTCGTGGCAATGGTGCTGTCCAGCACAAGACCCATGCCAGCTCAATCAGACATGTGCCCTGAGTGGAGTGAGAGAAATAGACAGTAGGCTGGTCCTAGCTTGGGAACTGTTGGAGACTGACTACTACTGGGTGAGAGTGAGTAGACCTTACTTATAACCTCTAGATAGATTGACTACACTCCAGTGGATGAACTTTCACTGAAGGGCATCTTGGTACAAATGCTTGACTGTGTAGGACAATATGTATGGTGGAATGCATGAGGTCTGGGGGAAGTGTGGGGGAATGGATAGGGGAGGGTGTCTAAATTTGATTCAGAACTGTTGGATGAAATATACAAAAAACTCAATAATTTAAAAAAATCTAAAGAAATGAAAAATTAAAAATCATAGGCCCAACTCAGATCTATTAAATTAGAATATGTATTTTATTTTTAAATCTTGGATGCTTTTTAGTTCTTACTGAAGAATTGGAATAAAGAGAATTATATCTTTGAAAAAAGAGGGAAATGAGAATCTTATGTTGCCTATGAATTTCTCCATATTCCTAAAGATATACATCTCAAAAGGTAAAGTGGTAAATTGTAGACACTCCATTCACTAGACTCTCTGTATTCATCTTTTTGTTCTCAAAGAAATAGATTTATCCTTTAACATTACTCCATGTAACTTTCATTTCTTTTGAGTCACATTTTTAATTTATTATCTTAATGTTGTTTATATTAACAGGTACCTTTCATGTATATGTGATGCTTTATTACAGGAATACACAGTGGAATTAGGAATTCAGGGTAATAAACTAGCCATACCTTCACATATTTTTTTTTTTTTTTTTTTGTAGAATCATTAAACATTTATGGTTTTTTACCTCTCTCAACTCCATTTCCCATTCTGTTATTCCTGAATTCTCTTTCCCTAGTGATACCTGGATCACTGACACTGTAATCCCCTCCATATCTGACCCAGCATAGTTTCTGCAATGTTATCTTTGATCTCTGAATTCCTATGTAGTCAATCTTATCTCTGTTTCACCATTTCAGTGTTATCATACGAAAGGAACCTTCCAACTCTAACTAATAAATTTTTTTCAGGGAACCCATAGAAATCCATAATGTTTGAGAACTCGTATACCTACCACAACTTTTCCTTTCTAAGACTTCTGAAGACAAGAGTCATTTCATCTGAAACTACATCACAGAAGTTCTTTGAGAGGACAAAGAAAACATAATTAACATTTGTGTTTTCCATCTTTCAGAGACATGGTTTTTAAGCCTTTCTTCCCTGTACTGCCTGGTTTTACTGCAAGCGGAGAGGTGGTGTCTGTCTGGGCTATAAAGACCAATATAACTTTGTGAATAAAATGATGAAAATTTCTACTTTGCACCATGATTTCTTTAGATCAGCAATATTAAAAATTAAAGCTAACATTTAGATTAGTAGAAAGGTCATTTATTTGTCTTTAAATGTGACTTTATAGTTTTCTTTTCTTTTTTTTTTCTTTGTTTGAATTTGACCTTAAGGTTCAAATGGTGTAAGGAATCATAATATGTACAGTACAAAATAAGCTAAAGCTAAACATTTTCTCACATTTTCCTGCATTTTAAAGACAGAGATAGCTTCTCCCAGTAGTTAGAGCTAGTTTGGGCTTGCTATGTAGATTAGACTCTCCTGGATCTCAGAGAAATCCACCTGCTTCTGCCTCCTATGTGTACTTACATTTTTATATGTAACAAAGCAGTATTTGTTTTTGTTTATTAATTTATTATTATTTGTTTTCTGTTTTTTTTGTTTGTTTTTTGATAAGGTCTGCCTAATCATAGCCTGCCTGGAAGTCACAATGTGAACTAGGTTGGCCTTGATCTCACAGAGATCCACCTACCTCTGCCACTCAAGGGCTGGGATTAAAGGCACATGTACCCACTCTCAGCAGGAATTTGTTTTCATAAAGATTCATTTATTGATTTCTAAAATACTTTTATCAACTCTCTGAAAAATTCATACAAACTATTTGACTGTATTCAAATGTACTCTCCTATCTTATCCCCCACCCTGGCCTTGATCTCACAGAGATCCACCTACCTCTGCCACTCAAGGGCTGGGATTAAAGGCACATGTACCCACTCTCAGCAGGAATTTGTTTTCATAAAGATTCATTTATTGATTTCTAAAATACTTTTATCAACTCTCTGAAAAATTCATACAAACTATTTGACTGTATTCAAATGTACTCTCCTATCTTATCCCCCACCCTATTAAGCCCCAGACATCATGTCTTGGATTACTATTAAATTGGGGGGGGGGGGGGAAAGGGTTTTTTTTGCTGGGAACCTCCCAGGCCAAATTTACCA
>NW_008334127.1:167643-172407 GCF_000622305.1 Nannospalax galili | reverse complement strand
GACAAAAAAAAAAAAATCTAAGGAAATGTGAGGGTAGGGTCTGCCTTCCAGTTTTTTTTTTTCTTCTCTCAGTTATTTATTTTTATGGGGCTTTTGGGTACTCTAATATTCCCCCCTCTGAAGAGGTAACCCTAAAATATTTTAAAGATTGAATACAAGCTCCCAAATACTTTTGACATTTTTGTCCTTTGGAACACAGTATGTTGCTAACAGTCCCAAGGACATTTTGACTTTAAGCCAAGAAACTGGATACTTTTCTTTGGGGTTTTTTACCCTTATTGCCTAGCCAATTCCTACGTCCTATTCTTATCACACCATCCTCTGAAAGGGTTACCCAAATTGCAAGTAGGGAATAGGGACGCAGACTGCTCTGGCTTCTTCAAAGATGAACAGGGATGTAGGGTGAGGCTATTGGGAGTACCCCTTCATTGGGTCTATGTAAAAGACTTCCAAATTGTATAACTCTTATCTCTAAGGTGAAAAGAAAGTCCTTGAATCATGAATAGGAGATGTGCCAGAGAAGTAAAGGCAGGAGTAAGTAGAATTACAAGCTCTAGTTAGGAAACTAGAAAAAAGTCAGAACAGGGCAATTTTCAAATGTTCATATAAAAGTCCATTGGAATTTCTTGACAAGGACTTCCAACAGCATCCCTCTATTGGGTTCTTCCTCATTTTCTTTTGTCTTCCAAAGCTAGACTCTGTAGAGTGATGGATTCAGGATTTTCTTTCAGGTATTTTGATAGCTGTTGGAGTAGTTAGAATCAATGTCAGTTCCCTGTCAAAGGCTTCTAGGTAGGGGGAGAAAACAAATTTATCTACCATTTTAGACTGATGCTGGCTGTGTTTGTTGTATATAGCTTCAATTATGTTGAGGTGGTGCTCTTTACTGCCAGGGTTGGCTGTTCATTTTCCCAGTTGTATGCTGGGTTACTATTTGGGAGTTCCTTTGGCTAGATAGCATCTCCTATTTAGCATTGTTGCTTGTTATGTAGCCTTTAACTATGTATATGGACTCTTAAGAAATTATATTGGCCCCTTTAATCTTTGGTTATACTTTCCTTGTGGATGTTTAAGGCCATACAGTTAGCCTGGATAAACCAATTTATTTTTACTCTGAAGGTCATTTGAGGATCTCTTCCTCAGGGGTAACATTGGCTTGGGAGGAGGCCTTGACTCCTTTCTTTTACCAGTTCCATCTATGTGAAGATAAGTCAAAGGTCCTGTTCGACTTTGTCTGGCTTCACTTGGAAGCATGAATGAGATGTTTCCTCTAAGTTGACCCTCCTCTTTGTAGACTGGACAGTGGTTCAAGTCCATCTCATGGGGTCTTCATGTCCTCCCTGAACAAGAGGACAGGTGACTCACCGCATTTACAGGACATTTTGAGAGATGTGCCATAGTCTGCTGGAACTTGGTAGGCCTTGGAGGGAAAGTGACAAAAACTGTCCTTTAAGTCCCTCTGACCACATTAGTATAGGCCTTAATGTATGGCTGTTAAACATCCAATAATGTTAGTTCTACCAGTCTGATACTTTTAATTATGTGTTGTGTAAATAAGGCTTAGGTAAAAAAACAAATATTCTCAGATAAAGATTGAATAGATTTATACTTTGTTTCTTAAACTAGTTGACTAAACTATGACTCTAGAAATTCTAAGATTATGTGTGTATTATTTTTGTCTCATCTTTTACGTATAACAAACCTAAACAGATTTTCATCACTTGCTTAGGCTTTCTCATTTTTTCTATTTTGGAAAATATCTCCATTTCCATTTTAAAGGGCCTATTTAGTCTAATTTGTGTTCCTTGAATGTTGTTAAGTGTGGCTCAAAGCCCTGGAACATGGTCAAACTACCTGGCCTATATCCTGAAAACTGACTTTCCGTCTCCCAACAGCTATCAATTTCCAATAGTTCCTCAGCTAGGGGTGAGCTCCTTGCAAACTTCCTGCATCCATGCTGAGCTTGTGTCTGTCCTGGATTTTCTTAGGGCTGCTGCATGAGATCTCAAGTGTTGTGGGTTCATATGTGCAACTGCTGTATTGTGTCAAGAAAATACAGTTCCCTTGTGTTCATCCACCCTCTGGCTCTTAAAATATTCCTTCCCTCTCTTCTGCAATTATTGGGAAGAGAGAATGAAATAAATTGTCCCATTTAGGGCAGAGCATTCTATATTCTTATTTACTGCACATTGACCTGTCTGGTCACAGGTTCTTGGCCCTGATAACAGAGGCAGCTATGGACTCTGTCCTGTGAAGCAGGACTTAAAGAGAATTAGAAAATAGTTGACTACTCTTAATATTTGTACCATTTTTGCACCTGTGGGCATAACTTCCAGGTCACTCATTATAGTAGCTCATTTGAGTCACAGCTAGGTCAGGTAGACAATGACTTTTCTCCTCCGGCAACATGCATAGCACCTTCCAACACTATGAAAGCTAGCCTGTTGTGCTGAAACTTTAAGACCAGTATCAGCATGATTTTTTCCATGACTTCCCTACATAGTGCATTTGGGAGTACTGTCTTACCATCAGTTTGTAGAGGGAAACTAAGAACAATAACAGTAATATAGTTTGAGGGACCATGGGAAACCCTGATCAATAACTCCAAAAGAGGGAGTCCTTACCAGGATTGAACTTTTTATTTACTAGTCTCTTGTGCCAGGTAGGGGCATTGTTCACATGTTATATAGTAACTCCATTTAAATTCTTTTTATATTATAAATGTATATATTTTAAGAAATTTCTATAGTAGTATGCTTCTGCATGATTTTTCAAAAGACCTTTATTGTTAGTTATTCTTATCCATACTCCCTGCTTTATTCTGACTTCCTAAACCTCACCTCATTTTACCTGTCCTGTTCCATTATTTTACAAAAGGGAATTTCTTATTGAAATTCCTGAACATAAGTAAACTTAGTTACTATATTTAAAATATTATAAAGTTATATTTTTCTTTAAGGAATAGATTTTATCATTATATTAATGCTTTGGTCAAATTTGATCGGATCTACAGACTAGACTAAAATAGTCCTGTGTTACTGACCTTACATCCTGTTGTTGACAAAAGAAATATAGTGAAAGAAGGATTATTTTGGATCACAGTTCAAAGTGACAATCCATCGTATTGGAGAAGTCATAGTGGCCGTAACCACAGGCAGTTGGTCACACTACATCCCTAGTCAGGTACCAGAGAGTTAGGTCAGCTTCTGCTGAGATAGTTTTCTCCTTTTCATAAAATCCTGGAACCCAGTCCAGGAAGCATTACCACATAGTTACTGTCTTTTCACTTCAAATAAAGAAACTAAGGCAGGAGCATGACCAGAGGCTAACCTCGGCCAGAGGCTAACCCAACCTAAAGATTCCCTCATGAATGTGCCAGGAGATTGTCCCTTAGAATGTTCTAGACTGTCAAGTTGAATCAGTATTAACCATCATGGCTGATTTTACCTGATCACTGTAAATTTCATTCCAGGAGGTAGTCCATCTAAAGATGTACACAGAACAGTAGGTTTTGATTACTAAATTTTTGAGTCACTTATTTTTTCCTACCACGAATGGGGAACAGTCATGATACCATGGACTGAGAATAACAATAAATTATAAAAAGGCTTACTTGATGTCTCTTTTGAATATTTTCTTAATAATGTTTCCTGAAATCATGAAGGCTCAATCCTAGTCAAATCCTGTATATTGTTTCCCAGAATGGAATATACTTGTGTTACTATTTTTGTGAATCACACATTTACCATGAAGATAAGAAAGTGAAGGCTAGTAACTTTTCCTCACCATGTGATAAGGTAAACAATAATTCAGTTAAAAAGTTAATCAATTTCCTTCTCCAAAGACCCTATATTAGGTGAAATATCCATTCAGTTGTTTTACAGAAATATGTGGCAGTCTGATGTTTTAAGTTCCCTCTGATATTATGAACTTTTGTAATGTATTATATATTTAAGCAATATTCTTATCAATAAAGTATTAAAACGTTTGATTATATATTTTAATCATACAGTCATGTAGTATGTACTTTATCTTTAAACAGGAAAAATCAAGGCAGTGATTGATTAGTTACTTTAATAAAAAATATTCAAATAAAATGGTAATTGATTATTCCTCGTTTCATTTATTTAGTGAAATCTTGAAAGTTCAAGTTGTAAGAAAGCTGCATTGAGGGGATTTATAATATATACTAATGTTAAGACATTGATAATAAGTGCCTCAAAAATTAGGATAGAACTGGAATTTGAAGAATGAATCAAAGCGCAGCAAGGGAGAATTTGGAGAAAGAATCTTGTGGAATAACCAGAAGCATATTCAAAATCTCAGGGACCTGATGTATAACTTCTGAGTTTTGTGCTCTTAATACTAAATACACCTCCAATGGAGCCTCCTATAACTCACAGCACTTGACACATACTTAGTGTTGTGCCCAGAGAATGGATCCCCAAGAATTACCACAGAGTCCAGAGAACATGCAAGAACAAAGAGTCTTTATTCAGGCTTAAGCTTGGACTCTCAGACCAAACTAACATGGTAGGTCTGTCTGAGAGCCCCGATTGCAGGGGGAGGGAGCTTTTCATAGGTTTCAGACAAAGGGAGGAGGGGAAAGACAGTTGTATTTTGATTGGTCCAAAGAGTCCACATGTGCCAACATACTTTTGAATTGATTGGTTACAATTGACTGGAGGCCTCTGATTGGTGGGTGCTGCCCTCAGGGCTGTGGAATGTGCTGACTGTTATCTTCAGGGCTAGAGGACCCTATTT